>NC_083843.1:3524603-3627444 GCF_015708825.2 Lethenteron reissneri | reverse complement strand
TATCCGATACTGTATTCTCTTTATCCGCTGCTACCATACTCTATCTTCTCTTGTCTGCTGCTATCGTATACTATACTCTCTTGTCTGCTGCTATCGTATCTATACTCCCTGCTGCTCCGTCTCTGTCCCAGGCACCAACTCCAACTCCGACTCCAACACCAACTCCCGTTTCTCCGCCATGCTCTCTGCCTTTATCCCCGAACCAATTAGCCCCAATTAATTATGTCATCCCCCGCTCCTCCCTTCGCCCCCAGGCCCCCAGCCTCACGTGATGTAACGTGATGTTGTTGTTTTAGACACCCCGACGCCGGTCCCAGACACTCACCCTCTCGACCAATCACCGGCCTGCGTCCTCAGTTACCCCTAACACCTGCGGCGTCCCTTAATTACCTCACCCCCTTAATTGGCGCAACAATTGTATGGCGCGCCCCGCCACCTGTGTCCCCGGTTGCCCTCACTATCCGCCACACGTCCGTATCACAACCAAACGCGTGACGCGTGTTATCTCAAGTCCTACAGTAGTATCAGCACACGATAATCAAGATACATGATAATTTCTCGCATTGGTCATCTATAGCTATATATTTGATTTCATGCCACTGGAGAGCAGTGCCAGCTAAGTTTGTACGACTCCTCTAGATCAGTTTTGAGTGATAGTCTTGTAGGTAGTGATCCAAGCTGGAGTTTATTTGCGATAGCATTCCAGACCCTTGGGGCATCTATAGCAAAATGCCCTTCCTCTAGTATTTGTATGGCAATAAGGAATGCGATGTTGGTAAATGAGCGAAGATCTTAGCTCATATTTGTTTTCCGAAACAATGAGGAGATCCAGCAGGTAATCTGCGGATTTTTTTGTAAGTACATCGCAAATAAATAATATTTGATGCATAGGCCGTCGATCATTATGTTGCATAATTCGGGTTATGAAATTTTGATAAAAATAATAAAAATTAATAAAATTTGGAAAAATGTGTAATTCGCGAAAATAATGCTACTGTATGTAATTATATGCATAAATTATGATAATCACGGAGATAATCGTATTCATTTATGCGAATGCTTGCGATTATGCTAATGTATGCAGTTATGATAATTAGGCTTAGCTTCGTTATCCAGAGTTGTATCAATCAAGATTAAACGATTCTCTTTGATTAAACATTTACTGATTATCTTAGTGTGTTTTATGTTACGTTAGGTCTCCAAATTCAGATCTCAACGCAGGATACAGTTCTTATAAATAAGAGTTTTTCATGGACTTGGAAAGAAACACTCAACCACTTTGTGTTAAGCAATTTTAATTCTAAACAAACATATGACACTCTAATATGCAAAGGCAAAAGTATACGTCAATAGATTCATCGGCAAGCTTATGCAATTAACGAAAATAACTGACTAAAACACTTCTTATTTACGTAACACGACGGCAGCAACTGCTTTGCACGGTCAGTTGGTATTGAACGCACCACCCTGAAATGGCAACCCTTTTCGAAACACAAAGATAACTTTTGAAATAGTCTTCTTCGTGTGCAAGTTGTGTGTGCGCTGTATTGTTCCCTTGATAATTATTGTTTTAAGCAGAGGCAGGGCGCTGTGTCGGAGCTTGTGGGGTGGGGGAGGGGTATACAACCAGCGGCCAAAGGTTCCCTCTCGCTTGGGCGTGGCCGCAGCGAGCCCGTCGCCGGCTTTCTCTCTCCGAAGCTAGTTTGAGCGGCGTTGGCACGATGTCCTCGAGGAGGCTCGGTCGCTTGAAGCTCGGTGGCACCCGGGTGGTGCTGCACGTGCACTCTCTCTCTACACTGCTAGATGAGTGGCGTCGGCACGACGCTCGCCTTAGTGGTGCGCAATGATTCCGTCGTCGGATAGCGCGCAGCTCCTCCACTGCTGGACGTCTTGTCTGTCCTCAGCGGGTGCTGGTCGATGTGTGTGTGTATTAAACACACGGCGCATTCGATGGCGCTCTCCTCTTCCTCACGGGCGGCCAATCAGGCATTTTCCCCTGTTGGATGACGGGTCGACAGGACGCTCGTCACTTGTCCGCTGATGGCTGACACCCTTTGGTCAGTGGCGCTCGGTGGCGCTCGGTGGCGCTCGGTGGCGCTCGGTGGCGCTCGGTGGCGCTCAGTCGCTGGCGCTGACACTCTTGCGTTTCTATCCTTCCTCGTGGCTGATTGCTCGTCAGCGCAACTCTGTCGGCTCATACCGAACTCAGCCCCTAACGACCCCTCCTCGTCCCATCTCCCCTGGAGGCACGGCACCCATGGTTGGTGTTGATGCCTCGGCAAGCCTCCGCCACAACTCCCTTGCGAGCCTCCCTCGCAACGCCGCGTCGCAAGCCGAGTCACAAGACTGAGCGCGACTCGAACCAGACTGAACTGCGTGATGTTCGTTTGTGCTTAAAACCCAAAAACGTGAACCCCTCCCCTCTGCGCATCTCTTGCGAGAGAAACAACAACAGAAATACAGACGTCCCAGGAATGTCAGGTCATAAACCCCTCCTCGCGACCGATCTAACCCCTTAAGTATTTATGGCTGCCATGTCTTTGTGCCGAACCGTTGGAAGACAAGGGTGGCCGGGGCTTGGTGCTGACGTTTGCAGTTTTTAATGGCATTCCACGTTTTTTCAAATGCCTGGTGTGGCCTGTGAGGAGTAGCGGGTTGGTTTCATTATTTAATTAAACAAAACAAATATATATATTGGCCTAATTATTCTTAATATAAATTTTTGGAAAAAGGGGCATAAATAAAACAATTAAGAGATGTTAAGTTTGACCCAAAGTAGAGATCGCAGTGGTGGGTCCTATATGGGCAGTCCAATGCAAATCTTAAGGCCGAGTGATATATTGAGTCAAGATTCTTCAGAACAGTACTGGGTGCTGATTTATATACGATGTCACAGTAATCAAGTAGAGGCATTAGGGTAGCTTTATCAATTCCAAACGGAACATAGGTGGAAAACAGTGTTTGTGTCGATACAGAAAACCTATTTTTTGTCCTTTTACCAATATAAGCAATGTGTTCTTGAAAATTCAATTTTGAATCATATATGACCCCAATACACTTATAGATCTTGACTTGCTCTATTTCATCATTAGTTTTTTAATATAAATGGGGAAAAATAACGTCCTGCTTTAGTCCTGGTGAGAAGCATAGCACCTTGGTTTTGGAGGTATTCAGGACTAGTTTAAGAACATCTATCTGTCGTTGTAGTTTGTCGAAATCACCCTGGAGTCAAGCAATCACGTCATCTGGAGAGCGTCCAGCAGTAATCAGTATAGTGTCATCTGCAAATACATTTACAGTGAGGGAAAAAAGTAGTTGATCCCCTGCTGATTTTGTACGTTTGCCCATTGACAAAGAAATGATCAGTCTATAATTTTAATGGTAGGTTTATTTGAACAGTGAGAGACAGAATAACAACAAAAAAATCCAGAAAAACGCATGTCAAAAATGTTATAAATTGACTTGCATTTTAACGAGGAAATAAGTATTTGACCCCTCTGCAAAACATGACTTAGTACTTGGTGGCAAAACCCTTGTTGGCAATCACCGAGGTCAGACGTTTCTTGTAGTTGGCCACCATGTTTGCACACATCTCAGGAGGGATTTTGTCCCACTCCTCTTTGCAGATCTTCTCCAAGTCATTAAGGTTTCGAGGCTGACGTTTGGAAACTCGAACCTTCAGCTCCCTCCACAGATTTTCTATGGGATTAAGGTCTGCAGTCTGGCTAGGCCACTCCCGGACTTAAATGTGCTTCTTCTTGAGCCACTCCTTTGTTGCCTTGGCCGTGTGTTTTGGGTCATTGTCATGCTGGAATACCCATCCACGACCCATTTTCAATGCCCTGGCTGAGGGAAGGAGGTTCTCACCCAAGATTTGACGGTACATGGCCCCTTCCATCGCCCCTTTGATGCGGTGAAGTTGTCCTGTCCCCTTAGCAGAAAAACACCCCCAATGCATAATGTTTCCAACTCCATGTTTGACGGTGGGGATGGTGTTCTTGGGGTCATAGGCAGCATTCCTCCTCCTCCAAACACGGCGAGTTGAGGTGATGCCAAAGAGCTCCATTTTGGTCTCATCTGACCACAACACTTTCACCCAGTTGTCCTCTGAATCATTCAGATGTTCATTGGCAAACTTCAGACGGGCATGTATATGTGCTTTCTTGAGCAGGGGGACCTTGCGGGCGCTGCAGGATTTCAGTCCTTCACGGCGTAGTGTGTTACCAACTGTTTTCTAGGTGACTATGGTCCCAGCTGCCTTGAGATCATTGACAAGATCCTCCCTTGTAGTTCTGGGCTGATTCCTCACCGTTCTCATGATCATTGCAACTCCACGAGGTGAGATCTTGCATGGAGCTCCAGGCTGAGGGAGATTGACAGTTCTTTTGTGTTTCTTCCATATGCGAATAATCGCACCATCTGTTGTCACCTTCTCACCAAGCTGCTTGGCGATGGTCTTGTAGCTCATTCCAGCATTGTGTAGATCTACAATCTTGTCCCTGACATCTTTGGAGAGCTCTTTGGTCTTGGCCATTGTGGAAAGTTTGGAATCTGATTGATTGCTTTTGTGAACAGGTGTCTTTCATACAGTAAAAAGCTGAGATTAGGAACACTCCCTTTACAGTAACAAGCTGAGATTAGGAGCACTCCCTTTAAGAGTGTGCTCCTAATCTGAGCTCGTTACTTGTATAAAAGACACCTGGGAGCCAGAAATCTTTCTGATTGAGAGGGGGTCAACTACTTATTTCCCTCATTAAATGCAAATCAATTTATAACATTTTTGACATGCGTTTTTCTGGATTTTTATGTTGTTATTCTGTCTCTCACTGTTCAAATAAACCTACCATTAAAATTATAGACTGATCATTTCTTTGTCAGTGGGCAAACGTACAAAATCAGCAGGGGATCAAATACTTTTTTCCCTCACTGTACCCTAGAGTTATTCAGATCAGTGCCTAATTCATTAATACAGTATATCCTTATCAAATGTTAAAAAGGCATCAATGATCAGATTTGGAAGACTTTACGATTGAAAGAAAACAAACCGCTAATATCAAAATTATCGTATTCATGCAGGCATATGGGTTCATAAAATAAATGCTTATCAAATGGTTAGAAGAACATCAACGATTGAACCTCACAATCACGTGATTAAAATAAAACAATAGGCTGACTCATGGTAACGAGACCATACACAATTCCCTTGTTTGTGGTGTGTGAGGCGTGCAAGCTGAGATTCTTCTTGGCCCACAACCTGTACAAGGTACAGTTACAAATAGTGAGTGAGTGTAAAGTTAATGTTTCTCCTCCTTTCTTCTTTCTGAACAACACCTCAAGTTCCACAACGAAGGTGTAGATCGGCAGGCTTGGTCCACCGTTGCAGTGCGCTCGCGGCCCTGCTGCTCGCCGCTCCTTCGCACCGTTGTTTGTGCATCGTGCTCGCTCCAAGCTGCAGGGTGCTCGGGGCTCCCGAGTTGGCACGCTCGTGGTCAGCCGCTAGCTGCTGCGCTGCACAGCTTGCAGGTGATCTGCACGCCAGGCTCTCCATTAGCAGTTGCAGTGCTCTGTGGCCACGTAGCTCCTCATTCCTTGTCAGCAGCTGCCTGCTTCGCGCGAGCACCCTTGGTGCCCACCCCTCCGCTCCCCTCCCTCGGGAGGTCTCCTGCTGTGCACCGTTGTCTCACTGCTCCTCGTTCTCTCCAGACCTCTTCAAGACTATTGTCATCAGAGTATCATTTACTTGGTCAACAGAACTTGACCAGCCTATAGCTTGGACAATATTTCATGCACACTCGATATTGGTGTATAACTCAAATCTCAACTTAACTTCTCACACCTATTAGCTTCTCACAACTCTTAGCTTAGTAAAGTACAACTTCTCGAAGTCCTTGACTCTGCAAGTGACTCAAACATTAAGGAAAAACGTAGAATTAAACTTTCAGCGTTACTCAGAGACTGTCAACGCAGAACTCAACACTTAGCAACACAGAGCCTTTGCCTCTGCAAGACTCGACACTTATGGTTGATTTTGAGAATCATACCCCGGAATTTGCTTCTGCAAGACTGACTTTTATGTTTTTAGTATATTGTTATATGGGACTTCTTCCCTAAGACACTTCAAAAGCCAAAATTATCCTGCTCCTATCACGCCCCTTGCATTGATCTGGTCAGCCTAGTTGTCCTTTTGTTCTGGCTGCCTGGACATCCTGACACCTGATATCATAACCCCTCTAAAACTCCCCTACCTCCAGAGGTCATCCCAAGATTGTGTGAGCGCAGATATTCACAATTGCCCCTGGTGTAGTGTGTGTCTGTAGTCTTGTTTATTGTGAAATGGCCTTCCCAACTCCTTAGGTCGACTCCTCCTTAATATAAATTCCTGCTGCAGCATGCAATCACAGCCACTGGGAAGACAGAGACGGTTGGGCAGGCTCTGGTTATACCCATGGAATACATTTTATTCTGGTCTTGGAGAATTGACATAATTCGTATTATGTTTATTTTTTATTTTGAATGATCCTTTGGTTCAATACTTCAATACAAAACTTGCATAACCCGTTATCAAGTTTATATGCCTTACCCAGATCCAATAGCACTTAAGTATTGATAGGTGAATGTTATTTAAACATGCAACAAGTCGTTTAAAAAACTTCCTGACTATTTGCTGTATTGTCATGTAACAATTTATCCTATCACCAAAGTGAATGTTTAATGCCAGGATGCTTAATGTGCATATGCATGGTTGGCATTTGAAAGTTTCAACTTCCCAGGCACCAGGGTTTGTTTAATTCAGAGAGTGAAACGCATGGGACATTCTTGTCTCTTTGCCCTGCATTTGCCCTCGGGTGGGCAGCGAGTTGATGGTGTTTTGCCATGGGTCCTCCCTTGCTCTCTCGGAAATCCCCTAGGTCACTCCTTGCATTATCTTCCAGTTTTACCTGCTTATCCCAGACCGTATGGCATAATAGTAATTGTTAATGCAAATATACAAAAAAATGTAACATTAAACCTTTTGTCCTGAGCTATATCATCATATAACAGTACATTCTATCAGGTTAACGTTTCACACCACGATGTTTGAAAATATTCCTAATGGTGGTGGGTCAATCCAAGCCGAGGCTTGTGGATAATAATTACCTTCCAGAGGGCGAGGCAGCAGTGGGTGCTCATTTAGCCTCTATTACTGGGATTTAGAAAACTCTTAATCCAGACATATGGCAAAACCCTATTATGTTAAAAATAAGCAATATCACTATTAATTTTTGGAAAAGGCATATATATCAGAGGTGGGACAAAGTCATTGTTATGCAAGTCCAAGTCGAGTCTGAAGTCATCAAATTCATGACTCGAGTCTGACTCGAGTCCAAGTCACATGACTCGAGTCCACACCTCAGAGGTGGGACAAAGTCATTGTTATGCAAGTCCAAGTCGAGTCTGAAGTCATCAAATTCATGACTCGAGTCTGACTCGAGTCCAAGTCACATGACTCGAGTCCACACCTCTGATATATATATACAACACAGATGGGACACAGAGGACTTTCTATAGAGATACACAGACTAGAGACACCCAGTCTAGAAACACAGATTCATGTACGGGAGTATACAGACGGGACATAGACGGCATTATACAAGCGGTGAGTGAGAGAGAGACATACCGTAGGCGCGTGTGTGTGATTGTGTGTGTGAGTGTGTGAGTGAGTGTGTGAGTGAGTGTGTGAGTTAGGGAGTATGTGGAACATCTTCGCCGGTTAGAAACATTTAGGCTGGCCTGCCTACGATCCATCCTGGGTTTAACAAGGCTGGATTGTGTGAGGAGCTCACAAATCGTTGAAAGATCTGAGCAAAGTCCCATCGGTGAGCTCCTCCGGCAGGCTAGGCTGCGTTGGCTGGGTCATATAGCCTGCATGCCCAGCCACCGCATGCCTAAACAGCTTTTGTTCGGCCGGATCGAGGGGGCAAAACGGGAGCGGCACGGGCTAGAGAGGCGATGGAGTGATGTGGTACAGGAGGACGTGGAGCTGAGTGGACTTGCCGATGACTGGTACCAGCTGTTTCAAGATCGGCCTCTGTGGAGGAGGCTCGTGAAGGACACTAATGGGCAGTTGGAGGCAGTCGCCCTTCAACAACAACGGAGGGCGGAGAAGCGACGCTCACACCAACGAGCGGAGCGCCGGGTGGCTAAAGCACAGCAAGTTGGCACAGTAGGGGGCACAGGTGATGCATCAGCCAGTCATCTCGGTCATCTCAGTCAGTCGACCCGTGGCACCTAGGTCTGCCCCGTGACCTCCTGCCAGCGGGCGTTCGACACTTCATGCGGCCTCAAGGTGCACATGGCCTGGAACAAGCGTCGTGGTGACGTCACCGCCACTTAGTGGCGAATGGCGGTTGTTGTGTGTGTGAGTGAGTGTGTTAGTGAGTGTAACTGGATGCGTAGCCGGGTGTGGGCTGCTTGGCACCCGAGAGGTACTGTGCTGTCAACTAACCGGCTCTCAGGGGACGCTGCGAGGATTTGTTGGCTGCAAAACCCGCGCCGGATCGCGCTGCCTGCCTGGCCTGGAGCCACTGCCCCTCACTGAGCACTGAGCCGTCGCTGCTACTGCACCGAGGAATGATACGTGGAATGATACGTGGACATCGTGGGAACCGCCTTCGCTCGCATTCATGACCTTGTAGAAGGAAGCTTTAAAACGCAGTGCCGCATTGTTTTCCGTTAGTAAGCAAAGTGGATGAGTCCTGGCCGTGTTCAGTCTCATCTAGGTCATGTTTTACCACGAGTCCGACTCGGGTGTAGAGTCCTAGATATTCGTTATCTGCTGTGAACAACCCGCAGAGCCCAAGAGAGCGTCTCCGGGTTCAAGCAAGTGTTTAGAGTGCAGTATTTATATTATTTGGCTGCTATGCATTTCCAATATGATGAGCCACTTTTTTGAGCTATAATTTTTGATGAGCAGGTCGCTTCTGAAAAATAAGCTAAAAGCTCATTGGGTTTTATCTGGTAAAATAAAAATTGTTGAGTTAAATTTGTATTTTTTTTTTACAATGGTGAACGCATGCGTATTGAGTAGCCATGCGTGTGAATGTGAAACAACAACGCAGCTGAAGTAAGCGGTGGGTGCCGCTGTGAATGGTCGGCACGGGGATCTGCAGTCTCGGACAAGATGAGAGTGAGAGACGGGGACATCGCCAGCAGTGGGTGATGGAGGCAGGTAGAGTTGGTGATAGATTCACACTGCTAGCAAATGGCTCAAGACTCCATGATGGGTCACAAAAGTCTGCAGACAAATTTCGTCCAGGATGCTACAATGGCATTCAAGCAACGCGTCACGTGGTGTAATTACACTGAGATGGAGTTACAGGACATCATGAGATATCTACAACTATACCAACTATTTTTTTTTATTTTACCAGGTAAGGCTCACTGAGCAACGCGGCTCATTTTCAGAAACTACCTGGCCACAAATGATGGCTAATCACGTGGCAATGTGTAGTGAGTTCTTTATGGAGACGGAGACGTTGTCCTAGAGGCAACACGGTATGCTTATTTATAACTAACAGCAACTCCTTTAACACCCCCTATCTAGGGAGGTATGGCCTCCGGGCTATCATGACCTAAACACTGCCCCTGTTCACTCCCAGCCCATCGGCTATCCGTGTCCTAGGGGAGGCTATCTGACCCGACCCAGCCAAGGTACGGGACCGACCACTAGTCCAAGCTCGACCAGGCCCTTACAAGGGCAGCGGGCTCGAAGTCCCAGGGTCCTAGTCTAGCTGGTCTTCAGTCTTCATAGCACTGCCTCGAGCTGTGCTCTGGGCACCCCTTTTATACACCTCCAGGGGACCCCCCGCGCCTGGTACCGCCCCCTTTCTGGAACCTTCCAGAAGATCCTGGAAGGCCCCCTCCCAACCCCCCACCTGGGATAGGGGAGGGGAGCCCAGCCTTTCTTGGGTCCAGCTCCCTCTCTATCCCCTTTGTGCTCGCTGGCACACCCTACCGACCTCTGGCTGCAACAGCAGGTAAGTGTATACGGCGAACGGCAGGTAAGTGGATATGGGCAGTGTGTGCATACGCGATCCGACGTTACACGTCCGTACGCGATCTGACGCTACAAATGTATTGCAGCCAACTTCTTTGAACGCATGATGTTGATTGTAAATGCAGAGGGGAAAAAACCGGAGGACCCGGATAAAAATTCAGACGACCATGGAGAGAGACAGAGAGAGACGCAAACTTTAAATATAAAGCAGGCGTCAGGGTCGGGATCAAACCCACGACCTCCTGTATACCAGGCTAGGGAGATAACATCTTGCCACCAACTTGCTGTAGAAGGATGAGTTTATCTCTCGCAACTCATTGCACGAATGAGCAACTGCAGCTGAACCTCACCGATTTGTATCAACAACAGCACTCATTTCTTTAAATGTCAAGGTGTGTACAATAGCCGTTCAATCTTGATTTGAAGCTTTTGTGACTGCAGGAATCCATACTCTTTGGTTCTTTCGGTAAAGTCACGTAGGTAGAAAAAATAAAATAAAAAAATATATATCACGGCGTTTCGATCGCAACACAAGCGGTTGTCCTCAGCGGAAAAAAATATAATCCAGCAGTGGAACTGCTGAACCAGCGAGAGATCCTTTACAACAAGAGGTTATTTTATTATATGTGTTCTTTTTTTCTACCTACGTGATTTTACCGAAAGAACCAAAGAGTTACAGTGGTCGTGTTCAACTTGAGGCTGCTGTTTGCGCACCTAGGGGCACGGGTTCACATTACAGGGAGTGTCTCGTGATGTCAGTGACGACAATAAAAATATTCTACTTCCTTCTTCACCTTCGCTGTAAGATAGAGGTACTGGTCCAGGGCTTCTCTGTGCCACACAGCGAGCGATCCCAGCGAAGCCATGGGTCATGGCGAGCGCGACTCCCAGTGAGAGTGTGGATAGTGAGCTGCGCTGCTCCATCTGCCTGGGCACGTTCGTCTGCCCCTCCACGCTGAACTGCGGACACTCGTTCTGCCTCCGGTGCCTGGAGGCCGCCTGGGAGACGACAAGAAGGTTCAGCTGCCCGCAGTGCCGAGCGACCTTCCCTTTGCGACCCCAGCTGAGGAGGAACGTGGCCCTCGCCAACCTGGCAGAGCAGCTCAGAGTTGGAGACGGGATGGCCGCGGCCGTCGTGTGTGACCACTGCAGTGGTGGCCAAACTCTTGCAGTGAAGACCTGCCTGAGATGTGAGATGTCCTACTGTGCGAGGCACGCGAGGCCTCACTTGGAGAATCCCAGGTTGAGTGACCACGTCCTGGTGGCTCCCATCGCGAACCTGGAGGGGCGACGGTGCCGGCAGCACAGACACGAGCAGATCAAGTTCTACTGTGAGCAAGATGAGAGCCTGGTCTGCACAGTCTGCACCATCGCTGGGGAACATAGAGGGCATGAGGTTATTCCGGTGGAAAATGCACAACAGACAAAACAGGTGAGATATAAATCGCTGCTGTAATCCAATATCTCTCAGTGTGACTGCAGCATTCTGTGTGTGTGTTTTGTTCAGATCGAGAGACTGTATTTTGTCATTTAGATTTGCATATTATTAGGTAACTCCTATTGTGCCAGCATTGTGACAGTCAATATAAATTACTTTGGGCAACGTGGATTGAAAAATTGGCACACGATAGACAGCAGAGACACGGAAGATGTCAATGTTGTTTTTAATGGATAGCAAAGCAGGGTGTTCCATGTTTTAGTTAGAAGACCAAGCATTTGTGACATGGCTGGCAAAGATGTAAAATACACTTCACATCATAAGATTCGTACTTGTGAGTAGCAATAATGGGTGGAGAGAAATGTGGACTAACACGAGATACTTCAAGCGTTAGACGGTTCAAAAGTGCACTGACCGTGAACTTAAAAAGAGGCAAATCAGAAGCCATTCCAGTGGTAGAGACAGGTCATCAGACACGGTTTGTTTGTCCATAGGGCAGATTTAGATTTGATTTTGTTGCAATGTTTGGTGTCTAAAATGCCACCCTGCCTCTAACATAGACGCCATGTATTTACATTGGATTGTGGTTGAGCGCTGCTACGGTGAAGCTTGGCCAACCACCAGAGCGTTTAGAGTGCGGGACTAAGGACACACACCCAGAACTGGGTGGGACGTGGCGTGGGCAGAGTTTCACGTTCACAGCGCTTAATCCTGCCTGTGTCAGGCCCTGCCAGAGGCAATCAAATGGGGGACAGCTTAAATCAAAAATCCCAATGAATGATATTTAAGTCAATCATTATCATCATGACTATGTTTGTTGTTGTCGTTGTTCCTGCAGGAAATAGTCCATGCATCGTTTAATCATTATTATAGTGTCAATGATTACACTGGTCAACACACTTTTTCTGGCATAAGGTATTCCAACGGTTTTGAGGTAATGTTGGGGTGCTGATTCCAAATCTGGCATCAGTTTTTGTCTATCCCATCAAGTTTTTGAGATATCAAATATTGCATTTTCAATAAAAACTGCAGAAGAAAAATATTAAATAAATGTGGATATCTTCATAAAATGATTTTATAAACACACTATCCTAAAAATACAGCACCATATTTTAACACTAAAGCAGTCACTGACTCGCAACAACTTGCAATCCATAAGTGACAGAGTTAATTTCAGGTAAAATCAATGAAAATGGGGTATGCTGATAGCATAAAATGAGATGTGATAGAGCAAATCTGAGATCAGATTTGGAATCAGCACCCTGAAATTAGTCTAAAACAGCTGCAAAAGTCCAGGCCAAAAAAAAATGTTTTTTTTTTGTTGACCAGTCTTTACCGAAAGACCCAACAAAATGCATTTAAACTGTGTAAGAGCGTGTGGTTCATCATGCATTGGGGAGCTGCGGTGTAGTGGTTAGCGTGCTGTGCACCGAAACCTGGTCACATGGCTCTCCCCTACCCTGAGTCCGCCCAACTTGTCCCAACACACCCGAGCAGCAACAATATCAGCACCAGAGCTGTCCGTACCCCAAATACCGCTCTGGTTTCCTGTAAAATTTCGGATTCAAGTTTGGGTGTTTACCGCACTGTCACGCAAAGTGTGTGCTGTAGATATATCGGGGGGTTATGGTTATCGGTTCCGTGAGATCCCATTGTTGGGAAAAACTGGAGAAAACACGAGCGTGTGTGAGTGAGAACTCCTAATACACCTCGCTGTGATCCAGCCACCTACCTCAGACACGGATGTTGTGCTGCCTCGTAATGGCCACTTCATAACCTGGGAGATTGGACGTTTCAAAGAGTGATGATTATCACTGGGCGATCCACGAAACCTGCCTGCAAGGCTCTGGGTTAAAGACATGGGCCAGATGATTATTATGATGAGAGTACCAAACATCGCGTATTTGTCTACCCCATGTATAGGAGGCGTTCAGACTCGTGAAGACGGGGAGAGAGGAGAAGAAGACTACGGCAGAATCATGGACACAGCAGCTCAAGGGTGCCTACAAACACGTGCAGGTACAGAGAGACACATAGACAAGTGCAGATACAGAGAGACGCACAGACACGTGCAGATATAGACAAATACGCAAACAATATGGGTACTTAGACTTTGGCATAAGTGTGCCCATGAATATCCTCACTAAATCTCATCCTTTCATGCATATCATTACTCGACATTCTCAAAATTAAGTCACCTGCCTTTTGTACGAAGTTATGAGACGTGGCCATATCGAAGTCCTTTATGAAGTCACATCGCACTGTGTTGTGTTTCGTTACAATAGTACGTCATCGTATCTCTGCGTAGGAGTCTCTGCGTGGGACCAAGGCGCGGATCAGCCGAGAGTTTGAGCGCCGGAGGGAGCAGCTGAGGGAGGAGGAGAAGGAGGCGCTGGAGCGCGTGGACGAGGAGGGCCGTTCAGTGCTGTCACGCATCCAGGCGGACATCGCTCGCTACGAGAGCAGAGCACGCGGCCTGGAGCAGGAGATCAACCAGCTGCTCGCCGCACTCGCCGTGCAGGACCCGCTCTCCTTCCTGCAGGTGGAACTACCTCCATTCACTCGCCGCGGTGACTAGGAGATGTCAAATACCTCGCCTGGTATGCAGGAGGTCGTGGGTTCGATACCAACCCTGACGCATGTATATTTGGAGTTTGCATCTCTCTCTCTCCCTAGTCGTGTGGATTTTTCTCCGGTTTTCTGGGTATTCCCTCCACATTTAGAAACATACATTAGGAGTATTTGGCTGCTATACATTTTCATGCAATAAGCCACTTTGTTGAGCTTTCATTTCTGGCCAGGTTGCTCCTGAAAAAGAGCTATATAGCTCAGTGGGACATTCCACCTGGTAAAATAAAAAATAATTCATTCTCATAGCCTTGGTTTTTCAGAAGAGGATTTATCTACAATCAGCAGAGGCACACCCCCCTGTGAAACGTTGACATTGTTTGCAAACTTTTTTAACTTTTTTTCGATCTGGGAGGAAGCGGCGGTGTCCAGAAATATACGCTCGTTTGCTTCCATGTGACATTCAGACCTGGACTTGTCCAGCACAGCATCGCCATTTACCTGGCCTGGTATGCAGGAGATCGTGGATTTGACCTCGACCCTGACGATGCCTGCTGTAAATTTAGGGTTTGCGTTTTTCTCTCTCTCTCCCCATGGTCGCGTATATTTTTCTCTGGGTCATCTGAATTTTCTTTCCACATTTATAATCAACATCACACATTCAGAGAATTAGGCTGCCACTATACATTTCCACGTGATAAGCCACGAAGTTGAGCTGTCATTTGTGATAGCCAGGTTGCTTCTGAAAAAGAGTGACATAGCTTAGTGGGCCTTACCTGGTAAAATGTTAAAAAGTTAAGTTTATTCAGAGTTCAATACATGAGTTGTTGCGCGTTATTAAACCATTCATGTAGGTGCTGGACTAGACCAGTAAAGAGTGGTTTTGTAATTTTTAGACGTCTACCCGTGTCCAGTTAAATGAACCCTGTTTTTCACCATTATCAGTGTGCAGGTATAGTCTAATTCCCTGATGTCGCACTCCACTGTAAATAGCAGGCGACTGTGTGGAGGTGGGGCATCTTTTTATGATGTCATTGTTAATGTGAAATGCGGATTTGTGTTTTTCAGGATCCCCTGCATGAGAGTCTCAGGTCAGTACCAACCCAGACCCAAACGCGAGCTCTGTCTGCCACCTGGTGGACAAATCAGAAAACGGTCGTGATTTGATTCCTAATAAACCCAATTGTATGCAGTTGTAACCCAATATGGTCAATTGTATCCCGTACGGGCAGTCCTCGGGTTATAAAATGTGTTACGGTTCAACAAAGAGGGAAGCATTGTTAAACTCATAATAAAGAAGAAATGTTGTACATTTGCATCTAACAATGTAAAAAAATTACTGCATAGTAAATTAAACATAAAATAAAATAACATAATTATAAAACAAAATGTATGTTCACTTACATTGATGCTAGCGTGTAGTCGGAAGGGGGGCAATGATACACCACAACAAACGGGGCACGCATTCACACACATAGACAAAGACACCCCAACGACAACAATCCCCCGTGTAACCTTAATAGGCTGTTTGGGGTAAGGAGTCTCAGCGAGCAGTGCCTAAAATGGCCGCCACTGTGGCACACGAGGGGGTGGGTGGCCAGCGTCACGGCCCGCTGCTTTTGTCGCCCCGGTGGCGATGTTTACGCACCACACCAGGCGCTGGTGTTGGTCGTGAGCAAGAGCCCAACTCGGGACGCCGCTTTCATAGTGCAGTGCACTCACCGCTACACTACCGCTCCTCACACCAATACCAATACCCGCCATTCACCACTAAGTGGCGGTGACGTCATCATGGCGCCTGTGCCAGGCCAGGTGCACTCTGAGGCCACGTTAAATGTGGAAGGCTTGCTGACAGGAGGTCTTGGGACAGACCCAGGTGCCATGGGTTGGCTGACAGAGATGACTGGTAGATACACCAGCTGTACCCCCCACACTTTCACGCACACAATGTTCGTGCACACGCAAACACTCCCAGCACGAAGCCGACTCATTACATCTGGCGGAGGATCGCTCCTTTTAACAAAATAGTTCTGCGGCTCAGTTTGCAACTGCGAGTTTGCATTTTAAGTCAAAGTTATTTTTTTTTATTTCATGGGAGCTGGTTTGTAAGTACGGGTGTTCACAAGTCGAGGGTTGCCTGTATTGTCCATTTGTAGAGTGACATGAACCCTCATTAGACTGTGTTTCTCGTGCTTTGTGTTTAGAAAGACATGGAGCCTCATTAGACTCTGTGTGTATCATGGTGTGTGTGTAAGAGACATGGACCCTCATTAGACTATTTGTGTCTCATGCTGTGTGTGTAAAGAGACATGGACCCTCATTAGACTCTGTGTGTCTCATGCTGTGTGTTTAGAGAGACATGGACCCTCATTAGACTATGTGTGTGTCCTGTGCTGTGAGTGCAGGAACTCCGTCTCCCAGGAGACTCAGGATGACCCAGCCTCCGTCTCCAACGGTCTGAACCTCGCACAAGTCATCTCAGTGGGCGGCGTCCAAACTAAACTTCTGCCTTTTCTCGGTACGTCCCTCTGCCACGACGATCTTTGTTAGACTCCATTACAGATTCCAGATTGCCTATAAATCCTACCCATTTGGAGGGCGTCCTTTATTTTACCCAGGCTTGAGTGCATTAATGTAGCGTGACCACTTGGCAAGGGAGACCTGCGTACATTCAGGTCATGAAACGGGCACCGAGGTGCTTGGTGAATGATCGCTAACAACTCGAAGGGTCTCACTCATCAAGAGTTGCAAAAAACAACAGCAACGTGACAGTGCGTTTCTTGAGAGCAAAAGGGCGACTTTGTAAGCTACGGACGAAGCAGGTTTCAGTCCTATTAGGCTCATTTAGACGCTGACAATCACGCATGGGTGCAGTGGGTTCACGGTTGGTTGAGGAAAGTGGCTGCTAGGTGGGAATTAAGTAACTTATTGTACTTAGGTCGCTCACTGCGGGCAAATTGGGATTAAACTGTTAACATAAAACGAAGTGCAGGATGGAGACTGCAGCTGTTTGATCATCGCGATGGCAGCCTTCACAACCAGGAATTTAAAAGTACAATGGAATGTAAATGATTGACTGGTCTCAGAGTTTCAGTGTAAGATCCTCATTTACAGCCCTTTGTCAATCCACAGCTGGATGAAGGCCTCCCATAGTGTGTCGAATATGGGGGTTGCCTGACCATACTTCACCACGATGGCCACTGTGTGTCTGTGTTTTTGCGAATGGGTAGGACAAGGACCAGTTGTGATGTCGCTCGGCCCCGTTGTTAGCCACAGCCGGTAATCAAACCGACGTCGATGGGTTCACAGCAACACGAATGAACAACAACAACTGCTGGTGCACCCACTGCTCCAGCACGAGATCACTCTCACTCAAGTTACAGCGGAGTGGATCACTGCAGCGAGATTGTCCACACGTTGCCATCACCGTGCATCGCTACACGAGGTTCAGAGAGACGGACTAAGGCAGCTTAGGGATTATCAGGGTGCAATCACAACATACGATGCAGTCGCGGTCAAAATACTTCCCAGACTAAACACTCACTCATGCTCTAGCTACCTCACTCACCCACTCACTCACCTACTCACTCACCCACTCATTCACCCACTCACTCACCTACGCACACCCTCACTCACCCACTCATTCACATACCTAAACCCCCACTCATTCACCCACTACCCACTAGTTGATATTTTTAACAGTTAGTATACACACTAGGGGAGCGGTGGGACAGCTGCTGATGCGCTGCACAACGTGGAGTCGATGCCTGGCTAAGCAGCGTTGAACTTGGCTAGTGCTGGGATGGGTGACCACCGTGCATAGCAGGTGCTATAGGCTGCGGGGCTCTCTGACCTACCTATTTAACCTATTTTTTTTGACCAGGTGCAGGGCCCCACTGAGCTAAGTAGCTCTTGTTCAGAAGCGAGCTGGCTGTCACAAATGATAGCTCAACAAAATGGATGACATCATCATCGTCATCACATAAAATTCATACCAGCTGCTAAATATACATAGAGACCCAAATAGATACATAGAGACCCATATAGATACTCGACCCATAGTCACACATAGAGAACACTAAAGATACCAAGGGACACATAGAGATACATAGGGATACAGAGATACAACAGGAACACATAGAGATACATAGAGACCCATAGAGATACATAGATACCTCTTAAATATACATATCGACACAGACATACATACATCGAGACTCAGAGATACCTCGAGACCCATAGAGATACATAAGAACACAGAGATATAGAAAGACTCATACATATACTAGACCCATAGTCACACATAGAGAACAATAAAGATACAAAGGGACTAATAGAGATACATAGAGACCCATAGACTGAACTCATTTTATTTAACAGATATGGCCCCACTGAGCTGTGTAGCTCTTGTACAGAAGCGACCTGGCCACCACAAATGACAGCTCAACCAAGTGGCTGATTTCGTCACCGTGTGGACATTTATAGAAGCAGCCAAATACTCGATGCTTGTCGAGGGAAAAACCGGAGGACCCGGTAGAGGTTTGGGCATAAGCATTTATTTAATTAAATTCAAACTTAAAACTGTTGTGATGGGGTGGGCATCAGAGGGCAGCGCAGCATGAACCATTGTTGTACTGTACCTCTACACTATGATTACGATCCCCACCATCGCCAACGCGCACCGACGAGAGCAGTGAAGTATGGTCAAATAACCCCTCCTCACAGGACGCGTAGGGCGTGGGGAGACGCTCATCCAGCAGCGTAGTGACACAATGTCTATTCGTGGATGTGAGAGTGTGCGAGACTGTGACACACAATGTCTGTGTGTGGATGTGAGGGTGTGAGAGGTTGTGAAACACTGTCTGTGCGTGGATGTGAGAGTGTGCGAGGCTGTGACACACAATGTCTGTGCGTGGGTGTGAGAGTGTGCGAGGCTGTGGTGGCTGTGGTACATGCGTCGTGTTTGTAGAGAGACGCTGTGAGAGTGGCATTAACATCGTGGCGCTGGCATCATCACAACTGTTCACTACCACTGCACACACACCCATGGTCATATTAGTGGAGCACTATTATTATTAATTATTCACTAATTATTCACAAGTGATTAGCAGTACGTGTACACTAATACTAATGAATATTAGTATGTGTACACTAATACTAACGAATATTAGTTTGTGTACACTAATACTAACGAATATTAGTTTGTGTACACTAATACTAATGAATATTAGTTTGTGTACACTAATACTAATGAATATTAGTATGTGTACACTAATACTAATGAATATTAGTATGTGTACATTAATACTAACGAATATTAGTATGTGTACACTAATACTAACGAATATTAGCATGTGTACACTAATAGTAATGAATACTAGTCCTGTATGCAATTGTCATACGCGTGATGATCACAGTGTAACGTATCAACGTATCACGTAGTACGGTATGACCACAACAACACAACAGACAACACAACACCAGCGCGTGTATGTGTGTGTGTACACGCCAAGTCCGGCAAAATAACCCCCTACCTCCTCGCGGTGCCGGACGGGCAACGCTGTCGTGGACAGTGCTGTGGGGGGGAGGGCCAATTCCGATTGGCCTCTCCCCTCATGGCGTCTGTTACCACAACAGTGGCTAAATGGGGGCTCTGGATGGGTGCGAGGGGCTGGTAACCCCTCCACCTTCAATAAATTACCACTAAACCACGACTGAAATATCTAACTAATAAGCTTGTGCCAGAGGCCCCAGGGGGACAGGCGTCTATGACGTCTCCTGGCTAAACCCCATTTGGCGGTACCAGGAGATTTAATCTTTACCATCGGCGCTCCTCCAGAAATAACGAAAAGCCACTACGGATGGCCACGTGGAATGTTCGAACGCTCACTGCGGAGGAGAGGCTGCCACTCCTCTGTCGGGAGCTGGACCAGTACCGCCTGGATCTCTGTGGCATTTAGGAGGTCCGGTGGACGGGCTCTGGCTCCTGCCACCATGAGGGGTGGACAGTCTGCTACTCGGGACAGGAGACTGCCAAGCAACAGGGTGTGGCTCTTCTGAACAAAATAATGAAGGGGGCATGGGAGCGTCGCAGTGTGGTGTGGGAAGCTATAAGCCCCAGGCTACTTTGGGCTCACCGTCCCATCAACCCGAGGTGAGGAGTGGTGGTCGTGGTTACTTATGCCCCCACTGAAGACGAACATCCTTGGAGGGATGCAGGCAAGGCCGATGAGTCAGATGCATTGTATGCCCTCCTGTCACAGGTGCTGGCTAAAGTGGCCCCTCGAGATAGATTCATCTTATTGGGTGACTTAAATGCCCGAGTTGGTCATGATGCTGGTACCAGGTCTGGAGTGATTAGAAGGCATGGGCCAGATCAGCCCAATAACAACGATAGGAGGCTGCTAGATTTTTATGCAGCCCACGGGCTTGTAATTACCAACACACTGTTCTGGCATCGGCGCATCCACACAACATCATGGATGCATGCCCGGTCCAAGCAAGAACATCTGCTGAACTACATAGTGACGGACCAGCGGATGTGAGCCCATGTCCTTGACACCAGGACCTACCGTGGAGCTGATCTGCCCTCTGACCATCGACTAGTCATCTGTAAGATGCGCCTGCCATTCTTCCACTCTGGTGGTGGGTGTACACCCAGGACCCAATTCCAACCTAAGGTGGCCTGGTCTCAATTATCTGATGAAAGTTGCAAGCAAGAATTTCATCATTGCTTGCGGCTGGGGTTGGCATCGTCCCCCACTCCTCCTGATGTCGAGGGTAAATGGGCCAGGTTTAGGACTGAGACTCATGCAGCTGCAATGGCTGCTTTGGGTACGCGGTTCAGACCTCTCCAAAGACCCTGGCTGACAGAGGAGGTGTTCATGATGGTTGAGAAAAAGCGAAAGGCCCACGCTTATCGTCTACAGCATCCCACGTCAGAGAATGAGGAGGCTTACCGCAGCCTTCACTCGGAGGTTCGGAGAGCCGTGAGGCGCTGCAAGGATGGGTGGTGGTCGCAGGTTGCTGAGGAGGTGGAGTCTGCCTCAGTGGCCCGCGATCACAAATCCCTATTTAACTACATCAAACAAGTAACCTGCAGCACCACACCTATCACCATCATTAGGGTAAAAAACGGTGATCCAATCTCTGACCTCCAGGAACAGGTTTGCAGATTTTCTGAGCATTTCTGTGAGGTCCTGGGGGAGGGGAAATTGCTCAGCCATTAAAACATCGTGGCACAAAGTGGGGATGACCCTGCTGAGGCTGCGGTGACTCAAAAATTGGAAGAAGTCACCCCCTGTGAGTGGCTGGCTGAGGTGCCATCTGTTGAGGAAGTACTGAAGGCGATCCAGAGTCTGAGACCAGGAAAGGCACCGTCCAGAGATGATCTCCCAAGTGACATGCTGAGGGAGGGTGGCGTTTGTGCACAGATTGTCCTACATGACATCATAATAGCAGCCTGGACCACTGGACGGGTTCCGCAGGATTGGTAGGATGCCCTGGTGGTCCCCATCTCTAAGAAGGGGGACCGCACAGACTGTAACAACTATATTGGCATCTCACTCCTCAGTGTGCCGGGAAAGGTGCTGGCAAGGATTATTCAACATCGCCTTGCAAGGCACACTGAGGAGAGGCTTACGGAGCCCCAATGCGGTTTCAGGAAAGGGCGATCCTGTGCAGATGCCATATTTTCTGTCCGTCTGCTACAGCAGAGGTGTAGGGAATTCCAACAAGACCTACATCTCTGCTTTATTGACCTGGTCAAGGCCTATGATACCATCAGTAGGCCTGGACACTGGGTTGTTCTTCGTGCTTTTGGAGTCCCTGACCCTCTGCTTACGATTGTTAAGGACCTTCATGATGGTGAGCGGGCCCGGGTAAAACTACATGGCTGGGAGTAGGTGCAATTCCCTGTACACCTTGGGGTGTGACAGAGATGTCCTCTGGCTCCCACATTATGTAACATCTATTTTGACCACGCAGTTCGTGAAGCCTTCAATAGCTGTCCTGGGGGAATTTCCATTTGGTACAGATATAATGGGAGGCTGATCGGTGCCCGGGTGCGTTCAAGGGATGGCTGCCTATTGGTCAACCACGTTATGTATGCTGATGATTTGGTAATTGCTGCTCATTCAGAGGAGGAGTTGGAAACACTGCTGCTGAAACTGGAGCGTGCCACTAAGAGGTGGGGCCTTACCATCAGTCCCACCAAAATTAAGCACCTGCATGGGTATTTTGTACCATCGGACACTCCACCCCCACAACTCCCAATCGGTGATGGGGCAGTTGTGGAGAGAGTGGAGAGTTTCCCATACCTGGGCAGTGTACTCATGACCGGCTCCGGTTTAACAGCAGAGGTCTCACTCTGAATCAGTCGAGCGGCAATATGTTTTCATCGGTTGCGTTACACTGTGTGGAAGCTACCTGTTCTGTCGCTCTGCACGAAGCTTCAGGTCTTCTCGGCGACGGTCATTCCATCCCTTCTCTACGTTTGCGAAACGTGGACCCCCCTAATGGAGCATCTTCGCCGGTTAGAAACATTTAGGCTGTCCTGCCTACCATCCATCCTGGGTTTACCCAGGTAGGATTGTGTGAGGAGCTCACAAATCCTTGAAAGATCTGGGCAAATTCCCATCGGTGATCTCCTCAAGCAGGCAAGGCTGCGTTGGCTGGGTCATGTAGCCCACATGCCCAGCCACCGCATGCCTAAACAACTTTTATATGGCTGGATCAAGGGGGCTAAACTGGCGCGGCACGGGATAGAGAAGAGATGGAGTGATGTGGTACAGGAGGACGTGGAGCTGAGTGGACTTGCTGATGACTGGTACCAGCGATGTCAAGATCGGCCTCTGTGGAGGAGGCTCGTGAAGGACGCTACAGGGCAGTTGGAGGCAGTCGCCCTCCAACAACAACGGAGGCCGGAGGAGCGACGCTCACAACAATGAGTGGAGCGCTGGGTGGCTAAAGCACAGCAAGTTGGCACAGTAGGGGGCACAGGTGTGGCATCAGCCAGTCATCTCAGTCATCTCAGTCAGTCGACCCATGGCACCTGGGTCTGCCCCGTGACCTCCTGCCAGCCGGCGTTCGACACTTCACGTGGCCTCAAGGTGCACATGGCCTGGCACAAGCGTCGTGATGACGTCACCGCCACTTAGTGGCGAATGGCGGTTGTTGTTGTTGTTGTACACGCTATGTGTGTGTGTACACGCCACGTGTGTGTGTACACGCCACAGATGGACGCTCACCGACTCTGGACACAAACTCAACCTACGACCGCCTCCAGATTTCCTCGGATCTCAGGACGGTGACGCTGAGTGGTGTCCTCCACGGTCGCCCCCATCACTCACACCACTTTGAGTGCTGGAACCAAGCCCTGTGCTCTCAGAGCTTCTCGTCGGGTCAGCACTACTGGGAGGTGGACGTGGGGAGCGCGTGGCGGTGTCGGGTTGGAGTCGCACACGGGACAATCCCACGGAGAGGGCGTGTTGCCGAGTGTGGCCTGGGGGGAAGTGACGTCTCCTGGTGTCTACAGAAAGATGGCGCCAGCTTCTCAGTGCTGCATGGCGGGATAGAGACCTCACTGTCGGTGCCGGAGCCTCCGCGGAGAGTCGGGGTCCATCTGGACTGGGACGCGGGGCTGCTGTCGTTTTACAGCGCCGACTCCATGGCGCAGTTGCACTCGTTTCATCAAAACTTCACTCAGCCCCTACACCCTGGGCTGGGGGTATGGGGAAAAGTTGGTGAGTCAGTGAGGATTGTGGATCTTAGTGGTGTGTCCTGAGAGAGGTGAACGTGAACAGCGCAGAGGGCAGACACCACGACACACGGCGCTCGCCACCCTCGTCACCGTCATGCGCAGTGCCACGCCCGTGACTGGCTGGAGGCTATCGGTGGCTAGGGGCTGCGTGGCTCTCCATCACAACGGGGGGTCTGAGCGTAAACAATCCTCACAACCTTCCTGGGGGGGGGGGTGGTGATAAAATAAGTTCCTCTGTGTGTGTGTGTGAAGGCAACGTGGATGTATTCACCCTGCCAGAGGAGCGTGACTGTCGTGTAGGGGTGCAGTGATTATCAATGGTGAACTGGGATGTGTTTATACACTGGTGGTGTCATGGGTTGTGGGAGAGATGCAACAATAATGATATTCATTTTAAAAAGTAAAAATGTACGCGTACGGCAGTGGCATTGTAACGCTTGTATCCTTGAATCTACAATAAAAATATAGAGGACAACAACAACAATGTAGTTGTGTACAGCGTCATTCGTGCTCATTGCATCCCGCAACGCTGTTCATTAATTAAACACGAGGAATAAATCCTCTACACAGCCACTGCCAAGAAAATTTAATCTACAAATTAATCAACAAATAAAGAGATGGCGTCAAACACAAAATGCGCCAACAATGTCCGAGCTGTTCAAGTTATCTTCAACTGCGTCATTGACGTGGTGACATCACCAAGCACACTGCCCCCACGCGGTGACGTCACCACGTCACCCCTCCCCCTCTCCCCCCCACGCCCGCCCCTCACCACTGCACCATCTGTGAACACAAAGAGCTTCACAGCTCATCGGATTCCTCTTGCACTACAAACACAGATTCTGACATTCTGGTTTGCCGCCAATAGGGGTGTTCCGCGTTCGCGAAAACAAAAACAAACAGAGGCAATCAGGGGCAACCTGCAGCGTCGCTGTGACCCAGCACTGTGGGAGGGGGGGGGGGTTGATCACAAGCACCATCACCACAATAACCACAACAACAAGTACAACAACCACCACAAACAGCACAACCACCACAATCACCACCACAACAACAATCACCACCACAACATCCATCACCACCAAAACCACCACCACAATCATCACCACAACAACCATCACCACAACCACAAACAACCATCACCACAACGACAAACAATCACCACCACAACAACAATCACCATCACCACCACAACCACCACCAAAACAACCACCACCACAACAGTCACCACCACAACAACCATCACCACCAACACAACAACAACAATCACCACCACAACAACCACCACCACTACAACCACCACCACAAACACCACCACAACCACCACAACAACCACCACAACAACAGTCACCTCCACAACAACCATCAACACAAACACAACAACAACAATGACCACCACAACAACCATCACCACCACAACCACCACCACAAACACCACCACCACAAACACCACCACAACCACAACCACCACCACAACCACCACCACAACCACCATCAGAACAACGACTACCACAACAACCATCACCACCAAAACCACCACCACAACTAGCAATAAGGTTACATGGGTACAAGTCTGACTCGACTTTTTCAATTACAAGTAACATTCACAATAAGGCAAATTGCAGGCTTCTTTGTTAACAATTTAACAGCATTATAAAGGCATTTACAGCATTATAACGTCCAGTCTAACATTATAACAGCATTCCCAGTATTTTAAGAACAAAACGAACTTACAGACATTGCTTCTTAAAGTCTCACAATGAACAGTTGCACCTGTCTTCACTGGGACGCTATTTGTGCCACCATTTTGTAATCTGTGTAATGCCTGATACCCTGCCGCATGGCTTAAAGGATGTCAAATCGTAATTTCCTGGTCACGTGACTGAACTCAACTTCCAAACAGGAAATTCTTGTGTACACCCACCCCCACACCTGCCATGAGGCAGAACAGTAGATGTTCAAGAGATAAGACACTCAACTTTGGAATGCTGCTGAGCCTTGTGACAGTGTTGAATCATACCACTTATAGTTGGTTTCCAAAGTACGCAGGTATTTTAACCATTAAGCTGCCTGTCAGTTCTCAACGTAAATCAAACCTCTTACGTAACTTATTTGACGACACTGCGTTGGCAGTTGTGCACAAGCAAAGATAACAAACTCTTAACACATTGGTTAATAACAGCCAAGTAATAGAAAACGTGTAACTGGTGACGTTTCAGGCAATGGCTCTTCTTGAGAGCATATTCATAATGGGTTTAAGAAGAATGGAAATTGTTATAAACGTCGTGTATTGTGTCGATGCATTTCCTTTAATGGTGGTATTATTGATGAATGTGTAGTGGCCTTGTATGACGACAGAGATTGTTGACTTGAGGCAACACGTATTTATTAATCTCAACTTGACAGCTCACACTTGAAGAGGTAACGTCCTCTTCACCCGTTCTATCGAGGGAAGTATTTCCCAAGCTAACACCCCAAGTTAACTTCTCTACTTCCCTCTATTCTACGATCCTCCTCTCAAGGAGACTAACTGACCTGGCCCAGCTTCGGCACAGGTCTCGACCACCAGCCACACGAATCCGGCCATGAAAAGGACATCGGCCTTCGCGGCTCTGGGGTCGCACCACTAACTTGCTCTGCCCGGCCCTTAGAAGGACAGCGGGTCAGAGGAGTCCCAGGGTCTAGCTAGCTGGACTTCAGTCTTCAGCTGGTTCTTCGTCTTGGCTTGATCGAACTGCCTCTCTGCTCTCAGGGTCCCGCCTTTTACACAATTCCCCACCGAGGGGCGGGTTTCTGTGGGATCACACACACCCCACAGCCCCCTCCCTCAGGAGGGCCCTGGTCATGGATAATACAACCACCCCGCACCGGTAAGTACTGTGATTCACCCGGGTTCGGTGTGCGCGCGTTCCAACATCACCACCACATCACCCCCCATGTTCAGCCCGCAGCCGTCCCGACTGCAATAACAACTATCACAATAAAAAACTTTAACATGAACCGGAATTCCGTGTGCCTCATTAACAAGAACAACAAAAATAACAACAATAATAACAACCGTAATAAATTACCCCAACCCACCTGTAAAAATTACCCCCCCTCCCCACCCGGTCCAGCGACGCAACTCGCCCGAATCGACGCCGATACATCAAGAAAAACGGTGCAACTTAGCACGAGTCCGAGTGGCTGGCCCGTCGTAAGGGGCAGGGCATGGTCGTCCGGCGGCTGAGGCAGGCAGTCCCTGAGGGCACGAAGTGGGCTGCCCGGTTTCACACTCTTTGGAAGCCGTCATTTCCAGGGCGTCTGAAAGCGGAACAGTCAGCGGCAGGTGGGGATCAGGCAATGGCACCACATTTCTCGAGTCGATGGACACATCACATGCTCGGCCCTTGGGACATGTAGGGGGGGTATGAGGCGCGACGAACGGTTTCAGCCTGGAGGGGTGAACATACCAACAACGTTTTCCCCACCCGATCCGGACACATTGTGTGAGTGCGACCTGTACAATTTCGAAAGGCCCTCTCCATGGCCTCAGCCGTTTTAGCGATGTCACCAATGGTACCTGTGGACTGTGTAACCAGGCCTTATCGCCTGGCTTCCACTCATGCGTGTGTGTCTGGTGCTTGCGCAGACGTTCATTCGCCTTCTGGTGAGAGTTCGAGTTCTGGGCTGCAGCCTCCCGTGCCTCGGCCAATTTCAAAACGTTGAATTTAACGTGATCAGCCAACTTAGATTTTGCACGGGGTGTGGGAACCCCCAACTGGGCATCCACGGGTGGATCAACGTCCTGCCCGTTCATAAGAAAGAAGGAGGAGAACCCAGTTGCCGCGTGGGGAGCCATCCTATAGGCGGCGAGAACTCCCGGAATTTGAAGATGCCAATCCACTTTTGATTCGCACACCTGATGACATAACATAGACGTGAGCGTCCTGTGGAGCCGCTCCACCATCCTGTCCGTCTGTGGGTGGTATGGGGAGGTACGCACCTTTTTAGTGCCCAGAAGGCCGCACACCTCATGCAGCAAGGAGCTCGAGAAATTCCCTTCCTGATCGGTCAGCAGCCACTCCGGAGCACCCTTGTCCAGGATATAGCCCTGGACGAAGGCCTCGATAACGGCTGTTGCCGACTGGTTGGCGAGTTGCCAGGCCATGGGTCATCGAGTGAAATATTCACCGCCAACCAGCAGGTACTTATTACCCCTAGGTGTCGCAGGAAACGGCCCCAAAATGTCGAGCGCAATGAGCTCGTTGATGCGTGAGACCCGAATAGATTGCAGCGGAGGACTGGATGCCTTGAAAGGCGGTTTCTGCTGGGCGCACTGAACACAACCTATAAGGACGTTTGACACATCCCTTGCCATGCCCGGCCAGAAGTAAACAAGCTGGAGCATGGCAAGGGTCTTGTGAGACCCCAAATGCAAAAGTCGCTCGTGCGCGGCCAGAATGACCCTACCGCGCAAGGCGAACGGCACAACGATTCTATAGCGAAGAGACCTACCGTCCCAATTCATGAGGAGACCCCCCCGCATTATCCAAGAATCGACCCCGACCACGCCTTCTGCGGATCTACCCGCCCTACGATGCAATGCAAGTAGGGACGTGTCCCCCATTTGGAACCGGCCCCAATCGGCAAGGGTCAAATTGAGTAACGAATTCCTGCCCTCTGGCGAGAGAGGGATTTCAGGGCCCGGCACATCAGCAGCGGCAGCTAGAATGGTGGAAGGGACAACACTCTGTGGTTTGCAGCGTCCTGACCCAAGACAGCATGCACATTCCGTACCGGGTGTCAATCGCGACAAAGCGTCCGCGTTTGTATGACGAACGCCCTTAGGGTAGGTGGTTGTGAATTGATAGTCCTGGAGGACCTCCAACCATCGAGACAACTGTCCCGATGGCTGGTCAACACGGAGTGCAAATTGTAGTGCCGCATGGTCTGTACGGACGGTGAAGTGCGGTCCATAGAGATACGGCCGATACTGTTGAACAAAAAAAACGATAGCCAGCAGCTCGCGGCAGGTGATGCAGTACCGCTGTTCTGCTGATGATAAAACCCTACTACCATAGGCGACAACGCGTTCGACTCCCCCAATCACCTGCGAGAGTACTCCGCCAATGCCGGTGTTACTGGCATCCGTGTCGAGCAGGAAAGGCTCAGTGAAGTCAGGGTAACTCAAAGGCGGAGCACTCACCGGGGCATCGCTAAGGGAGCGGAAAGCGGCCTCTTTCTCTTGACCCCAACAAAATGTTACACCCTTCGCCATCAAAGCGTGTAGGGGATTAGCTATGGTGGCAAAGTTTGCGACGAATCGCCGATAGTAGGAGGCAAACCCGATGAAGCTACGGACCTCACTGCCAGAAGTGGGCGTAGGCTATGAGCTGACACACTGTGTCTTAGCGGGATCCATGGAGATACCTGAACGAATCACAATGTGCCCCAAGTACCGCACGGATTCCCGGAGGAGGTGGCACGTTTGTGGCTTAAATTTTAAATTAGCGGACCTCATCTTTGTCGTCCAGATAAATCAAACAGATGTCCCATTGGAGAAGGGCCAAAACTAATTCCATAAATCGTTGGAATGTTGCGGGAGCTGAGTGAAGTCCCATAGGCAACCGGTTGAACTGAAAAAGGCCCAGTGGCGTCCGATAAGCGGTCTTGGGTTTTGACTCCTCGTCAAGAGGGAGTTGCCAAAATCCCGATAGCAGGTCCAATGTAGAAAAATATCGTGCCCCTGCTAAGGCGTCAAACGATTCATCCATCCTAGGGAGTGGGTAGGCGTCGGCCACAGAGATCTTGTTAAGGCGACGAAAATCCACACAAAATCTCAGGGACCCATCGTGCTTTTAAACGAGCACGATGGGAGCCCCCCATGGACTAGTGGAAGGGGAGATAATGTCAGCAGACAAAATGTCATTAACAGCCGATTTGACATGATCCTTTTCGACGGGGCTCAGCCGAAACGGATTTTGGCGAATGGGGGCGGTGTCACCCATGTCAATGTGGCGACGCAACAAGTTAGTACATCCAACATCATATTTATGTTTGCTGAAAACGTCCGAAATTTAAAGTAACAGAGTGCGCAACGCAACAAGTTGTGACCTGGACAGGTCACTGGATCCGGAACAAAGCGAATCTAGCCACCCTTGATCATGGCCCGAATGTTGATGCGGAGCAGGATCAGTACTAACATGCCCTATCACCGGCTCTCCCCCGGGCGCCGGCACCGCGTGAGCGAGCACGGTCCCCTGGGGGACCACAGCCGTCCGCGATCCCGCATTTAGGACCATGATGAAGGGGTCCCTATCTCCCCGCACTATCGTCTGTGCCACAGCCAAATCCAATCCCTTCACAGCGGCGATTGATGGACCCAACAGGACACCCTGATCTGTCATACCTTCGCCGAGAGATTTCCGCAACCATAGGGGCACCAACATTTGCGACCTTGGTGGTACTTGTACCGTCTGGTTAACCACTGCTTGTACCATCGAACAGGCCGTACGTAGGCTGCTAGGGGAGGCCAAAAATGCCATGCGGTGGCCCGAAGGAAGCTCGATACATCCTTAGTCGATGAGGATTTTAATCGGCATCTTAGCCAAAAAGTCCATTCCCAATAAACATGGGACTGCGAGAGAGGATGAAACCAAGATTTGACCGGACAGTTTATTATCCCAATGCAAATTCTTGCCCAAATTTGACCAATGATGACCAATGATCCTCCGTTTGCCGCATAGCACGGAACGTCAACTGGTAGTAACGGCCGACATTGAATGGGTAGAATATTATAAATGAGGTCAGGGATGACTGTTGCCGAAGCCCCTGTATCGACTAGTACCCGAACTTCGACACCCTCGATAGATCCCGTAACCACGGGATCTATCTGGGGCGGTCGGCCACCCGACCTCCAATCCCCGGATCGACCCGCGGCGAAGGCCTCCTCCGATGGTTGAGTGTCTGGTAGTCCGCTGGACGCCGAAGTCGAAGTGCTGGCGATGAGAGGCGGCTTCCGTTTGAGGACCTCATGCACGTGAATGCTCGTTGCGACGCGCAAGGAGCATATGTCGGCCTCGTCTGCAGACAGGACCATGACGCCCAACTCTTGTGCCAGCGCCAAAAGCTTTTCCATCACCATGGCATCGATGCCTTCGCAGTCCATGCGCGGAAAAGCAGCCTTAGCGAAGGCCAGAAGAGCTGTGCGGGACGCGAGAGGAGTCTATTTCTCACCCTTCCGCCAGTCGTGGAAGTGATGGCGACTGGCAGACGGCGGTCCGTAGACAGTTGCCATCAGACGGAGCGTCGTTGGCAGTGTGGAGCGGCTCGATCTTGGAGTTGACATGAGAATGGCGAGGGCGTCGTCGTCCAGAGTCGCTGGGAGAGCGTGCAACGCCTCATCGTCGGTCCAACACCACATCTCTTGGTGAGCGAGGAACCGTCACTGAAACGCTCCCCAGTCATCTCTCTCTGCTGCAAATGCTGTTAAAACGGGCGGCCGCTGCTGGAATGTCGGCTCCGTCCCCGGCTGCCGATGTTCCCATGCAGCACCGTCGTACAGTGTGATGGCGGCTCCCTCCGTAGGTCGCAGCACCTCTGATGCGGAGGCCGCTGGTTGGTCCCGGCAGCGGCCGTCGCCTGGAGATGACGTGGCAGGCAGTGATTGGTCCGCGCTTCCCACGTGGTGCTCCTGGCTACCGCCACCCCCGGAGCTCCCTTCAGAAATGGTAGCAATTTTAAATTGCGTCGCGGTCCTGGTGGCGGGAACAGCTGTTTGCCGCCAGTTCTCCCCGCGCTCTCCTGCAACCGCCCCTCCCCCCCGAGTTATCTCCTCCAGTATGGAGGCGGCGGCGAGCAGTAACTCAGCGAGGCGGGAGTGAGCGTCCTGAAGCCCACCTCCTGACTGTGGCGGCACGTCTGACGGCTGTGTTGGTTGTTGAACCGCCGGCATCACTTCAGACTCCGTCTCCGAGTCCAATGGAACCCGACCCCTCAGAGTCGTCAAGTTGCCCAGGTTCGTGCGCATGAACTGTCCTTCTTGTATCCATAGCGTGCAGTTAGAACCACTTCTGACTCCAGTTGTAGTGGCCTTGTATGACGACAGAGACGGTTGACTTCAGGCAACACGTATTTATTAATCTCAACTTGACAGCTCACACTTGAAGAGGTAACGGCCTCTTCACCTATTCTATCGAGGGAAGTATTTCCCAAGCTAACACCCCAAGTTAACTCCTCTACTTCCCTCTATTCTACAATCCTCCTCTCAAGGAGACTAACTGACCTGGCCCAGCTTCGGCACAGGTCTCGACAACCAGCCACACGAATCCGGCCCTGAAAAGGACATTGGCCTTCGCAGCTCTGGGGTCGCACCACTGCCTTGCTCTGCCCAGCCCTTAGAAGGACAGCGGGTCAGATGAGTCCCAGGGTCTAGCTAGCTGGACTTCAGTCTTCAGCTGGTTCTTCGTCTTGGCTTGACCGAACTGCCTCTCTGCTCTCAGGGTCCCGCCTTTTAAACAATTCCCCACCGAGGGGCGGGTTTCTGTGGGATCACACACACCCCACAGCCTCCTCCCCTCAGGAGGGCCCTGGTCATGGATAACACAATCACCCTGCACCGGTAAGTACTGTGATTCACGCGGGTTCGGTGTGCGCACGTTCCCACATCACCACCACCAATGTATTGAGTTGTTTTGAAATACGATGAAGATTACAATTTGTAAAGCGGAGCGCATCGCCAGTAGAACACGTGCTCAGACTGATGAGGCCTCACCACCATCTTGAATAGCGTCACTCGGTGGAGACCACCTGAGTGGAAGCGTTTTGAGGGGGGGGGGGGGTTTCACGAATATTTGTGAAACTCAAAAATAGCTGAGGCTGTAAAATAGCCAGATGTTGTACATTAAAGGCGAACTACGGAAAAGGCTATGGGGGATGGGAGGATTACGCAACCACAGGCCAGGTTTTTTCACCAGTGCGGATGTTTACACCTTATTAGGCACTCGTTTAAGAGATAATCACCACAGGATCTTTGCGCAAAATGCCACCCACCCCACCCACCAACCCATACTATAGTCAGACAAGACTAAGACAAAGGTCCCCTCATAGCATTAACAGACTGTTGGGGGAAGTGGTATTGGCGAGCACCATGATGACCTATTTGTAATGTTTACACACCACAACAGGGCATCATTTGAGGCTGAGTTGACCAATAGGAGGTCCAGGGCCTGTTCAGAAAAGAGCTACATAGCTCGGTGGACTTTACGTGGTAATAAAAATTTGTTAATTTTATGGATTTATGATGCCACGTGTTGACGGCTGATTGTAAAGATGGATCACAATTGTGCAGCCTCAGAATGGATTGCATTCAAGAGAAATACGACCAAGGAGATGGAGCAATGAAATCAGTTCGTGTAGAGCTGCTCGGATTATTAAAATGCAAGGGTTGTGAGAGTTGGCCGCAGATACAATAGGTCTACATCCAGCAGCAGATTAAGCATGTCCAATGATGAATTTAAAATAAGTGCATACACTCGGATATTTAATTTATGAAGAGTATTCAGACATGAAATGCCTCAATCGTGGCACGATGCATCAATTTTCCCTCTATTTAAACGTGGCGACAGAACTGATGTGAAAAATGTCACACGTTGGACTCGTATTGCAAGCGCGTTTATATTATTCACGACGATGACTGGACAAGAGGAAATGAATAAATTGATGCCAACCAACCAGTTGAAATGTTGTATATAGTTAACTGGTTCACAATGGGTGTCTACCACTTGTACTGTACTGAAATACATGGAAGGTTTCACAATTAGGACTGAACTAGGCTGAGTTGCACGTGATGTTAACTAGTGAAATACATTTGGCGATGAAGAAAAAAACCGCAAAGTAAAATAATACACAAAACTGTAAAGGTTCGTCATTTATTGTTGATGCAAAACACCAATAAACTCAACGAACGTCCCCCATTTTTGTTTGATCAGGGATGAACTTTGACCTTTGTACCCAGAATAATTGTTTGGTGGTAACATCGTGTACATCAAATCCTTGCCTATCATGGAGGTTACGTTAAGGAGAAGGATGGTAAGCTACCATTCCTGGATGTTTTGTTTGAGAAGAAACCTGATGGCTCTTTGGGACACTGTCTACAGGAAAGCCACCCACACAGATTCCTATCTGAAACCTGATTCACACCACCATCCGGCACAGAAGAATTCCCTCATTAAAACACTACACCATAGGGCCCACTGTATTTCTGACCAACACCACCTATCCAGTGAATTGGAACACGTACACCAGGCCTTTAAGATGAATTAATATTCGGACCACATTATCCACAAAGCTGTTTCTCCAACCATGGAGAAACAACCCCCTGAGACGCCGATTAAAACCATCATGTTACCATACATAGCTGGCGTTACCAAAAAGATTTCCAAAATCTTAAACAAACACAAGATCCAGGTCCGATTCAGTACAGTACACAAAATCCGTGATCTAATCCCATCCGTGAAGGATGTCATTCCTGACATGCAATACCCTGGTGTCTACAAACTAAGTTGCACTTGTCGTGATTATTACATTGAGGAAACGAAACGACGTATATCTGACCGTTTTTGCGAGCACAAGGCAGATCTGAAACACGGCAGAACTAACTCCTCCGCCGTGGCTGATCACTGCTATAACGCTGTGGGCTCTCATGATATTGTTTTTTTCCAAGACCAAGGTGCTCTGTAAACCGTCAGGCTACTATCAAAAGTTTGTGCATGAAGCCATCCAGATACATAAACATAGACATAACTTCAACCGGGAAGATGGATACAAACTGAGCAATCATTGGAAGGACGTTATTAACCAAGTAAAGTCTTAACTGACGGTGATGTTTCCATCCTACCTGCCTGTTTCAGCTGTTATTTCTGACTCTCCGAGTACATCACGAGGCTAACTATCTGTGTGGCAGCCAAGGAATATGATTCCCACCACCCCCGGTGGCTGGGGACCTTCTCACATTGACATGCTAATCTCTCACATTTACATTTACGTACAAATTCCTTCTCTAGCTCCGCACACTTACCCTTGGGTGAGGCAGCCTAGGTACAGGATTCCCACCACCTCCGGTGGCTGGGGACCTTCTCACATTAACATGCTAATATCTCACATTTACATTTACGTACAAATTCCTTTTCTAGCTCCTCCCACTTACCATTGGGTTGAACCCATTAAAATCCGATATAAACTCTTGTTGCAGCAGCTCTTTCTCCTATGTCAGCATTTCTCCTGCTGTATCTGTTCCACCTGATGACGGTCGCTTGTGTTGCGATCGAAACGTCGTGATTTTATTTATTTTATGACATGATTTCTGTCCTTTCTAAAGGCCTTAACTTTGCCGTTACCCCACGCACAATTCCAGTGGATGAGATAATTGCTGAGGTAGAATCAGCAGTAAGACTCCTTCCACATAATGAGGCAGAGATGACTAGACACGACGTTGCCAAAATAATTGAGAATAGTAAAGTACCAAAAGAAAATATTAGCTCGAACGAGGCAAAAGCCTTAAGAGAGCTTCGTCTAAATAAAGATATTCAAATCTTAGCAGCTGATAAAGGCCGCACTACTGTAGTGATGTCACGAGCCGATTATGATAATAAAATTAAAGATTTATTAGAGGAAAGTACCTACATTAAAATTAAACGAGATCCAACTAATACTTTGGAACGTAAGACTACTGCAATCATTGCAAATTCATTAATCCCAAAAAATGAGCAATTCCTAATTAAGCCAAGGGCTTCAAAACCACCTAGACTGTATGGGCTACCAAAGATCCATAAAATCGACATCCCTTTACGACCCATAGTCAGCACAATTGGCTCTGCCACATATAAATTAGCAAAATATGTAACTAAACAAATACAGCCCTACATCGGTAGGACAGCATCATTCATAAGAAATTCAGAACATCTTGTGAATATGATCAAAGATATTAAACTTAACCCTAATGATATTTTGGTGAGTTTTGATGTGATTTCGCTATTCACTAAGGTTCCAGTGAGCGAGTCGCTTAAATTACTTGATACACTGATAAAGAATACAGGTTTTCCAAAAGATATTCCGAAACTCGCTGACCATTGTTTAAATAACACTTACTTCTTATGGAGAGGCGAATTCTTTAAACAAAGGGAGGGAGCAGCAATGGGCTCTCCTTTATCTCCTGCTATAGCAAATTTGTACATGGAAAACTTTGAAACCAGAGCACTTGCCTCGAGCACATTAAAACCATCCTTTTGGTTTAGATATGTGGATGACACTTTGGTTGTCTGGCCACATGGTAAAGATACACTTAACGATTTTCTAAATCATCTCAATGCACAAAACCCGGCCATTCAGTTCACCATGGAAATGGAGTTGAATAACACACTCCCGTTCCTGAATATTTTACTTGGGCATGGCCTAAATGGTAAAATAACACACAGCGTTTACAGAAAGCAAACGCACACTGATGCCTACCTGAATGCAGATTCGCATCATCACCCAGCTCAGAAATCCTCTCTTATCAAGACGCTCATACATCGGGCTAAAACAGTGTCAGATGGTGAAAGTCTAGTGAGAGAGATTAAACATGTTAAAGAAGCACTAAGACAGAATGGCTACAATAATGCTCAAATTAACAGAGCACTAAATGCCAAATCACGATCGCAAAGCAACACTGCTGAAAGCGATCAGATTATTAAAACAATAAAAATACCATTTATCTCAGGAGTAACTGACAAATTAGCCCGTGTTTTGCAAAAGCAAAACATTACAGTAAGATTTGGTACAGTACACAAAATTCAACAACTAGTAACGTGCACTAAAGACGAATTACCTAAATTATCAACAGAAGGTGTATATCGGATTAATTGTGTATGTGGCAGATGCTATATTGGACAGACAGGGCGTAACGTTAGTGTAAGACTAAAAGAACACCAGAGAAATATTAAACTATCGCAAACACAACTGTCGGCAGTGGCAGAACATGCATGCCAACAGGGACACTCAATTGATTTTGACAACGTTGAAGTGTTGTGTAACACTAGTTACTACTGGCAAAGACTAATTAGAAAATCCATTGAAATTGAGAGAAACAGAAATAACTTTAATCGCTCAGACAGCTACAGGCTTAGTGCAGCCTGGAAGCGTATTATTAAATAAGATACATTACAATCCCTTATAAGGGAAACAAACACTAACTGATTACTAATGTAGCATAATCACAATAAAACACATTCCAAATGATTACTAATCTACAACTCGCATCGTAACAATAGCCTGATTACTAATCAAGTATATAATTACAATAACCCCCCCTCAAATCTTTGCACCTGATGAGTTAATGAGTTAATGATGACGTCACCCTGCTGCTGCTCTATATAAGAACGGGAGACACAGCAGAGCCTCACCATTCTGGCGAATTGCCCGATGATGCTGGATGCAATTACCAGCGAAACGTCGTACTCAAATTGTAAATGTTGTGGTTTCACGCTTCAACACACCGGTGGGCTAAAGCAGTGAACTATTTGTCTTTTGTCAACGTGACACTCTATTACTGATTGGCCGTTTCGGGTGGTGGAGGGTTACGACACATTTATAAATAACGCGATCTAAACCCAAAAACGTTGATTATGAATTATTTTTTTTTTATATTTACGTGACTTTACCGAAAGAACCAAAGAGTATGGATCCCTGCAGTCACGAAAACTTCAGATCAAGATTGAAGGTTACGTTCTGTAAAAAAAATATCTGACATCGGGTAAATCCGCGATAGGCAAACTCAACGACAATGGGAACACTCGGGTTTGGTTCATGGCTCGTAATACGACACCCCTCTCAATTCCTTTCATGGGATAAACCCAGACATTAAACATTAAGTATCTTAAATGTAAACTATGGTTAATATTTTCTCGTGTTTAATACATATTATATGGTAACTGTATAGAATGAAATAAATAACACGAGAGAAAGATAAATCGTGTGCGGCTGAACCTCCACAGTCTCCTCGCTGTGGGCTGGGAACACCGCGTGGCCTGAGAGCCGCGATGGGTCCCTGCAAATTCTCATGACAAAATTCTCATGAAATGGCCATTACTCATTCCCCCATTCATTCAATCAATTCATTTACTGTCATAAATTTGGTTTTCACCAAATGCACGCATTAAAGATTTGCCCATTGCTTCCCCTCATATATTTCATTTACCTCATCTCTATTACATTTATAGTGAGTCCAACTGAGTCGCAAACGTTGTCTTGGGAGCAACACTTTATTCAATAAATCAACATAACATAACACAACCTACACTGAATGCTCATTAATCAATGCTACGACAGAACTAGACACGATTCGCTATCCCGGCCTGGGCCACAAGCTGGGTCTCGGACCGTGTGGCTAGAGGCTTCTTTCTCCCAACGTGGATCTTCATCACCAGCCACACGAAGAACCCCGAGCCCCTCACGGGCCCCCATTATATCGGCCTGGGCTGGGGCTGGCTCCGCCCCTCGCCCCGCCCAGCTTCTAGATCTCTCGACCTCTTTCCCAAAGGCTCCCGAGAGCTTTTCTATACCACGTGACCGCCCAGCGGCCCCCGTCCACCGGTGACCCCCCTCCAATATCATCCGGTCACGTGTCGGCAGGTCAACCAGTGTATCATGCCCCAAGGTAACCCTGGCTGGCTGACACTCCCTCTCGCTCCCTCACTGGGAGCCCGCACTGCACACTATATGTGGTGCCTCCACGCTGGCCAGCGCTCAACCAAGCCCCGCTAGGGCTGGTACTATGCCCAGTAAGCGGGCTACACATAATGCCAACATATTATCCACCGTGGCTTCATAAGCCCAGCTTCACACAGTGACAATCACAGTCAATACACATTCATATGTACCTTTGTTGGTTCTCAATCAAGCACCTTGGTTAAGGCGCTATATAAATTACTTTATGATAATGTAATGCGGGCGTAAACGGCCTCGCGGATATGACGTAACAGGGGGGAGGAGTTGGGTCACGTGGGGAGAAGGGAGAGCTCTTAAGGGCGGGAACCGGAAGAGACAGGGAGAGAGTGTAAGAACAAAGACGGGAGGAGGCCACGCAGGGCAGGGTGTGGAAGGTGGCGTGATTACCACAGGACGGGACTCGGCACCGTTGGCCAGCGGTGTCCGGGCACGGGCAAGACAGAGAGCAGCGGTGGGGCTGCAGAGAGAGCAGCTGAGAGGCTGCAGATCGGGCGGAGAGGCTGAGAGGAAAGCCAGCAGCGGAGCTGCATCGGGAGCCAGGAAAAAGGCTACGTGAGCGACGGCAGCAGACGGGCTGCCGAGCAGGAGGTGGAGAAGGCTCTGAGCGAGGCGCCGTGCGGGGCGAAGTTGTACGAACCCAAATAAAGGACAACGGAGACAGACACAGTGGAAGAGTCCTTTATTACACTGGTGTCAGAAGTGAAACGGCATGTCAAAACAGCTCAGAAGAAAGAATATCCCTGCACCATCGTCTGCTACATCTTCCGACGATGACGACCTTCCTCAGGCAGTGGACCTGCCTGCAATGGAGGAGGAAATCCGAGCGGGAACGAGTGCTGGTCCGGGAGTGCAAGATGTCGCCGCGTCAGAGTATCCGCCCGCGCCGGAGGATGCTGACCGACGATGGAGGCAGATGGCGGCACAGCTGGAGACCTTGAAGACCGTATTGGCGCAACTGTGCGACCTCGTCACGCCGGCGACGGCGTCGGGGAGACCCGGGGGTGATCGGCAGGCCGCGGCCTTGCCTGCGCTGCCAGCGCCTTCTGCCATGCGGCACGAAGACGCCATCTTGGGCGTGGCAGGGGAAGAACCGCGGGAAGCCGCCATCTTGCGCACTCCGCGGCGGGAGGCTGCCATCTTGGACACGTTGCGGTGCGACGCCATTTTGAATATGCCACGCGACGAGTCGCCTGCGGAGGACGGCGCAGTAAGGAGTCGCAGCCGTCACTTGACAACTGTTAAAGAATTTTCCATCGGTGGCGACTGGAGTGCTTTCGCCTGCAGATTTTTAGCAGCGGTGCGCTCCGCCAGGTGGACCGACGCAGAGGCCCTGGAAGTTCTGCCAACTCTTCTGGACGACGAGTCGGTCGATTATTCCGTTCCATCAAGGCCGAGAAAAAGAAGACACTGAGAGGAGTTTTTGACGAGATGGCGGATGCGTACGAGCCACCGGATGATGCTCACCGCCGATTCGTTCAACGCCAGCGGGCACCCGAAGAGTCGCCGGTGGCATACAGGGGTGCTGTCTTGGAATTGGCCATGGCCGCATACCCAGAAACGGAGCCTGACCTACTGGAACCCCTGATTTTGGGCAAGATGCTCGAGCTGTCCAGGGATTTGGGGATCCCTATGCCGGTGTGTGGCCATGAGAAGCTGACATCCCGGGCGGCCGCAAAGTGTCTGGATGCCCAGTTTAATCTACGCCGCTGGAAGCAAGTGACAGCGTGGACGGGGGGGCCCATCGTCGAAGGAGGTGCCGTGGGTTGGGATCCCAAGAAGGCGGTGTACGTTTCTGACGGGGGGGGCCGGCAGGAGCTGACAGCCGCCTCTGCGCAGTGGTCGGCCCGCGGTGGACCGGGGCCGCGATCTGCGCCGCCGACGCGGGAGCGTCGGGATGGGGGGACTGCGGTGCGTCGTAACAACGTCAAGTGCTTCCGCTGCGGTCGCAAGGGCCATTACGCCAGGGACTGCTGGGCCCGTATCTCAGGACCGCCCCAGCAGGAGGCCTCGACAGCAGACGTGCCGCGGAAGGACCCTCCTGGACAGGCAAGTCGGTGCGCACCAGACACCCGGCAAGGCTTGACACCTCATTCATCACCATTGCCGCGCGATCCTGGTGTTGTTACTAATGGGAGGCCACCGACTGGGCCATGTCGCTCGGTAACGCAGTGGCGTAAATTGGCACGGCGGGTTGTCGCGGCCGCTACTGGTTCGTCCACTGTACCGGGTTCTATACAGGGGGTTGACGTGCGCATTTTAGTGGACTCCGGTGCGTCCGCGACCATTATATCTGATGTCATTTTCCATCTGTTGGGCATCCCGCCGGAGGCCGAGCGTCCGGTTTACGATTCCTGTGTTGCGGCGAACGGAGGAAGTATGGGCATTGTGGGCCAGGTGGACGCCAATATATCTATCGGGGGAGTGTCGGCCTCGGGAATTGTGTTAATCTCGAGGTCCCTTGCGGTTCCGTGTTTATTGGGAACTGATTTTCTGGCCAAAATGCCCATTCTGATAATAGTTAATCAAAATTGTATCAAATTACCGGGGGATCGAAAAATTACATTTCTGCCGTCGCCCTGGGGGCGACCTGCTCCGGTCTGCCAGGTGCAGGCGCTGTCCGAGGTATTTGTTGAAATTCCACCTGGCTCACAGATGCTTATCCCCTTGCAATATCGGAAACCTGTGCCTGGTCGGGAGGGAGCAACTGGGGTTTTGTTGTCGCCGTCCGCTACCATAACGGGCGGATCGGCGCTTGTCGGGGCGCAAACTATTATCCGGCCGGACCAGCAGCCATTTTTGCAGGTGCTTAATGGGAGTACAGAAAATGTTTGCGTGCCGGCTGGAACGGTCGTGGCACATGCCACTACGGCGTTTATGGCCCAGGACCATCTGGGCCGCCGGGATATGGTTGCCGGAGTTTCGGGCCCTGCGGCCCCAGATGACCGCTGGATCGCCGAATTGTGCGGGGAAAATTCTTCCCTTTCCGGGGAACAGCGTTCCGCGCTTCGCGCGCTATTGTTGAGCTACTCCGATGTGTTTAGCTCCGACGATCTGGACTTGGGACGCACCTCCCTGCTTTCCCATCATATTGACACAGGGGACGCTGCTCCCATTCGGTTGAACTCGCATCGGATGAGCCCGGCGGAGCGAGACCATGTTCGAGGAGCAGTGGATGACATGTTGGCTGCGGACATAATATCTCCATCTTACAGCCCATGGGGCGCGCCTGTAGTCTTGGTTTAAAAGAAAGACGGGAAATTGCAATTTTGCGTTGATTTTCGCAAATTGAATAAAGTGTCCATGGCGGATGCGTACCCCCTGCCGCGTATGGACGATTCCCTCGATGCCTTGTCGGGGGCAAAGTTCTTTTCGACGCTGGATCTCTCTTCGGGATTCTGGCAGCTTCCCCTCGATGAGTCCTCGCGGGAAAAGACTGCTATCCGTACGCCGCAGGGGTTATTTCAATTTAATTGTCTTCCGATGGGCTTGAATGCTGCCCCCGCCACATTTCAGAGGTTGATGGAACTGGTATTAACGGGGTTGCAGTGGGAGACATGTCTGATATATTTAGACAATATTATCGTCTTCAGTCGCACATTTGACGAACATTTACTGAGGTTGGAGGCGGTGTACGGCAGAATGCGCTCCGCCAATCTGAAATTTAAACCTAAGAAATGTCACCTACTGCAACGGTCCGTACGCTATTTGGGACATATAGTCAGTGCAGACGGGGTTGCCACGGATCCGGAGAAGACGGCGTGCGTCCGTGACTGGCCAACCCCGGCCACGGTGGGGGATGTGCATCGTTTTTTGGGGTTTGCCTCATTATCGTAGGTTCGTTCCCAATTTCGCAACGATCGCGACGCCTCTGCACCTCCTTACGGGTAAAGGACGGAAATTTGGTTGGGGACCGCCGGAGGAGGCGGCGTTTAAAGGCCTGCGCGATCGGTTGGCTACGGCGCCGACGTTGGACTATCCTGATTTTGATCAACCCTTCATTCTGGATACGGACGCGAGTGACACGGGCATTGGGGCAGTGCTGTCACAGTCCAAAGGCGGTGTGGAACGCGTGGTGGTGTACGGTAGCCGGGTTCTGTCCCCCGCCGAAACCCGCTACTGCTTCACTCGCCGGGAACTTTTGGCTATTGTCTATTTTCTCCGCCAATTTCGACCGTATCTCTACGGCCGTTCGTTTATTGTGCGCACGGATCATGCGGCTTTACAATATGCTCTGAAGGTGGACCAACCATCTGGCCAGCTGGCACGATGGTTGGACACGCTGCAGGAGTTTTCCTTCCAAATTCAACATCGGAAGGGGGTGCGTCACGCGAATGCGGACGCGCTCTCTAGGTTACCGCAGCGATCCCCTTGCGCGTGCGCGTCGGGGACGCATAGGTGTACGCCGATCCAGCAGCCCCCTCGGCCTGTTGCGTTGGCGGTTGAGGTGCCTGAGGCTCCGGTGTGGCCGGGACCGGCCGATGGGATTTTGAACCTTCCACGGGCTGTATGGATTCGTGAACAAATGCTGGACGACTCATTGGGGACCCTGCGGAGTCGGGCTGCGAAGGGGGGGGGGACCGGTTTCCGGAGGGATGCCGGGGACCGCTCTCCGCGACGGACTGCTGATGTGGAGGGAGGGGTTACAGGAACGCTGGCGTCTTGTTGTACCGGCGTCATTGCGGTACGAATTGATTAGGACTCTGCATTGCGACACGCTATTACACCTGGGGGTGCAGAAGACCTTATTGACGTTGCAGCGAGATTACTTTTGGCACGGCATGACGACGGATGTCGTCGGGCACGTTCGCGCATGTCCCGAATGTGCCCAGCGGAAGCCGCCTAAACACCCATATGTGCCGCCAATACAGTCTATTCAAGTGTCTCGGGTTAACGAGTTGGTGGCGTTGAATATTTTGGGACCCTTCCCGCCATCCGCTAAGGGTAATAAATACTTGCTAGTTGGGGTGGAGTACCTCTCCCGCTGGCCGATGGCCTGGCCCTTGCCCGACCAGTCGGCGGCGTCCTTTACGGACGCCTTTCTATTCGGATACGTCATGGACAAGGGGGCGCCGGAGAGGCTGCTCACGGATCAGGGCCGAAATTTTTCTTCAAAGTTGCTGGGGGAGGTGTGCGCGGCTCTGGGAACTAAAAAGATCCGGACATCTCCCTACCACCCGCAGACGGATGGCATGGTTGAACGGCTAAATCGGACTCTGTCCGCCATGCTGTGTCACACGGTTAATGAAAAACAAGCGGATTGGGATTTGCATATCCCTGGGGTACTCTCGGCATACCGGATGACGCCTCATGCGTCTACAGGATATTCGCCGTTTTTTCTTATGTACGGTCGCGAAAACGTGCCGCCGATGGATGTACAGTTGGGAACAGGAGTGAGGGGACCTACTAAGCCTCTCCCAGATTACATTCAGGACGCCGTTCGCCGCGTCACTGAGGCGCGGGAGGGGGCCCGCATGGCTATGGCCAAAACCCAGGCCCGGAACGAACGGTGCGCTCGACGCTCGGTAGGGAAGTGCCCCTGGAAGGTGGGGGACATGGCCTGGCTGCATTGCCCGCAGGTGAGGGCAGGGACCTCCCCTAAATTACACAAACCATGGCAAGGGCCTGTTAGGCTCATCGAGGTTCCCAACCCGCAGTCCGCACGCGTTCGGTTCGGATCTCGGCACTGGTTCGTCCATACGTCTCGCTTGAAACCATACGTGGCCCCTCGAACGAATGCGTCATCTCCTGATGTTGCCTTGCCGGTGTCTGTTGCTGCCGACGCACCCTTGCCTGTGCCTGTTGACCCTGCAAGAGCGCCTGTCGTGCCTTCTACAGACAAACCGGCCGTGACACTGCAGGAGACAGGGGACTCTGCTCTGGGTGGGCCTGCCACGGCTGCGAGGACACCGAGCCCCGCCGCCCTTCCAACCCCACCACAGACACGCTCGCGGGACACCCCGGACTCTGGTCCTTCGGGGAAACGGGACCTTGGCATTGGCGGGCCTCCAACAGCGACGGGCAGTTTTGATCCTGTCGCTCCTAAAACCCCGTCACGTTCTCGGTCTGCAGGGGGCCCGCCGCTCGTCCGGGACGGGTCGGCGACCCGCACGCGGTCGAAGTCCCTTACATTTCGTTGACTAATGTTGTTCATGTTCTTGTTGTTATTGTTATATTCCTTGCATTCTCCGTTGTCCATTCCTGTCTGATGGTTGGTGGTCGCTCGCATTACTTGTTGTTGTTTCAGCCGAGGACGGCTGGAATTTTCTCCACGGGGGAGGGTGGTGTAATGCGGGCGTAAACGGCCTCGCGGATATGACGTAACATGGGGGAGGAGTTGGGTCACGTGGGGAGAAGTGAGAGCTCTTAAGGGCGGGAACCGGAAGAGACAGGGAGAGAGTGTAAGAATAAAGACGGGAGGAGGCCACGCAGGGCAGGGTGTGGAAGGTGGCGTGATTACCACAGGACGGGACTCGGCACCGTTGGCCAGCGGTGTCCAGGCACGGGGAAGACAGAGAGCAGCGGTGGGGCTGCAGAGAGAGCAGCTGAGAGGCTGCAGATCGGGCGGAGAGGCTGAGAGGAAAGCCAGCAGCGGAGCTGCATCAGGAGCCAGGAAAAAGGCTACGTGAGCGACGGCAGCAGACGGGCTGCCGAGCAGGAGGTGGAGAAGGCTCTGAGCGAGGCGCCGTGCGGGGCGAAGTTGTACGAACCGAAATAAAGGACAACGGAGACAGACACAGTGGAAGAGTCCTTTATTACAATAAGATAGAAAGACGTAAAAGCCACGTCAATAACAGAGCAGGCAGTTATAAACGAAGTGTTGCATGGTGCCACGCTATCAATAATAAGTAAATGTGCAAACTATACTACGAATCACACTCGCTTCAAAGTCAACAGAACCAACCCAACTAAGATATGTATATACATATTTAACTTGATAAGTAACAATAAAATATCAATATAGTCTAATAATTAATAGAAGCAAAACAATTAAGAAAGCTACAAACTGACCCATTTGCAGTGGGCGTCCATTTAAATGAAATAAATAATCAACATATCAAAAGTAGTCATGGTCAAAATTGCGAAATCATGGAAATGACTCATTGAGACCAAAATGCCCATTTTTTGGCAGTTTATGATGTCGCAGCGGGGTAATTAAAGTGCAGTCACCTGAAGCAAACCACACGATTTACAAGCGACTGTAGCTGCAGAAGCTCTACATAATCTGAGAGAAGCAGGTTGTATATTGGTGTTAAACTCGGTCGTTAAAATTATCACGCCACCGTTGAGTTAGTAGATCATATATTTTGGCCAGCTGCCCAGAATAGGACTTCTACATGAGTCTCTATGTATTTATATGAGTCTCTGTGTTTCTATCTCTATGCATCTCTATCTTATATATCTTCTTCTCTTATATATAAAAGTCTCCGCGCGCTCGCGCTTGCGGGGGATTTGGCTCTCGGACGGTGGGGTTTAAGACCGAAATAATTTGCCAGCCGGCATGCCCTAAGCCCTGTGGTGGGAATAGGCTATTCCGTTTTCACGTCCGTAAATTTGAAAGTCGTTTAATTAACGAATTAGAGGCATTCTTATTTTAATTATTTATTTATTGCGCGACATCGACCGTACCAACTCATGACAATTGCCTGGGGGGGCGGACCCTGCCAAGTGATCGCGTTTACTCCAAGTCACGGGGGACATTTTATTTTATGCGTTTAACATGGAATAAATATACGCATCACGCTGCCGATTTCTCTTCACAGTGTCATGTCCTCTTTCCCCCCACCCCAATGCGTGCAGTTACTGCTATAAAGTCCTTAGATATTAATTTCATATTATTAAAGCGCTTACATAGTATTATTCTGCCTCGGGTGGGGGGATGGTGGGGGGGGGTAGCGGCCCAGCCCACAGCCTGGCAACGTCTCACCTCCTCCGGCTTGCCAATCTAGGCGAGGCCTCGGGCTCTGCACGGGACGAGGCGTCACTATGCCAATGTAAAGTACAATTTTATTACATCTTTCACTAAGAACAGGTTTATTGTTTACTATTATTAAACAAATAACTTTACAAATATTATTATCATAATGTTCCTGTGCAGAAACTACATGTGTGTCCCTAAAGTCGATGTCTGTGTGTGTGGGTCCATGTCTGTGTGTAAGTCCATGTGTGTGTCTGTCTTTTTCAAACGGACAACGCCCCATGTGTGTGTGTGTACGTACAAGTGTTTGTGTGTCAGTCCATTTGTGTGCGTATCATTCGCTGTGTGTGTGTCTAAGTGAATGCGTGTGTGTGAGTCTATGTGTGTGCATGGCTCCATCTGAGTGTGTAAGTCAATGTGCGTTTGTGTGTCTGTGTGTCAGTCGATGTGTGTGTGTTAATCCATGTGTGTGTATCTAAAGTAGATGTCTGTGTTTCACAGTCCATATGTCTATGTGTGTGTAGGGCAATTGTGTGTGTCAGTCTATGTATGTGTGTGCAATTCTATGTGTGTGTGTCTTAGTCGATATGTGTGTGTGTAAGTACATGTGTGTTTACGTCAATGTGTGTGTGAGTCCACGTATGGCTGTGTGTGAGTCGATGTGTGTGTGTGAGTCGCTGTATGTGTGTACGTCGATATATGTGTGTGTAACTCCATGTGTGTGTACAGTGAGGGAAAAAAGTATTTGATCCCCTGCTGATTTTGTACGTTTGCCCACTGACAAGGAAATGATCAGTCTATAATTTTAATGGTAGGTTTATTTGAACAGTGAGAGACAGAATAACAACAACAAAATTCAGAAAAACGCATGTCAAAATGTTATAAATTGATTTGAATTTTAATGAGGGAAATAAGTCTTTGACCCCCTCTCAATCAGAAAGATGTCTGGCTCCCATGTGTCTTTTATACAGGTAACGAGCTGAGATTAGGAGCACACTCTTAAATGGAGTGCTCCTAATCTCAGCTTTTTACCTGTATAAAAGACACCTGTTCACAGAAGCAATCAATCAATCAATTTCCTAACTCTCCACCATGGCCAAGACCAAAGAGCTCTCCAAGGATGTCAGGGACAAGATTGTAGATCTACACAAGGCTGGAATGGGCTACAAGACCATCGCCAAGCAGCTTGGTGAGAAGGTGACAACAGTTGGTGCGATTAATCGCAAATGGAAAAAACACAAAATAACTGTCACTCTCCCTCGGCCTGGGGCTTCGTGCAAGATCTCACCTCGAGGAGTTGCAATGATCATGAGAACGGTGAGGAATCATCCCAGAACTACACGGGAAGATCTTGTCTGTAGAGGGAGCTGAAGGTTCGAGTTGCCAAACGTCAGCCTCGAAACCTTAATGACTTGGAGAAGATCTGCAAAGAGGAGTGGGACAAAATCCCTCCTGAGATGTGTGCAAACCTGGTGGCCAATTACAAGAAACGTCTGACCTCTGTGATTGCCAACAAGGGATTTGCCACCAAGTACTAAGTCATGTTTTGCAGAGGGGTCAAATACTTATTTCCCTCATTAAAATGCAAATCAATTTATAACATTTTTGACATGCGTTTTTCTGGATTTTGTTGTTATTCTGTCTCTCACTCTTCAAATAATCCTACCATTAAAATTATACACTGATCATTTCTTTGTCAGTGGGCAAACGTACAAAATCAGCAGGGGATCAAATACTTTTTTCCCTCACTGTATCTAAAGTGCATGTCTATGCGTGTGTGAGTCCATATGTGTGTGTGTGTGTGTGTAAGTCCATGTGTTTGTGTGTATGAGTCGATGTGTCTGTGTGTGTCAGTCCATGGGCGTCTGTGTCAGTCGCTTTGTGTGCATGGCTCCATGTCAGTGTAAGTCAATTTCTTTGCGTGTCTGTAGGTCCATGTGTGCGTGTGAGTGAATGTATGTGCTTTATTGACCTGCTCAATGCCTATGATACCATCAGTAGGCCTGGCCTCTGGGTTGTTCTTCGTGCTTTCGGAGTCCCTCAAACTTTGCTCACGATCCTTTAGGACCTTCATGATGGTGAGCGGCCCCACGTCAAACTACGTGGCCGTCAGTCAGAGCCATTCCCTCTACACCTTGGGGTGTGATAGGGATGTCCTCTGCCTCCACATTATTTTACATATCTTTTGACCACGTAGTTCGTGAAGTCTTCGATGGCTGTACCGGAGGAATTACCATATGGTACACATACAATGGGAGGCTGATCAATGCCCGCGTGTGGTCAAGGGATGCCTCCCTATTGCTCAACCATGTTATGTATGCTGATGCTTTGATGATTTCTGCTCACTGCTGCTGAACCTGGAGCTTGCCACTAAGAGGTGGGGCCTTACCATCAGCCCCACCAAAACTAAGCACCTGCCTGGGTATTTTGTACCATTGAACAATCCACCCAACAACTCACAATTGGTGATGCGGCAGTTGTGGAGAGATTGCCGAGATTCCCATACCTGGCCAGTGTGCTCATGACCGGCTCCGGTTTAACAACAGAGGTCTCACTCCAATTCAGTCGAGTGCCATTATCTTTTCATCGGCTGCGTTACGCTGTGGAAGCTACCTGGTCTCTCGCTCCGTATAAAGCACCAGGTCTTCTCGGCCACGGTAATTCCCTCCCTTCTCTACGCTTGCGAAACATGCACCCCCCTAATGGAACATCTTCGCCGGTTAGAAACATTTAGGCTGGCCTGCTAACGATCCATCCTGGGTTTAACTATATATGTGTGTGCGTCTAAGTCGATGTGTTTCTATGTGTGTGGGTCAATGTCTGTGTGCAAGTCCACGTGTGTGTCTGCCTTTTTTGCCCGAGCAACGCTGGGTACTTACCGCTAGTGAGTCTATATATACCTTTAAGAGTCTCTACGTATCTATACGAGTCTCTATGTATCTCGATTACTCTCTATGTATCTCTATGAGTCTCTATATACCTCTAAGAGTCTCTATGTATCTATATAAGTATATATGTTTCTCTCTATATGTGTAATAAAGGACTCTCAGGCGATGTTGGTCTCCGTCTGTCCTTTATTGATGTTCTTCTCCTCCGCTCCCTGCTGGCCTCCTCCTCGGCCCAGCGTCGTCTCTCCTCGCGCTCCGCGGACTCTGCAGCCACCCCGCTGCTCCGTGTGCTCCCGCACACTCGGCAGCCACTCTGCTGCCCGTGCAACCTCGCACGCCCTGTGCGTCCCGCACACTCTGCTCTCTCTCCGCACACCGCTAGCTGGCGGTGTGCCAGCCCTCTCAGCCACGTGGCTGATGGCTCGGCGGCCACCCAACGTGGTCTCCCTCTTCACTCCATCGACTGACTGCCTAGATCTCTTCCGGGCTCCCTCCTATAACCTCTCCCCCACGTGACCCTGACTCCTCCCTCTCGGATTTTCACATCCGGCCTTCCCATTTATGCTCGCATTACATGACCCCCCCCCCCCCAAAGAAAAAATCCAGCCGTCCTCGGCTAAAACAGGACAAAATAATGCGAGCGAAGGCATCAAAATCAGGAATCACCCCAGACACAACGGAGATTATAACAACAACACAAGTAACGAAAGAGGAGGGATCAGGATCCGGTACAGAACACCGGCCCGTCCTCCGCGCAACAAGCAACAAGAATTAAGAATGGAACAATGCACAACAACGGCAACCGACACGCAAGAACGGCCGACGCGCATAACCCAGGAATGCGGTGTCTTATAGTGTGTCCGTGTTGCTGTTCCATCCGCTCGGCTCAAGTCCAACGTCAGAGAGCAACTGGTAGAGCAGGAGTGACGAACGGGCGCTCAATTCCTCCTTCACGTCCACATCCGGTCAGCACACCCGGTAACACCCAGTGTGGCAGCCGCCAAAGATCTGTGACGAGAAGGAGAATCCAACCCCCTGAGGCACAGCACAACAACGCACATCCGCATGTCGTACCCGACAGCCACCCGGCCCCAGGGTAGTGGAGATGATGTAAATCCGGCCCGCTTAAGGAAAATCCCAATAATACCCAAAATAGATGCGATGGATGTCCCAGTATTTACATTTTAACAACAATATTATTTACACGTGACAACAACAACAACAAAAAAATGTCCTGCTCTTGCCCACCAGCAGTCCTCCCTAGAGGACCAGCACAGACATCTCACGTACAGAGCATGTACCCACTGTAACTCTCAACAAAGCCCCCAGCCGCACACCCTCGCGTGGAGAGAGCCACGCTCCCCAGCGGTAATATTTAACCCGCCTTCACCCTCACCGTGGTCGTCCAACCACAGCAACATCCACTGACCATACACTCGGCTAGTGCAATTTCGGGGACGAGCAACAACTCAGCCATGCTCCTCCCTTACTATCCCATCAGCGATGGACACACACCAGCATCTTATAGTCTGACGCTTTATAGCCAAGGGAAGGTTCATCCCTCGGCAAGGCCAGACCCCATCAACCTCCACACGGGCAATGTTCCCTTACACATTCAATAACGCCCTAACCCAGAGCGGAACAAGTCCACGGCCCTTCCCGCTGGAGGACCCGCAATGAGAATCCCCGCTCCATGCTAGCCAGGTCACCCCGTTCGCTGCCACGTAACGGAACCTCTACACCTGAATCCCGTGAGCCCCCGGCACACCAGGTTCAGTCTGCCACCGCACAACTGAACCACGACTCGCCGAGCCATATGAGCACACGACCCATTGCTTTGAGACATACCACGGAGTGTCTCGCCTCGGGGCTGTCAGGTCAGCCATCAGCCATAGGCCGATGTGACCACAACTCGTGCATCACCCACTCAACAATGGCAGGCATATACTGATGAAATATTTGCCCCACCGAGGTTTTTCCTGCGCGCTCAAAATGGCGGCACCCTTCACCAAGCGCATCCCCGCAATTTCCCGCGCACACTCAAAATGGCGGCCCCCTGCGCCAAGCGTATCCTCGCAATACCCCGCGCGCGCTCAAAATGGCGGCCCAACGTGCGACCACGTCGCCAGTTTTCCCCGTGCGTGCACCCCAGATGCCCTTTGCTGGGGCTCACAACACGCATCCCCCGTCACGTTTTAACAACATCCCAATGATAGGACGCACAGCCGCAGCTCGCTGCGCACAGCAGTCGTATCGGGGGAATTTTACCCATATTTGACCATGATACATTGCTTACACACACCAACTCGCAAAGCAACCCCTGGCCGCATGCAATCAACAGAATGAGCGACGCCACTTGGCGGCAATTTACGGCCCCATCTCTCAACACTCGCAATTTGCTTTGACACACACGCAATCTCGTGTGCATGAACACCCATACGACCAAAATTTTGGGTCCCCCCCGAATTTTTACCAATTTCCGAACAGGTACGCACAATTAATAACAATCCCGAACCCAATGGTCAACCAATGCACCGCACTCCGTATCCGTACAGAACCCCTGTATACAATACATGCAGTCAGCATATCGCGATCACAAGCGTACATTTATGCACAATAGCAAGCAGAGCTGCAGGCAGACACACCATTAACTCAGTCGTACCATGCAGCAACAAAAAAAAAAACGTTCTCTCTTTTGCAATTAACCACGTCGCACACGGCACCTTGCAGCAACAACACACACATTTTTTTTTTCAATCAACCACGTTGCACACGGCAACCCACGGGATGGTACAGCGCGGGATACCCGACGCAACCGAATTAATAATTAACTTCGCCATCAAGATAACATCTCCTTGCCGCAACGCACACACACTAATTGACACCGAGCAAAAAAGCAGATAGCGCGTCCATCGTCAACACACACACACACACAGCCCGAACCGCGCTCCGCACGCTCAAGACATGACAACAATCGCCCCCCCGGCACACGCTAGATGGGTGAGGTGTGTGTTAGGGCCGGGTGCATATCGTTACGACTCGCCCGGGCTGCAGCGAGCAGAGGACGGCAGGGTGGTAACTTGAGACGCCTCGCAGAACTCGAACGGTGAGCGCGGCGTCCTCCCTTGACTGCTCCGGTGTCTCGCACACGAGCCAGAACGGGAGTGCTCCCGCCCCAGCAGCAGCGTCGGCGTCCTCTCCTTGCGGCTCCTCCCCGCAAAACAGCAGCTCAGCAGGTGGCTGCACACCACGCGGCGCCTCCAGATGGCAGCGCACGGCCGCCTCTCCGCCGCGATGTTGAAGATGGCGGCGTCTTCCCGCCGTGGCGACGACAAGATGGCGGCTTCCCGCCGTTCCTCCCCGACCACACCCAAGATGGCGGCACCCTGCCGCGTGTCGGAGAGGGTGGGAAGCGTGGCCAAGGCCCCAATGGCGGACGGCTCAGCCCCACTCGAAGGCTCACCGCTTTCGGGCCCGCCGCGTGGCCGATCCGGCCTCGTTGCCGGCGCCACCAGGGTGACAAAATCCAGCAGAACGGCCCGCAGTGATTCAAGTTGGACCGCCACGTGGTCGCTGGAGGACGTGCGCCGGCGGCCGTTTCTTCGTCGTCGGAAGACGTAACGAGTGGGTTACGCTTTTTCAAGTTCTCGGCCCTCTTCCTCGATGTTATTTAGCCTTGAAAAAGTCCACTTCTGACTCCAATGTAATAAAGGACTCTCAGGCGATGTTGGTCTCCGTCTGTCCTTTATTGATGTTCTTCTCCTCCGCTCCCCGCTGGCCTCTTCCTCGACCCAGCGTCGTCTCTCCTCGCGCGCCGCGCACTCTGCAGCCACCCCGCTGCTCCGTGTGCTCCCGCACACTCGGCAGCCACTCTGCTGCCCGTGCAACCTCACACGCCCTGTGCGCCCCGCACACTCTGCTCTCTCTCCGCACACCGCTAGCTGGCGGTGTGCCAGCCCTCTCAGCCACGTGGCTGATGGCTCGGCGGCCACCCAACGTGGTCTCCCTCTTCACTCCATCGACTGACTGCCTAGATCTCTTCCGGGCTCCCTCCTATAACCTCTCCCACACGTGACCCTGACTCCTCCCTCTCGGATCGTCACATCCGGCCTTCCCATTTACGCTCGCATTACATATGTACCTCTATTATGTTCGTTAGCTTTTTAAGTTTGTTGAGCCAGCTGGCCAGGATTGGGCAATACCTAGCCCACTTTTCACTGTGGCAAATGGAGATCAGCAAACACTAAATGTTTCTTACCGAACATTAAAACCAACAATAAAATATATATTTTTAAATCACAGTAAAAAGACAAACAACATTACATATACACTATTAAAAAGCATAATGAAAACAACATGATTGGTCAAATGTTTGATAATTTCATTGACCACGTGCATACATCATTTTTGCAAACGTGGCAATTTTGCCGGGTAGTGGAGATGTTGGATGAGGCGTGGGCTTTATGAGATCCTCTTGGCTCGCACTGGTGAACTTTTCGAGGAAGATTTTATTTCGATTTCATGCACCGTGGCCACACTTATGCCAGTTAATAAGCCGATCAAATACATTCAGGCCACGTGTTTAGTGCAGTGCAGGTCAGGTTCAGAGTCCAATTCCGATATAACGTCCACGGGATCCTTTATCTACCGTTAACAACTTGCAGGGGTACCAACTTCTGGAACAACTAAGCTATACAGGGGCCGTCCATAAATCACGTCACGCGATTTTGGACGATTTTTGACCCCCCCCCCCCTTCGTCACACGGCATCACAAAAAGTCAGACCACCCCAAATATGACGTCACAAAGCTCTGCCCCCCCCCCCTGTAGGAGAAAACATTTATTAAAAAGTCTATTTAATTAAGTAGAACTTGTCTATATCTATATAAAGTTGCGCTTTTTGATGTGATGTCACATTTCTTCTCAACCCCCCCACCCCCCCTCGTCACACATCGTCACAAATGTCTGACCCCTCCTAGGTGCGTGACGGAATTTATGGACGACCGAACATATCAATAGTACACCTAATAATAAATTGAAGACAGAATTGAAGACGTCATTTTCAGATTGCGTATGAATAACTCAAATGATGTCGCCATAAAAACAGTTGTTTGTTAATTTACTTTGTTGTTGCACACTTTATACACGATTGTGTTAAACATCTAATATCTTAGCTTATCACTTCCTTACTCTGCAAACATATCAACTCATTGTTTGTTCCGCTACCTCGAGATGTATTTCATGGGAGGCACAGTATTAGATACGCACAGAAGCATGTGTGATGCCGCCGCCACGAAGCCGCTCGGCGGGCGCCCCATACCCGACCTCGCCACCACCAAGTGACGGAGCCGACCCCGCGTCCCCCTCACCTCACCTCACATAAACACACCCGCACGCATTTCCCCCCCCATAGAGCTCCGAGGGGAGGTCACCTGGGTGACCGGTTTTAACCCGAGAAGCCCTTATCGGGATAACCTTCACGGTTTCCGGCGGCCAGGGAATTGGACGACCTTCCCCGGTGCTACTTCGCACCGTGGCGCTGTAACCTGAGTTGAGAATACCTGGTCACGGCGGGGGCCAACCAGCCCCCACGGTTGAAACGCACCCCACACACACACGTATCGACGAGACAGGCAGAGGAGGAGCGAGACGGCATAATTGGTATGACAAAAGGCAGCTCGAGCGCGTATGCGCCATTATTAGGGAAATTAAAGGATAAAGCTGGAGTTACGAATAACTAGCGTGGTAGAGACACGAGGAGGCCCCGTGCATAACTTCCCATGGCAAACCTTTGTGATGGACGCCGCCGCATAATTGGCATGACAAAAGGCGGCTCGAGCGCGTATGTGCTCATTGTTAGGATAATTAAAAGATGAAGCTGGGAAACGCGACGACCTGATTGGCTAGGAAGGCGGGCGAGTCGGAATTTCTTTGTAGTTTTGGGTGTAAAAGGAGGAGACAGAGGTGAACGCGGGGTCTCACTCCAAGAAGCCAGCACTCGAGGCAGCTTCCAGCAAGGCCATCCGAACGTCCGTGAGACGTGTCGAGGTGAGCATCAAGGAAAACCCACGGAACGCCGAGTACTTCGAACCGTGAGTAAGAAAGTGAAAGTGTATCGTAAGCAGATAAACCGGGAATAGGCCCAGGGGTATCAGAGTAGGCCAGCCTCGTCGATTCATACTGATTTAACAACAATTCCCAGGCAGCTGAGAATAAATCATTAATAGCTGATCGTGGCCTCGTGTGATCTCGCTGAGAAGTGTGAACTGGTGTGGTGCTGAGTATACATTTGCTCGCCACGTGGGAGCGCTGCGCAGAGCGGCGCAAGAGAAGGTGTCGCGTTTGGAGTGCGCGGTACTGTGTATGCATAAGCTCGCGGCGTGCGTAATCGTCGTACCACAGGTGCGCGATCATAACGTGAGTAGTCAGTGTTGAGACGAGTGCCGTGTGGGGCTGCGTAAAGAGGGAGTACGAACGCGAGCGGGGCTGTGTATACGTATACTCGTAGCGAGTGAGTGCTGCGCGAAGCTGCGTGAGGGGGAGTATGGCGTTTGATTGATGATGCTGTGCGTACGTGTAATAAAGGACTCGACCACGGTATCTGGCTTGGTGTCCTTTATTCGGGTTCGTGTTCTCTTTCCCACATGGCTCTCTCTCAGAGACCCTCCGCTCCGCGGCCGACGCTGCTGTCGCTGCTGTAGCCTTCCTTCGTCCCCCAGCAGCCCCGCTGCTGACCTCTTCGTGCAGCCTCCCCGGCTGCCCTCGACGCAGCCCCACCGCTGCTGTCTTTCCCCTCCGAAGCAGCCCCGCTGCTGTTCTCTCCATGCAGCCTCCCCGGCTGCTCTCGCTGCAGTCTCACCGCTGCTCCCCGTTTCTCCGGGGTCGGTCACCGCTGGCCGACGGTGCCGACCGTACTCTGTGTGTGTGGCGATCTTGCCACTCCCCCAGCCTTCGCCCTGCGTAGCCTCACTCTAGCCCAGTCTCCCAACACTCTCCTCCTCTTCCGGTTTCTCCCCTTTAAGACCTGAACCCTTACCCCCACGTGACGTAACTCCTCCCCCCCATGACGTCACATCCGGAAGGTCGTTTACGCCCGCATTACACCACCCTCCCCCGTAGAGAAAACCCAGCCGCCCTCGGCTGAACAAGAACTCCGACAAGTAATGCGAGCGACACCGACCCAGACACAATAAAGGACACGAAGCATGCAATAAATATAACGGTAAAAACAATAACACAACATGAACAATTAACGAAACGTAAGTGATTTAGAACGTGTGCGGGTCGCCGGCCCGTGCCGGACGGTCGGCGGCCCTCCCGCAGAGCGGGAACGTGATGGGGTTTTAAGAGCGACAGGCCGCAATTCTCCTGTCGCTGTTGGAGGCCCCCCCACGTCCCGGTCCCGTGTCCCCGAAGGCTCAGCCTCGGAGTAGTCCCGCGATTGTGCTTGCAGCGGGGTCGGAAGGGCTGCAGGGCTCGGAGTTCCCGCAGTCCTGGCAGGCACCCCCCGAGCAGAGCCCCTCGTCACCTGCGGTGTCACGGCCGGTCTGTCTGTAACAGGCACGACAGGCGCTCTTGCAAGATCAACGGACGCAGGCAAGGGTGAGTCGGCAGCAACAGACCCCGGCAAGGCAACATCGGGAGATGACGCATCAGGTAGAGGAGCAACATATGGTTTCAACCGCGACGTGTGAACGAACCAGCGACGAGATCCAATCCGAACACGTGCCGACTGCGGGTTGGGAACCTCGATGAGGCGGACGGGCCCTTGCCATGGTTTATGCAACTTAGGAGAGGTACCTGGCCGCACCTGCGGACAATGGAGCCAGGCCAGGTCCCCAACCTTCCAGGGGCACTCCCCCTTGGAGCGTCGAGCATACCGCTCGTTCCGGGCCTGAGCTTTGGCCGTAGCCACGCGGGCCCCCTCCCGCGCCTCCGTGACCTGGCGAACGGTGTCCCGAATGTAATCTGGAAGTGGCTTACCAGGTCCCCTCACCCCGGTTCCCAACTGCACATCCATCGGCGGCACGTTCTCCCGACCATACATAAGGAAAAACGGCGAATATCCTGTAGCCGCATGCGGCGTCATCCGGTACGCCGAAAGCACCCCGGGGATGTGCAAATCCCAATCTGATTGTTGTTCACTCACCGTGTGGCACAACATGGCGGACAAGGTCCGATTTAACCGTTCGACCATACCATCCGTTTGCGGATGGTATGGAGATGTCCGTATTTTCTTAGTCCCAAGAGCTGCGCACACTTCCGCCAACAATTTAGAAGAAAAATGTCGGCCCTGGTCCGTGAGGAGTCTCTCCGGCGCACCCTTGTCCATAACGTACCCAAATAGAAAGGCGTCGGTAATAGCCGCGGCCGATTGGTCGGGCAACGGCCAGGCCATCGGCCAACGGGAGAGGTACTCCACCCCAACCAGCAAGTATTTATTACCCCTCGCAGATGGTGGGAAGGGTCCCAAAATGTCCAGTGCCACCAATTCATTAACCCGAGACACCTGAATAGACTGTATCGGCGGCACATAAGGATGTTTAGGTGGCTTTCGCCGGGCACAATCGGGACACGCGCGCACGTGCCCGACGACATCTGTCGCCATGCCGTGCCAAAAGTAATGACGTTGCAACGTCAATAGGGTCTTTTGAACACCCAGATGTAAGAGCGTGTCACAATGGAGAGTCCTGATTAACTCGTATCACAAGGACGCTGGCACAACCAGACGCCAGCGTTCCTGTAATCCTTCCCTCCACATGAGCAGACCATCCCGAAGAGCGGTTTCCGGCACCCCACCCGTACCCGGACCCCCACTCTCCCCCGCAGACCGCTTCCGTAAAGACAACAAAGACTCATCCATCATTTGTTCCTGAATCCACACAGACCGTGGCAGATTCAAAACCCCATCAGTCGGACCCGGCTCCATCGGAGCATCCGGCGTCTCGACGGCCCCCGCAACCGGCTGAGGGGGAGATTGAATCGGCGCACACCTATGCGTCCCCGACGCGCACGCGCAAGGGGAGCGCTGCGGCAATCTTGAAAGTGCGTCCGCATTCGCATGGCGCACCCCCTTCCGATGGTGAATTTGGAAGGAAAATTCTTGCAGCGTGTCCAACCAACGCGCCAACTGGCCGGATGGCTGGTCCATCTTAAGAGCATACTGCAAGGCCGCATGATCCGTGCGCACAATAAACGAACGACCGTACAGATACGGTCGAAATTGGCGTAGAAAAAAAACAACAGCCAAAAGTTCCCTGCGAGTGACGCAGTAGCGGGTTTCCGCGGGAGACAAAACCCGGCTACCGTATGCCACCACGCGCTCCACACCCCCTTTAGACTGAGACAACACCGCGCCAATGCCTGTGTCACTCGCGTCCGTATCAAGAATGAAGGGGTGATCGAAATCCGGATAATCCAACGTCGGCGCCGTAGCCAATAGATCGCGCAGGCCCTGAAAAGCCGCCTCTTCCGGCGGTCCCCAACCAAATTTTCGTCCTTTACCCGTAAGGAGGTGCAAGGGCCTCGCGATCGTCGCAAAATTCGGAACAAATCTCCGATAATATGAGGCAAATCCCAAAAAGCAACGTACATCCCCCACGGTGGCCGGGGTTGGCCAATCCCGGACGCACGCTGTTTTGTCCGGATCCGTGGCCACCCCATCAGCACTCACGATATGCCCCAAGTAACGGACGGACCGTTGCAGTAGGTGACATTTCTTAGGTTTAAATTTCAAATTGGCGGAACGCATCCTCGTGAACACCGACTCCAACCGCCGTAAATGTTCATCAAATGTGCGGCTGAAGACGATAATATCGTCTAAATATATGAGACATGTCTCCCACTGCAACCCCGTCAATACCAGCTCCATCAACCTTTGAAATGTGGCAGGGGCCGCATTCAGCCCCATCGGAAGACAATTGAATTGAAACAACCCCTGCGGCGTACGGAATGCGGTTTTCTTCCACGAGGGCTCGTCAAGGGGAAGCTGCCAGAATCCCGAAGAGAGATCTAGCGTAGAAAAGAACTTGGCCCCCGACAAAGCATCCAGGGAGTCGTCCATACGCAGGGGATACGCATCTGCCACCGATATTTTATTCAATTTCCGGAAATCAACACAAAATCGAAATTTGCCGTCCTTTTTCTTGACCAAAACAACAGGCGCGCCCCATGGGCTGTTAGATGGAGATATTATGTCCGCAGCCAACATGTCATCCACTGCCCCCCGAACGTGTTCTCGCTCGGCCGGACTCATCCGGTGCGAGTTCAACCGAATAGGGGCAGCGTCCCCTGTGTCAATATGATGGTAAAGCAACGAGGTGCGTCCCAAATCCAAATCGTCGGAGCTAAACACATCCGAATAAGTCAATAACAATTTACGAATCGCACAACGTTGTTCCTCGGACAGGGAAGAATTTTCACTACATAAGTCGGCAATCCAACGATTATCCGAAGCTCCCGGCTCCGAAACTCCAGCAACCACGCCCTGGCTGTGCAGGCAATCCTGTGCCGTAAATGCCGTAGTGGCATGTGCCACAACCGTACCAGCCGGGACACATACGTTCTCGGTACTCGCATTGAGCACCTGCAAAAACGGTTGTTGGTCCGGCCGGACGATGGTCTGCGCCCCAACCAGCGCCAATCCAGCCGTTATGGTGGCGGACGGTGACAACAAGACCCCAACCGCACCTTGCCAATCAGGCAGAGGCTTCCGATACCGCAAAGGGATAAGCATCTGTGAGCCAGGTGGAATGTCAACAGATACATCGGATAACGCCTGCACCTGGGCGGCAGGAGCAGGTCGCCCCCAGGGCGACGGCAGAAACGAGATTTTACGGCCACCCGGCAATTCAATACAATTCTCATTAATTTTGATCAAAATGGGCATCTTAGCCAGAAAATCAGTACCCAATAAACAAGGAACTGCCAGAGATCTTGAGATTAAGACTATTCCCGAGGCCGACACTTCCCCGATAGATATTTTAGCGTCCACCTGGCCCACAATGCCCATGCTACCCCCGTTTGCAGCGACGCACGACCCGTAAACCGGACGCACGGCCCCCGGTGGGATGCCCAAGAGATGGAAAATGACATCCGATATAATGGTCGCGGACGCCCCGGAATCAACCAAAATACGCACGTCCACCCCTTGTATAGACCCCGGTACAGTGGACGAACCAGTAGCGGCCGCGACGACCCTCCGTGCCAATTTACGCCACTGCGTCACCGAGCGACACGGCCCCGTCGATGGCCTCCCGTTGGTAACAACACCCGGATCGCACAACAATGGTGATGGGTGAGGTGTAAAGCCTTGCCGGGTGTCTGGTGCGCACCGACTTGCCTGTCTTGGAGGTTCCTTCTTTGGCGCGTCTGTTGACGAGGCCTCCTGCTGGGGCGGACCCGGGATGCGGGCCCAGCAGTCCCTGGCGTAATGGCCCCTACGCCCGCAGCAGAAGCAGTCAACGTCGTAGCGCCGCAGCGCAGGCCCCGCGTCCCGACGGCCCCGTGCCGGTGGTGCAGGGCGCGGGACCGGCTTACCCCGGCCCGACCATGGAGCCGAGGCGGCCGTCAGCTCCTGCGGGCCCCCTTCATCCGGCACGTATACCGCCTTCTTAGGGTCCCAACCCACGGCACCTCCCTCGATGATGGGCCCCCCCGTCCACGCCGCGACTTGCTTCCACCGGCGCAGGTTAAACTGGGCGTCCAGACATTTGGCTGCCGCCCGGGACGTTAGCTTCTCGTGGCCGCACACCGGCATGGGAATCCCCAGATCCCGGGACAGCTCGAGCATCTTACCTAAGATGAGAGGCTCGAGCAGATCAGGCTTCGTCTCCGGATATGCGGCCATAGCCAACTCCAGTACCGCACCCCTAAACGCCACCGGCGACTCCTCGGGCGCTCGCTGTCGTTGAGCAAATCGGCGATGAGCATCATAAGGTGGCTCGTAAGCATCCGCCATTTCGTCAAAAACTCCTCGCAATGTTTTCTTCTTCTCGGCCGTTATAGAACGGAAGAATCTGACCGACTCGTCATCCAGAAGAGTCGGCAGTACTTCCAAAGCCTCAGCGTCAGTCCACCTTGCAGAGCGTACCGCCGCCAAAAATCTGCAGGCGAAAGCGCTCCAATCGCCCCCGATGGAGAATTCTTTGACCGTAGTAAGATGACGACTGCGACTCCTCGGCGCGCCGTCTTCGAGCGATGATTCATCCGGTGGCAGGTTCAAAATGGCGTCGCATCGCGGCGTGGTCAAGATGGCGGCTTCCCGTCGCGGAGAGCGCAAGATGGCGGCTTCCCGCCGTTCTTCCCCCGCCACGCCCAAGATGGCGTCCTCGTGCCGCGTGGCTGATGGCGTCGACGGCGAAGGCGAGGCAGCTCTCCCAAACGCCGTCCTCGGCGTGACGAGGGCACACAACTGCGCCAATACATTCTTGAGCATCTCAAGCTGCTCTGCCATCTGTGCCCATCGGAAATCCGCGTCCGTTGGTGCAGACGGGCCCGCCGACGCGGCAACATCTTGAACTCCCGCACTCGCTCCAGCCTGGGTCTCCTCCACCAACGCAGCTGGGTCCATCGCTGGAGGAAGGCCGTCGTCGTCGGATGATGAAGCAGACGATGGCGTCGGAATATTATTTTTCTTAGTTGCTTTGACATGCCGTTACACTTCTGGCACCAGTGTAATAAAGGACTCGACCACGGTATCTGGCTTGGTGTCCTTTATTCGGGTTCGTGTTCTTTTTCCCACACGGCTCTCTTTCAGAGACCCTCCGCTCCGCGGCCGACGCTGCTGTCGCTGCTGTAGCCTTCCTTCGTCCCCCAGCAGCCCCGCTGCTGACCTCTTCGTGCAGCCTCCCCGGCTGCCCTCGACGCAGCCCCACCGCTGCTGTCTCTCCCCTCCGAAGCAGCCCCGCTGCTGTTCTCTCCGTGCAGCCTGCCCGGCTGCTCTCGCTGCAGTCTCACCGCTGCTCCCCGTTTCTCCGGGGTCGGTCACCGCTGGCCGACGGTGCCGACCGTACTCTGTGTGTGTGGCGATCTCGCCACTCCCCCAGCCTTCGCCCTGCGTGGCCTCACTCTAGCCCAGTCTCCCAACACTCTCCTCCTCTTCCGGTTTCTCCCCTTTAAGACCTGAACCCTTACCCCCACGTGACGTAACTCCTCCCCCCCATGACGTCACATCCGGAAGGTCGTTTACGCCCGCATTACATACGTACGCTCGCAGCGTGGGAGCGCTGCGCGAGGCTGTATGAGTAGGGGCGTCGCGTCCGAATGCCGGCGAAACCCTAGCGGGTATTAGGGTGGTGCGGTAACGCCAACGGAATAGGGGATGCAGGCGGGGGAGACCCCGGGGGCCAACGGCCCCCACACATGTACAGTACTACACACAGAGACACACACTGACTGGAGACACACAGAAGTATATATTGTACAGGACTACTCACGTACACACTCACAGATTATGCACGTACAGAAGCAATAAACAGTACTACGGACATACTCACAAACATGCTAGAGACACACAAATGCATATACATCACTACAAAGACAAAGATCTTCGATATAGCCTCATCAGACTGTAGGGGCAAGTGTTGTTAACACGCACCTATGAAGTTTGGATCAGCTCACAATGGGGCGGGTGGCCAGCACCATGCCTGGCCGCCTCTGCGTTCCCAGTGGCGATGTTTATGACACACCGCACAAAGTACACATTTGTGGCTGAGTTGACCTAGAGGATGAGGCCCAGGACAGATTCAAATAATTACCAATAGTGGTGGCGATGGACGTGAGTCGGAATCAAACTCAGGTATCTTATGGGTTTGCAGTGCAGCGCCAGTGGTATAGACACCGCATCCTAAGCTGCGTAAGAATGAGTTTATCTCTTATTACTCATCTCACAAATGAGCCATCGCAGCTGAGTCTCTCTGATTTATATTTACAACAGCACTCATTTCTTTAAGTGTCACCATGAGTCTGTTGTTTGCACAAATAGGGGCACGGGTTCACGTTCCAGGCAGTGTCTCGTGATGTCAGTGACGACAATGAAAATATTTTTTAGTATTTTGCTTCCTTCACCTTCACTATAAGAGAGAGGTCCTGGTCCAGCGCCTCTCTGAGCCATCCGAGTGAAGCCTTGGGTCATGGCGAGTGCGACTCCCAGTGAGAGTGTGGATAGTGAGTTGTGCTGCTCCATCTGCCTGGGCACATTCGTCTGCCCCTCCACGCTGAGCTGTGGACACTCATTCTGCCTCCGGTGCCTGAAGGCCGCCTGGGAGACGGCGAGCAGCTTCAGCTGCCCGCAGTGCCGAGCGACCTTCCCTGTGCGACCCCAGTTGAGGAGGAACGTGGCCCTCGGCAACCTGGCGGAGCAGCTCAGAGTTGGAGACGGGATGGCCGCGGCCATCGTGTGTGACAACTGCTGTGATGGCCAAACTCCTGCATTGAAGACCTGCCTGAGATGTGAGATGTCCTTCTGTGCGATGCACGCGAGGCCTCACTTGAAGAATCCCAGGCTGAGAGACCACGTCCTGGTGGCTCCCATTGCGAACCTGGAACAGCGAAGGTGTCGGGAGCACAGACAGGAGCTCATTCTTTACTGTGAACAGGATGAGAACCCGGTCTGCACTGTCTGCCCCGTCGCAGAAGACCACTCTGGACACAGAGTCATCACAGTTGACAAAGCGCAACAAAAATGACAGGTGAAGTGTAATGTTCCGTTGTAATCCACATTGTTACAGGAGGTTGAGAGATTCACGTTAGTAGGTCGTGACCCCTCACCTCGACCAGGTGAGCTCCTGTTGAGACCAAACGCCCCTTTATAGGGAGACCCAGGTAGAGGTGGCAGGGTGGCTCAGATGTCAGAACGCTGAGATGGTAACGCTGTAAAGCTCAGTTGGAATCTTGTCGGCGCCCATGGTTTAAACCGGATTCTCAGGTTTAGTGAGTTGATGGTCAAAGCACGTTCAAGATTTTACTGCATATTAAATAATATTTTGTATGAGAATTTAAAATATTTATTTAAGTGAGAAACGTAACATTGTATAGTAGGGCGTCTGAGAAGCCGCTCACCAATATAACTGGAAGAGGTTTTAAACATGTTTGATAATGTACGTGATATTTGTCAATGATGTTATCTAAAAGGATATTGAATTGCTCTGCAGTAGTTCTGATTGGAATATTTGTCTCGATACATGACACATACAGTGCAGTCGGGATACAATCGTGGGAAAAGTAAAAGGTTAATGGAGACGTATCCAGAAATATAATGACAACAAATGTGTGTATGTATGTTGAACTTCTTTCGTAGCCAACCGTGCTAATCAGAGATGCGACATGATCAATCAGTGATCCACCAATGGCAATGGTAAGCACCGCGTATTTATGTATGTTTCTACCACACGCAGGAGGAGCTCAGAGTCAATAAGGAGGGGAGAGAGCAGAAGAGGAACACGGCGGCGTCACGGACACGGACGCTCAGGAACGAATACCGGCGCGTGGAGGTACAGAGGAAGACGGCAGCCCCACATATCCCTCTTTCTAGTTTTCCCTACGAATCGTATTTCATTAAACCTCGTTATTATCATTGACGAGCACTGTCCCACGGGTTAACGCGGGATTTAACTTCGGTGAATTGAAAGCGATGTGGATATCAAGCGAATCGTATCCCAATGACAACTCGCTGGCTGCTTACTTTAAATCTACAAAATCAACGACATCAATCTGTAAAAGAGCAAAGTTTGAGTTCGTAACTGTGTTTGTCTGTCAGCACTTTTTTTTAAGCCCATTTTTTTTAGCCCATAACCTTTCTGAAACTTTAATCCTCAATAAAATATATTGAATTTGTGTATTGCACATCATAAAAAAAATTGGACAATATTATAACCGGTTTAGGACGGCTCGATTTGCAACACACGTTTACGAGGTGAATAGAAGGCCAACACGGAAGGACACAGAAACTTCATTTACGACGCAGCTTCCAACATGACAGCAGTTTTGGTTTAGGGGGGGCAGAATCGATCCGCGCTGGACGATGCATTGGCAGCTTGTCCTGTCAATTCCTTTATTGATCACAACCAAAATGCTTGCTATGGAAGATTAAGATTCCGCCTTTCTGGATCCCCCAAATCTGAACTGCACCAAATAGCGTGAGCGCAAGGGGGGTGGACGTGAGTATTGCCTTTAAAACAACATAGCAATGTGACGTGTATTTGTTCTGTATATTCGCAGAAACTTTGACACAATTTTCTGGTAATGTCCTCGGCAAGAGAATTGTTTCAATGTAATTCGTGTTTATCTCCGACGCACCGTTTGGTAGATCCAGAGTGGGACGGACAGACAGATGCGAATGATACCCATAGAGATGTATTTAATTTTCCCCAGATAGACACTCAGCAACGTGTAGCTACAGACAGAAGTATTTACTATACTACCCTTGTCTATGATGTTTTCCCCTTATATCCCATTCTCATTCTCCCTATGCTTTAAATGTTCACGAGCTCCCAATTCACACATCGCTCACCTCGGTGTACATCATCGAGGTATGGTAACAATCATTGCCTGTACTACGCCACATTGCGTGGTTACCTAACAAGTGACTCAACAACTAGGTACTATCTGTGTAGGAGTCTGTGCGTGCGATCAAGGCACGGATCAGCCGAGAGTTTGAGCGCCGGAGGGAGAAGCTGAAGGAGGAGGAGAAGAAGGCACTGGGGCGCGTCGACGAGGAGGGCCGCTCCGTGCTGTCCCGCATCCAGACAGACATCGCTCGCTACGAGAGCAGAGCAAGCGGCCTGGAGCGGAAGATCAACCAGCTGATCGCCGCCCTCGCCGTGCAGGACCCGCTCTCCTTCCTGCAGGCGGTACCACCTCCATTCACTCGCCGCGGTGGCTAGGAGATGTTAACTACCTCGCCTGATATGCAGGAGGTCGTGGGTTCGATACCAACCCTGATGTCTGCTGTAAATTTGGAGTTTGCGCCTCTCTCTCTCTCCTCTTGCATGCGTGGATTTAGAGTAATATGCTGCTATAAGTTTACACACGATAGGCCACTTTCTTGAGTTTTAATTTGTCACAAGGTTACTTCTGAAGCAAAGCCTTACCTGGTAAGGTATAACAACTATGTTTATAGTTTATACTCAGCCTTGGTTTATCAGAGGGTTATCTCCAACCAGCAGAGGCGCACTGCCCTGTGAGACGTTGGCATTGTTGGCAATCTTATTTCATTGTTTTTCGATCTGGCAGCAAGCGGCGGTGTCCATAAATAGACGCGCGTTTGATTCCGTGTGATATTCAGACTTGGACTTGTCCAGTACAACATCGCCATTTACCGCGCCTGTTATGCAGGAGGTCGTGGTTTTGACCCCGTCCCCGACGATGCCTGCTGCAAATTTGGAATCTACGTCTCTCTCTGTCTGTGACCGCGTATATTTTTCTCTGGGTCCTCTGGTTTTTCACTCCACATTTAGAATCAACATCACGCATTCAGAGTATTTGGCTGCTATTATAAATGTCCACATAAGCCAGTTCGTTGAGCTATAATTTGTGATAGCCAGCTCGCTACTGAACAAGAGCGACATGGCCAAGTGGGCCTTACTTGGTAATATAAAAAGTTTTGTTTATTCAAAGTTCAAAAACACGAGTTGTTGAACATTATTTAACTATTTGTTTAGCTACTTGACTAGACCTGCAAAGAGTGGTTTGGTCAATTGTTGGAGTCCGTGTCTAGTTAGACGAACCCTGTTTTTTATTTAAAAAAATAATAAGAATAGGCTTAACAGTACAAAGGCAATGCAAGTTTCAAAGTATTAATAGCCCTGGTTGAACAGTGATGCCTCGCAATAGGTATCTGTTTGGTGTTTGAACATCTTAATACCTCCTATTTTATTGCCAAAAAGAATTTTAGCAATTAGGTCCCAATCACCCCTCTGTTTTTCACAATTCTCCGTTTACAGTTATTTATTAATTTCCTGATGTCGCGCTCCACTGTAAGCAGCAGGTGACTGTGTGGAGGTGGGGCATCTCTGTAGGATGTCAATGTTAATGTGAAATGCGTGTTTGTGTTTTTCAGGATCCCCTGCATAAGAGTCTCAGGTCAGTACCAACCCAGACTCAAACTCGAGCTCTGTCTGCCACCTGGTGGACAAATCAGCGAACGGTCGTGATGTGATTCCTAATAAACCCAATTGTATGCAGTTGTATCACATTTTGTCCGTGTGTAGAGAGACATCGACCTGCATTAGACTCTGCACGTCCCATGCTGTGTGAGTGGAGACTGCACCCTCCATAGACTCTGCGTGTCCCGTGCTGTGTGAGTGGAGCGACTGCTACCCGCCATAGACTCTGCGTGTCCCGTGAAGTGTGAGTGGAGGGACTGCACCCTCCATAGACTCTGCGTGTCCCGTGCTGAGTGCAGGAGCTCGGACTCGCAGGGGATCCAGGATGCGCCTCCTGCCACATTCAGTCACCAAGAGCTTACAGAGGTCATCTCGCTAGGAGGAGTGAATAGGAAGCGCATGGCTCTCGTGTGTGAGTCTCTCTCTGCACTGATCTCTGTCAACATCGTTCATTACAAACACAACGTTGCAGACCGGCACCGCTCGGTAGGCTGCTGCACTTTGTTTCAGACAGGTGGAGTATCCTTGGGGCGTGTATCTTTAAAACATTTTTATTTTACCAGGTAAGGTCCACTGAGCTATGTGGCTCTTTTTCAGAAGGGAACTGGCCACAAATGACCGCTCAACGAAGTGGATTATCACGTGGAAATTTGTAGTAGCAGCCAAATGATATTAATGCGTAATGTTGAGTCTAAATGTGGAGGGGAAAACTGGAGGACGCGGAGAAAAATCCACGCGACCACCACTGGGAAATAGACACATACACTCCAAATATACAGCAGCACCAGGCATCGTCAAGGTCGTGATCGAACCCACGATCTCCTGCATACCAGGTCAGGGAGATAACATCTCCTAGCCACTGTGGAGATTATGATGATGAGAGAGAGATGCAGACTCCAAATATACAGCAGCAGCAAGCATTGTCATGGTTACAGGATCGAACCCATGCAATATGTACATCTGGCGAGGTAATTGACATCTCCCTAGCCACCGTGATGATGATGATGAAAGAGATGCAGACTCCAAATATACAGCACCAGCAAGCATCGTCAGGGTCACAGGATCGAACCCACGACCTCCTGCATAGCAGGCGAGGTATATGACATCAGGCAGATTGACAGTAAGCCCTGTGATAAATACAGGCACAGGGACACACAGTGAAACACTGTACATACAGTACCTGCAAAGACAAAGATTCCCCGTGCAGCTGTTAGCGAGTAGCCATGACGAACGGAACGGTACACGAGGTGGTGGGTGGCCAGCACCACGCCCGGCCGCATTTGTCTCCCTCGTGCCAAATGTTTACACATCACACCAGCAGAGGGCAGTGCAGCGTGAACCATTGGTGTACTGCACCTCTATGCTTATACATTCATCGCCAACGACCACTGACGAGAGCGGTGAAGTATGGTAAAATAACCCCCCCCCCCCAGGACGCGCACGGCGTGGGGAGGCTGTGGTGGCTATTGTACAGATCATCTTCTTGGTTCTTTCGGTAAAGTCACGTAGAAGGGAAGTAATAAAATAATAAAAATAAAACAGTGAGTTTTAGTATGTTTTATTTTTATTATTTTATTACTTCCCTTCTACGTGACTTTACCGAAAGAACCAAGAAGATGAATCCCTGCAGTCACGAAAGCTTTAAATCGAAAAATATTGTACAGATGTCGTGTTTGTAGAGAGACGCTGTGAGAGTGGCGTTAACATTGTGGTGCTGGCATCATCACCACTGTTCACTACCACTGCACACACACCCATGGTCATATTAGTGTAGTGCTATTGTTATTATTTATTATTAACTAATTATTCACTAATTATTCAAAAGTGATAACAGTATGTGTACACAAATACTAACGAATACTAGTATGTGTGCACAGATACTAACGATAATTAGTATGTGTACACAGATTTTAACGAAAACAAGTATGTGTACACTACTACTAACGAATATTAGTGTGTGTACACTAATACTAACGAATATTAGTGTGTGTATACTAATACTAACGAATATTAGTGTGTGTACACGAATACTAACGCATATTAGTTTGTGTACACTAATACTAACGAATATTAGTGTGTATGCACTAATACTAACGAATATTAGTGTGTGTACACTAATACTAACGAATATTAGTGTGTGTACACTAATACTAACGAATATTAGTATCTGTACAGTTGCTAACGAATACAAGTATGTGTACACTAATACTAACGAATATTTGTATGTGTACACATATTACTGGGTCTTTCGGTAAAGTCACGTAGATAAGTTCAGAGAAAATAACAAAAAACTACGACGTTTGGATCGCAACACAAGCGATCGTCTTCAGGAAAAGGGGGGTTAGCTTCCAAGGCAAACTGTTTATTGGGGTTTGAAATGGGCCGAGCCCAAATGTCAGCAGCCAATGATAATGTAACTGGTGGACAGCCAACCCGATGGTGGTTGGTTTTCCACCAATCAAAGGGCTGCCAGGTGAAAAATTTGCATGTTAATGAGAGATTAGCATGTTAATGGCAGATTGTAGAGCCGCAACCAAGAGGTCGGGGAGCGAAGTGGCTGTGCTAGTGTGAACCCTGTGAAAGCGCAAGTTTGAAATGGGCGTAAAGCACAACTAACATCGGAAGGTGGTAGGATGGAAAAATCATAGCCAATTATGACTTAAACTGGTTGATAATGTCCTTCCAATTATTGCTCAGTTTGTACCCATCTTCTCGGATGAAATTGTGTCTGTGTCTATATATATGGATGGCTTCATGAACGAATCTTTGTTGATAGCCAGTGGGCTTGCAAAGTACCTTCGTCTTAGAAAAATCAATTTCGTGTGAGCCCACCGCATTTAAACAATGATCAGCCACGGCCGAGTTATTGGTCCTAGCTTGTTTCAGATCTGCCTTATGTTCACGAACACGGTCCGAGACATGTCTCTTTGTTTCCCCAATGTTACTGCTGCCGCAGACACAGCTTAGTTTGTAAACGCCGGGGTATTGCATGTCAGTGATCACATCCTTCACAGTTGGGATCAGATCACTAATTTTATGTACTGTGTTAAATCAAACCTGGATCTTGTGTTTGCTCATGATTTTAGAAATATTTTTAGTGACCCCTGCTATGTATGGCAGGGTGATGGTTTTCATTGGGTCCTCAGATGGTTATTTCCCAACGGTTGGGGAGATAACTTTACAGATTGTGTAGTCTGAATATCCATTCATCTTGAGAGCTTGGTGTACGTGTTTTAGTTCACTGGCTAGGTGATGACGGTCGGAAATACATCGAGCTCTATGGTGTCGAGTTTTGATGAGGGAATTATTCTGGGATGGATGGTGGTGGGAGTCAGGTTATAGGTAGACATCCATATAGGTGGCTTTCCTGTGCACAGTGTCCCATTGAGGCATCTGGTCTCTTTTCAAATAAAATATCCACGAATGGTAACTTGCCATCCTTTTCCACCTCCATGATGAATTTGATGGCTTGGTGTATGGAATTGATGTGGTTGAGAAATTGGTTCAGAGCTGGTCGGCCATGTGGCCAGATGATGAATGTGTCATCTACGTACCTCTTCCACAAGGACGGATGTAGCATGGATGCATGGATGGCATCTGTCTCAAAGTTTGTCATGAAAACATTGGCTACAACTGGAGATACCCCCCCATTGGGGTACCTTCAACTTGTTTGTAGAATGTTCCATTCCAGGTGAAATAAGTGTTGGTGAGGCAGTGTCTCACCAGGGCCGGTACATCAGCATTCAGTCCTTGTGGGACCAAATCTTCAATGATTGCAATGGTGTCAGGCACAGGAACTTTGGTAAAAAAAGAGACCACATCTAAACTAACGAGCAAATCACCTGGAGATAGTGAGATGTCCTCAATTAACGATACCAAGTGAGCTGATTTGAGTACAGCTGAGGTGGTCTAACCAGTGAATGGTTGTAAGTTCTCAGACAGAAATCGGGCCAGTTTGTAGGTGGGTGAGTCAATGGTGGAGACGATAGGACGAAGGGGTGTCCCTTTTTTTACGGATTTTTTAAAAGCCATACAATCTGGGTGATTTAGCAGCAGAGGGTTTAAAGGAAAGCCGCTTGGTTGGTTGGATCAAAGATGTCGAATCAGTGATGATATTGTTGGTTTTCGTAACGAGGCGGTTGGTGGGATCTCTTTAAATTTTGGTAGAGCTACCATAATTAAGTAGGTCCTGAATGTTATTGTATTTGGTTTTGTCCATGATAACTGTGGCATTGCCCTTGTCGGCTGAGAGGATGACGATGTCATCTCTCTTTTTTATTTGAGAAAGCTCAATGCGCTAATCTATACCGATATTGCTAATAGGTGTCTAAGCATTTTTGAGGATTGCAGCGATTTCCGATCTTGCCATGTCTGCAGTAATGTGACCCAAACCCTTAAGGGCTACGTCGACGTGGGCAATGACATCTTCAACTGGGAGGTGCTTAGTGGTTACTGCGAAATTCAACCCTTTGGCTGGAACCGATTTTAGGATGTCTGAAATTGGACTGTTACTCTGATTGTTAACAATCTTGTCAACGTCTAACTTTTTGATGTGTGGATCTGGTTTCTTCTTGGAAAGGAGGTTGAACTTGGAAATCAGGTTACCTTTGCATTTAGCTGATATTGAGGCGGCTGAAGAGGCTGTAATGTTATCTACATGTTCCCAATCAGATGTAGACATTTTTCGCATCAATGTTAAGTGTGATTTCAGGAGAGTTGTCAAAATTATACTCTTTGGTTCTTTCAGGAAAGTCACGTAGGTATAAAAATATATATATGATTATATAATTTTTTTTTTCCAAAATAACCAAAGAGTATAATGTAGACAAGACTCTCCTTATTTTTCGACCTACGTGACTTTACCGAAAGAACCAAAGAGTATGGATTCCTGCAGGCACGAAAGCTTCAAATCAAGTCTTGTCTAAATTGTCTAGTTCAAAATCAGAGCAATCTTATTCTCTCTGAACAAGCTCCGTTAAGCATTGGGAGAAGTGACAGCAGTAGATGTCAGTGTAAAGACGTTCGGTTTACACAAATACTAACAGATACTAGTATGTGAACACTAATACTAACGAAAACTAGTATGTGTACACCAATACTAAGGAATATTAAATATGTACAGAAATACTAACGAATATTAGATATGTACACAGATACTAACAAACATTAGATATGTACACAGATACTAACGAACATTAGTTTGTGTACACTAATACTAACTATTATTAGTATGTGTACACTAATACTAGCGAATATTAGTATGTTTATGCTAATACTAACTAATATTAGTATGTGTACACTAATACTAACTAATATTAGTATGTGTACACTAATACTAACGAATATTAGTATGTGTACACTGATACTAACGAATATTAGTATGTGTACACTATTACTAACTATTATTAGTATGTGTACACTAATACTAGCGAATATTAGTATGTATACGCTAATACTAACTAATATTAGTATGTGTACACTAATACTAACGAATATTAGTATGTGTACACTAATATTAACGAATATTAGTATGTGTACACTATTACTAACTAATACCAGTACTGTATGCATTTGTCATACGCTTGATGATCACAGTGTCACGTATCAAAGTATCACGTAGTGCGGAATGACGACAACACAACAGATAACACAACATCAGCGTGTGTGTGTGTGTACACCAGAGGTGGGACAAAGTCATTGTTATGCAAGTCCAAGTCGAGTCTGAAGTCATCAAATTCATGACTCGAGTCTGACTCGAGTCCAAGTCACATGACTCGAGTCCACACCTCAGAGGTGGGACAAAGTCATTGTTATGCAAGTCCAAGTCGAGTCTGAAGTCATCAAATTCATGACTCGAGTCTGACTCGAGTCCAAGTCACATGACTCGAGTCCACACCTCTGGTGTACACACCACGTGTGTGTGTGTGTGTGTGGACTCGCCACTTGTGTGTGTGTACACGCCACGTGTGTGTACACGCCACGTGTGTGTGTGCACACGCATCGCCGTGACCGCTGTGCGAGCGTCGCTGCTGTCCTCACCACAGATGGATGCTCACCGACTCTGGACACAAACTCAGCACACGACAGCCTTCAGATTTCCTCGGATCTCAGGAGAGCGACGCTGAGCAGTGGCCACCAGCGTCTCCCCATCACCCACACCGCTTTGATTACTGGGACCAAGCCCTGTGCTCTGAGAGTATCTCGTCGGGTCAGCACTACTGGGAGGTGGACGTGGGGAGTGCTTGGAGGTGGAATCGGGTTGGAGTCGCGTACGGGACGATCCCTCGGAGAGGGAGTGGTGCTGAGTGCGGCCTGGGTGGGAGTGACGTCTCCTGATGTCTACAGAAACAAGGCGACAGCTTCTCAATGGTACATGGCGGGGTATCGACCTCACTGTCGGTGCTGAAGCCTCCGCGGAGAGTCGGGGTTCATCTGGACTGGGACGCAGGGCTACTGTCATTTTACAGCGCCGACTCCATGGCGCCATTGCACTCGTTCCACCAAACCTTCGATCATCCCCTAAATACTGGGCTGCTGGTGGGGTATATCGGTGAGTCCGTGAGGATTGTGGATCTGAGTGGTGCGTCCTGAGAGAGGTGAACGTGAACAGCGCAGAGGGCAGATGCCACGACGCACGGCACTCACCACCCTCGTCACCGTCACGTGCAGTGCCACGCCCGTGACTGGCTGGTGGCTGTCGGTGGCTAGGGGCTGCGTGGCTCTCCATCACAACGGGGGGGCTGAGCATAAACAATCCTCACAACCTTCATTAGGGGGGGGGGTGATAAAATAAGTAACGCTCTGTGTGTATGTGAAGCCAAGGTGGATGTATTCACCCTGCCAGAGAAGTGTGACTGTAGTGTAGGGGTGCAGTGAGTAACAATGGTGAACTGGGATGTGTTTATACACTGGTGGTGTCATGGTTTGTGGGATAGATACAACAACAACAATAATAATATCAATTCGAAATTTGTATAAATGTGCGCGTACGACAGTGGAATTGTAACTCTTGTATCGTTGATTCTACAATAAAAATACAGAACACAACAAAAACAGCAATATAGTTGTGTACAGCGTCATTTGTGCTCACTGCATCCTGCAACGCCGTTCATTAATTAAACACGAGGACCAAATCCTCTCCACAGCCACTGCCAAGCAAATTAAATCTACAAATTAATAAACAAATAAAGAGATGGCGCCAAACACAAAAGGCGCCAACAATGTCCGAGCTGTTCAAGTTGTCTGCTGAGGCTGCGTCATGGACGTGGTGACGTCACCACGCACGCTCCCCCAACGAGGTGACGTCACCACGCACGCTCCTCCAACGCGGTGACGTCACAACGTCACCCCTCCTGCACCACAAACACAGATTCTGACATTCTGGATTCCCGCCACTGGGGGAGTCCCGCGTTGTGACGTCACCACGTCACCGCGTTGGCGACAACAAAACAAACAGAGGCCCTGAGGGGCAACCTGCAGCCTCGCTGCTGTGACTCAGCACTGTGGGGGAGGGGGGAGGATCACCACTGACGCTGCTGTGACCCAGCACTGTAGGGGGGGGGATCACCACTGACGCTGCTGGGAACTCCCCGCGAGGGCGCCACGTGGCCTGGGAGAAGGCGGTAGAACAACACCAACCACCTCCACAACCACCACCACAACAACCACCACAACCACCACGACAACAACCACCACAACCATCACTACCACAATACACCACCATAACAACCACCACAACAATCACCATTAGCACAACAAGAATAACCACAGCCACCACCACAACAACCAAAACAACCACCACAACCTCCACAACCACCACCACAACCACAACCTCCACAACCACAATCACGACCACCACAACCACCACTAACACAACCACCACAAAAAACACCAGAACAACCACCACAACGACCAACACAACTACCACAACCACCACAACAACCACCACAACCACCACCACAGCAACCACCACAACAACCACACAACCAGCACCACCACCACATCCACCACAACCACCACAACAACCACCACAACCTTCACAACAACCACTACAAATACCAACACAACTTCCACAACCACCACCACAACAACCACCACAATCACTACAACCACAACAACCACAATCACCACAATCACCACAACAACCACCACAACCACCACCAGAACCACCACAACAACCACAACAGCCAACACATCCACCACAACCACCACCACAACAACCACCACAACCACCACAGCCACCACAACAACCACCACAACCACCACAACCACCACCACAACCACCACCACAACAACCACCACAACCACCACCACAACCACCACGACATCCACCACAACCACTACCACAACCAGAACAACAACCACCACAACCACCACAACAACCACCATCACAACCACCACCTCCACAACCACCACCACAACAACAACCACAACCACAACAACTACCACCTCAACCAACACCACCACAACAACCACCACAACCACCACGACAACAACAACCACATCCATAACCTCCACAACCACAATCACCGCAACCACCACCACAACCACCACCACAACAACCACCACAACCAGGACCAGCACCACAACCACCACCAACACAACCACCACAAAAACTACCAGAACAACCACCACAACCACCACCACAGCAACCACCACAACAACCACACCACCAGGACCACCACCACATCCACCACAACAACCACCACAACTATCACAACAACCACTACAAATAGCAACACAATTACCACAACCACCACCACCACAACAACCACCACAATCACTACAACCACAACAACCACAATCACCACAACCACCACAACCACCACAACCACCACCACAACCACCACAACAACCACCATCACAACCACCACCACAGCAACCACAACAACCAACACAACCACCACAACAACCACGACAACCACCACCACAGCAACCACCACAACAACTACCACAACCACCACCGCAACAACCACCACAACCACCACAGCCACCAAAACAACCACCACAACCACCACCGCAAACACCACCACAACCACCATAACCACCACCACTACAACCACAACACCACCACAACAACCACCATCACAACCACCACAACCACCACCACAACAACCATATCTACCAACAGAACAACCACCACAACCACTACCACAACAACAACCACCACAACCACCACAACAACCACCACTACAACAACCACCACTACAACCACCACAACAACCACCACCACAACCACCATCACAACCACCACAACAACTGTAGTGACATAGGACGGGTCACTACTGTGTCGGCCTTTACGAGGGCTGGTGGCCCCAAGGGGGTGCCTGGAGGGTCACGTGGTGGAGGATCCGGACCTTCCCAGAGGTGGGGGAAGGGAGGCGAGGCCTGGGCAGAGCCGGCCACGCCGGAGCGGTTATAAGCGGGGTGTGGACACAGAGCGGGGCTGTTCAACCCCGAAGTGAAGACGACATCATCGGTCCTCAAGTCCCGGGTCGTCGTCCATGACCAGGCAGCCCGTTGCCTGCCTGGGTCACGCTGTATAGTGCTCCAGAGTGTTAGTGAGTTGAGGAAGGTGGTCACCACCTTATGTACAGTGTTATATTACTTACCGTTCTTATAAATAGTGTTGCCTCCAAGCTGTGTGTGTGCACCTAATTCGAACCCACTACACAACCACCACCACAACCACGAGCACAACCATCACAACCACCACCACAACCACCACCACAACCAACACAACAACCACCACCACACCCATTACAACCACCACAACCACTACCCCAACCGCCACCACAACCACCACCATCACAACCACCACAACTACCACATCCACCACAACAACCACCACAACAACCACTACAACCACCAACACAACCACCACCACGTGTTAACTTCACACAGTGACAGGGACTGGGAACTAACAATACAAGTCGTCCCCAGGCTTTTTGTCAACACGCCGCACGCAAATTCCGGTTATGGGCAACAATCATTAATATATTTATTCACTAATACATATTTATTATTGTACATATTCACTGTATATTAATGTTTTGCTTAGATGCTTATATTTATGTATTAATATTAATTTATATATCAATATATTTAGAAATATATATTTATAGTTTCATATAAATACGTAAATATGTTTATATTTTGTTACGTATATACATTATTTTATATATTTTTTCTTATAAAGATGCGTATATTTACGTATTAATAAATATATTTCGAAATATATGTATATATAAATCCACATTTATAATAAAAAATATAACGATATGAATATATTACAAAATCTGAAGATATTTACAAATTTATTTAAATGTAAATACATGTGTATATATGTTTATATAAATATACCAATAAATATATATTCATAGGTATATTTTAAATATATCTATAAATATATATTCATAGGTATATTTGAAATATATTTTTATCTATACATTAATTAACATTTACATAGAAACTTAACAAAATATAAAAAATATATATTAAAAAATATACGTGTGTATATATTTAGAAATAAATGTGTGTCGAAGTACGATGACCAGCCGTGTGGTAGTGGTAGTAGCTAAACGGTGCCACGTGACGCATCGTGGTGCTGGTGTGATGACAGCGGTGTGGTAGTGGTGGTAGCTAGACGGTGCCACGTGACGCACCGTGGTGCTGGTGTGATGACAGCGGTGTGGTAGTGGTGGTAGCTAGACGGTGCCACGTGACACACCGTGGTGCTGGTTCGATGACAGCGGTGTGGTAGTGGTGGTAGCTAGACGGTGCCACGTGACGCACCGTGGTGCTGGTTCGATGACAGCAGTGTGGTAGTGGTAGTAGCTAGACGGTGCCACGTGACGCACCATGATGCTGGTGCGATGACAGCGGTGTGGTAGTGGTAGTAGCTAGATGGTGTCACGTGACTCACCGTGGTGCTGGTGTGATGTTGCTGCGTGATCCTCCATTGGCACCGCTTGGGGCTGGGTTCAACAAAATAAATACAAATGGGGGGCGGGGCGGTGAGGAAGAATCTTTGGGTGATACCGAATGTATGGATGGGGACTTCATGGCAACTGAGAGCGTTAATACGCAATGGAGCGTACACATTGGAGGTGAATAAAAATATATATATTTCACTCTGATCACATTCCACACACAAGAACTGCCACCAGCCCCTCGGAATTGAGATCTATTCCGTCTGTGTGGGATAGAGTGTATCCCCTCTCTCCCTCCCCCCATTCCCTACCTCCCCTCCCTCCATCCCCTCCCTCCGTCCCCTCCCTCCCTTTCCTCTACTCCCTTACCCCCTCTCTCCCCCCTTCCCCTCCCTCCCCTCCCTCCCTTCCCTCAATTCCTCAACTCCCTCCCTTCCACTCCTCACATGCGTGAATTTCCTTCCGAGTTCTCCGTTCTCCTCCCACGACGTTTTGATTGCAACACAAGCGATTATCCTTTGGTTGGCTGTCAGTATACTGAACGGAAAAAAAAATTGCTTGTTTGATTTGGAGCTTTCGTGACTGCAGGAATTACTCTTTGGTTATGCGTTAATTGTGTGTTGACCGACTCTCTGTGTTTCATTGCATTACATTTCCAAATTTTGCAAAGTTTGTTTGATTAAGTGTGTTTTCTCTTTCACTGTGTGTCCTCGTGTTGTAGTATTTCCAGCAGTCACGAAAGCTCCAAATCTCTCATTGACGTGCTAATTTCTCTACCCCCCCCCTCTCTCTGCCCCCCTCTCTCTCTATTTAAGACCTCGACACAGAGGCGTTGTTTATCTGTGTGCCTACGTGTGTCTCTCTCTGTGTGTCTCTGTGTTATCTCTCTCTGCTTATGTGTCTGTCTATGTGTCTCTGTGTCTGTGTTTTGTCTCTCTCTCAAATTTAGCAATCTTTGGAAGAACGTAATAAACCAGGTAGGGTGTTGACTGTTATGCTAGCCGACTCTCTGAGTTGTATTGCATTATATTTCAAAGTTTACTAGGTTTGTTTTCTCTTTCATTTGTACCTGATGATGATTGCTTGTGTTGCAATCGAAACGTCGTATGCTATTATTTAATTTATTTTTTCTTTCTACGTGACTTTACCGAAAGAACCAAAGAGTATATCGACGTAAATAATTATTGCCATAATTTGTGTCCGGAGTGTTTACAAAATGCCTGGAATCGATTTTTATTTTTAGTTCCCAGTCCCTGTCACTGGGTGAAGTTCACGCGTGGTTGTGGTGGTTGTTGTGGTGGTTGTGGTGGTGGTTGTGGTGGTAGTTATGGTGGTTGTGGTGGTTGTGGTGATTGTAGTGACGGTTGTGGTGGTTGTTGTGGTGGTTGCTGCTCTGCTGCCTTCTCCTGGCGAGCTCCGGACCACTTGGCGTCTCGTCGACTCGCCCTCGCGGGGAGTTCCCAGCAGCGGCAGTGCGTGATCTACCAACCCCGCCCCCCCCACAGTGCTGGGTCACAGCGAGGCTGCAAGTTGCCCCTCAGTGCCTCTGTTTGTTTTTGTTGTCGCCAACGCGGGACTCCCCCAGTGGCGGGAAGCCAGAATATCAGAATCTGTGTTTGTAGTGCAGGCAGAATCCGATGAGCTGTGAAGCTCTTTGTGGTCACAGATGGTGCAGTGGTGAGGGCGGGCGTGGGGGGGACAGATGTGGTGACGTCACTGCGTTGAGGAAGCGTGCATGGTGACGTCACCGCGTTGGTGGAACGTGCGTGGTGACGTCACCACATCCATGACGCAGCAGCAGATAACTGGAACAGCTCGGACATTGTTGGCGCCTTTTGTGTTTGGCGCCCTCACTTTATTTGCTTATTTGTAGATTAAATTTCCTTGGCAGTGGCTGTGTAGAGGATTTGGTCCTCGTCTTTAATTAATGAACAGCGTTGTGGCATGCAGTGAGCACGAATGACGCTGTACACAACTACATTGTTGTTGTTTTTGTTCTGTGTTTTTATTGTAGAATCAATGATACAAGCGTTACAATGCCACTGTCGTAAACGTAGATTTATACTTTTAAAAAATTAATATAATTATTGTTGTTGTTGTTGTATCTCTCCCACAACCCATGACACCACCAGTGTATAAACACATCCCAGTTCACCATTGCTAATCACTGCACCCCTACGCTACAATCACACTCCTCCGACAGAGTGAATACATCCACGTTGGTTTCACACACACACACAGAGCGTTACTTATTTTATCACCCCCCCCCACCCCCCCCATAAATGAAGGTTGTGAGGATTGTTTACGCTCAGCCCCCCCGTTGTGACGGAGAGCCATGCAGCCCCAAGCCACCGAAAGCCACCAGCCAGTCACGGGCGTGGCACTGCGCGTGACGGTGACGAGGGTGGCGAGCGCCGTGCATCGTGGTGTCTGCCCTCTGCGCTGTTCACGTTCACCGCTCTCAGGACGCACCACTCAGATCCACAATCCTCACTGAGTCCCCACTCCCATACACTCCCAGCCCAGGATGTAGGGGCTGAGCGAAGGTTTGGTGAAACGAGTGGAATGGCGCCATGGAGTCGGCGCTGTAAAATGACAGCAGCCCCGAGTCCCAGTCGAGATGGACCCCGACTCTCTGCGGAGGCTCCGGCACCGACAGTGAGGTCTCTACCCCGCCGTGCACCACTGAGAAGCTGTTGCCATGTTTCCGTAGACACCAAGATACGTCACTCCCTCCCAGGCCGCACTCAGCACCACTCCCCCTCCGTGGGATCGTCCCGTACGCGACTCCAACCCCACACCACCCCGCACTCCCCACGTCCACCTCCCAGTAGTGCTGACCTGACGAGAAGCTCTCAGGGCACAGGGCTTGTGGATAGAAATCAAAGCGGTGTGGGTGATGGGAGCGATGCTGGGGGATAATGCTCCACGTCACCGTCCTGAGATCCGAGGAAATCTGGAGGATGTCGTGGGCAGAGTTTGTGTCCAGAGTCGGTGAGCGTCCATCTGTGGTGAGGACAGCGACAACGCCCGCACAGCGGTCACTGACGACGCGTGCACAGTAGCGGCACGAGCACACACACACACGCTGGTGTTATGTTGTCTGTTGTTTTGTTGTGGTCATACCTCACTAGGTGATACATTGATACGTAACACTGTGATTATCACACGTATGACAAATGAATACAAAACTAATATTCGTTAGTATTAGTGTGCACATACTAATATTTGTTAGTGTAGCGGCATCGTTGAGCGCTGTACGCAATTGCCACTGCTTGTAGCCTGTAACAACGGCCTCGAGTCAACAGGGGGCAGAGGGGAGTGTGATGGTGAGTAGTCAGGCCGTTGGGCTAAGGCAGCTCGGACCACAGGTACAAATTCCCAGACCCCCAGGAAGGGGGCTGGGGGATAACGTTACTCCCCAGGCCCTTCCAGACGGTTCCAGAAGGGAGGAGTGGCTAGGGGCAGAGTGAGCCAGAATCCAGTATAAAAGACGGTCCCCTCAACGGGACGGGGAGTCGTCGTTACCTGAAGACCTAAGAGCCACCCTGGAGCCGCCACCTTGAAGCCCGAAGCGAAGAGCCCAAACGGCGGAACCCGAACCCCTGCCTAGGGTCGAGTCAAAGCTTATCCAGCAAAGACGTTAAAGTGTAACCAGTGTTAGGGCAGGCTAGCCCGGGGGATATACCTCTATAGATATCGGGTGGAATGGGCCATACCCCTTTTTATATTGTAAGTTTTATTGTTGAATAAACGTGCTGCCTCCAGAAGAAGTGAAGTCTTCTCAAGTTTCCCACTCCCCACGTCCACCTCCCAGTAGTGCTGACCCGACAAGAAGCTCTCAGAGCACAGGGCTTGTGGACAGCACTCAAAGCGGTGTGGGTGATGGAGGCGACCCTGGGGGACATCGCTCTGCCTCACCGTCCTGAGATCCGAGGAGATCTGGAGGAGGTCGTCGACTGAGTTTGTGTCCAGAGTCGGTGAGCGTCCATCTGTTAGTATTAGTGTACACATACTAATATTAGTTAGTATTAGTGTACATATACTAATATTCATTAGTATTAGTGTACACATACTAATATTCGTTAGTATTAGTGTACACGTATTAATGTTAGTTAGTATTAGTGTACACATACTAATATTCGTTACTATTGGTGTACACATACTAATATTAGTTAGTATTAGTGTACACACACCAATATTCGCTAGTATTAGTGTACACATACTAATATTCGTTAGTATTAGTGTACACATACTAATATTAGTTAGTATTAGTGTACACACACTAATATTCGTTTTAGTGTACACATTCTAATATTCGTTAGTATTAGTGTACACATACTAGTATTCGTTAGTATTTGTGTACACATATTAATATTAGTTAGTATTAGCGTACACTAATATTAATATTCGTTAGTATTAGTGTACACATAATAATATTCGTTAGTATTAGTGTACGCGTTCTAATATTCGTTAGTATTAGTGTAAGAAAACTAGTATTCGTGTACACAAACTAGTATTCGTTAGAATTAGTATGCACAAACTAATACTCGATAGTATTAGTGTACACATACTAATATTCGTTAGTATTAGTGTACACAAACTAGTATTCGTTAAAATTAGTGTACACAAACTAATATTCGTTAGTGTTTGTGCACACGTACTAACACATTCCTGCGGAGGGAGCTGCTAGGAACGTTGGGTTGCTCGGTCAATGGCCAGAGTCAACGGCGGCGTGGTGTATTCCGCAAATATGCCCGACTGTGAGGGCGGGCACAAGCCGGCGTGAGTAGGTTAAACGTTGAGTTTTATAAGGGCACCACGGAGTGACCAGCCCCTCCCCACCCAGCCCCGCCCCTCCCACCCCCACCCAGCCCCACCCTCCCCACCCAGCCCCTCCCCACCCTCCCCACCCAGCCCCTCCCCACCCAGCCCCTCCCCACCCTCCCCACCCAGCCCCTCCCCACCCTCCCCACCCAGCCCCTCCCCACCCTCCCCTCCCCACCCAGCCACACCCTCCCCACCCAGCCACACCCTCCCCACCCAGCCCTTCCCCACCATCCCCTCTCAAACCAGCCCCACTCCTCCCATTTTTGGATGCACGACGGACGGACGGACACAATAATCCCCTGTGGGCTGGTGGAACCAGGAGGTCCCTACCAGTAACATTCGTTAATATTAGTGTATACATACTCATTTGCGTTAGTTTTAGTGTAAACATTAATATTTGTTAGTATTAGTGTACACATATTAATATTCGTTAGTATCTGTGGACATTTTCTAATAATCATTTGTATTAGTGTAAAATACTAAAATTCGTTAGTATCTGTGTACATATACTATTATTCATTAGTATTAGTATAGACATACTAGTGTAGTGACATCGCGGATGTCACTGTGTAATGCCGGCCCTAGAGAGGCAGGGCATGCGTTGTATTGACATCACGGGCACCAATAGAATGTGGGTGCAGTACCGGCCCTAGAGGGGCTCGGTGAGCGCTGATCGATAGCGCTTGATGGCACCACGCTTGGCGTGCAGTGCCGACCCCTACAGGATAGGGTGTGAGAGTGCCGGCCACGGGGAATGGGGTTACTATAGGCCGTGGCACTGTGGTTGACCCCAGAGGACACGTGACCGGTAAAGTCTACACAGGGGCCCCAAGTGGGGGCTAGGGGTGGTCACATGTCAGGGTCGAGATCCTGCTCGAGGATTTTAGAAGGTGGTCGTGGTCAAGGACGGCGAAGCCAGCCACGCCGCAGAGGATATCAGCCAGGTCACCCAGAGGGACCGGCGCTGTTGTTATCCTGAAGAAATCTACGTTCTAGGTTCTACGTCCTACAGAGTCTCAAACACGTGGACCGGAACCCAAGCTGTGGTCTGGTCCGTTGTAGCTAGTTATAGTGTAATTAGTGTAGTTAGCCTGGTGATCACCACCATAAGTTGTTTTTCTGTAAAAGGGTAGTTGCCCCGTGTGTTGGTGTTAATAAATGTGTTTAATCCAATGAGTACGTCTGCAACTCAGTTGAACCCATTACACTAGTATTAGTGTACACATACTAATATTCATTAGTATCTGTGTACACATACTAATATTCGTTAGTCTAGTGTACACAAACTAATATTAATTAGTATTGGTGTACATATACTAATATTCGTCAGTATCTGTGTAGACATACTAGTATGCGTTAGTATTTCTGTATACATACTAATAATCGTTAGTATAAGTGTGCACACAATAATATTCGATAGTATCTGTGTACACAATAGTGAATAATTAGTGAATAATAATTAATGATAATAGAATTACACTAACATTACCATGGGTGTGTGTGCAGTGGTAGTGAACAGTGGTGATGATGCCAGCACCACGATGTGAACGCCACTCTCACAGCGTCTCTCTACAAACACGACGCCTGTACCACAGCCACCACAGCCTCGCACACTCTCACACCCACACACAGACATTGTGTGTCACAGCCTCGCACACTCTCACATCCACACACAGACATTGTGTCACAGCCTCGTACACTCTCACATCCACGCACATACATTGTGTGTCACAGCCTCGCACAATCTCACACCCACACACATACATTTTGTGTCACAGCCTCGCACACGCTCACACCCACGCACAGACATTGTGTGTCACAGCCTCGCACATTCTCACACCCACGCACAGACATTGTGTGTCACAGCCTCGCACACTCTCACATCCACACACAGACATTGTGTGTCACAGCCTCGCACACGCTCACACCCACGCACAGACATTGTGTGTCACAGCCTCGCACACTCTCACATCCACGCACATACATTGTGTGTCACTGCCTCGCACAATCTCACACCCACACACAGACATTGTGTGTAACAGCCTCGCACACTCTCACACCCACGCACAGACATTGTGTGTCACAGCCTCGGACACTCTCACATCCGCGCACAGACATTGTGTGGCACAGCCTCGCACACTCTCACACCCACTCACAGTCATTGTGTGTCACAGCCCCGCACACTCTCACACCCACACACAGACATTGTGTGTCACAGCCTCGGACACTCTCACATCCACACACAGTCATTGTGTGTCACAGCCTTGCACACTCTCACACCCACTCACAGTCATTGTGTGTCACAGCCCCGCACACTCTCACACCCACACACAGACATTGTGTGTCACAGCCTCGCACACTTTCACATCCACACACAGACATTGTGTGTCACAGCCTCGCACACTCTCACACCCACGCACAGACATTGCGTGTCACAATCTCGCACAGACATTGCGTGTCACAGCCTCGCACACTCTCACACCCACGCACAGACATTGTGTGTTACAGCCTCGCACACACTCACACCCACACACAGACATTGTGTCACAGCCTCGCACACTCTAACATCCACACACAGACATTGTGTGTCACAGCCTCGCACACTCTCACACCCACGCACAGACATTGTGTGTTACAGCCTCGCACACTCTCACACCCACTCACAGTCATTGTGTGTCACAGCCTCGCACACTCTAACATCCACACACAGACATTGTGTGTCACAGCCTCGCACACTCTCACATCCACGCACAGACATTGTGTGTTACAGCCTCGCACACTCACACCCACTCACAGTCATTGTGTCACAGCCTCGCAAACTCTCACATCCACACACAGACATTGTGTGTCACAGCTTCGCACACTCTCACATCCACGCACAGACATTGTGTGTCACAGCCTCGCACACTCTAACATCCACACACAGACATTGTGTGTCACAGCCTCGCAAACTCTCACACCCACACACAGACATTGTGTGTTACAGCCTCGCACACTCTCACACCCACTCACAGTCATTGTGTGTCACAGCCTCGCACACGCTCACACCCACGCACAGACATTGTGTGTCACAGCCTCGCACACTCTCAAATCCACGCACATACATTGTGTCACAGCCTCGCAACAATCTCACACCCACACACAGACATTGTGTGTCACAGCCTCGCACACTCTCACACCCACGCAAAGACATTGTGTGTCACAGCCTCGCACACTCTCACAACCACGCACAGACATTGTGTGTCACAGCCTCGGACACTCTCACATCCGCGCACAGACATTGTGTGGCACAGCCTCGCACACTCTCACATCCACACACAGACATTGTGTGTCACAGCCTTGCACACTCTCACACCCACGCACAGACATTGTGTGTCACAACCTCGCACAGACATTGTGTGTCAGCCCCGCACACTCTCACACCCACACACAGACATTGTGTGTCACAGCCTCGCACACTCTCACACCCACGCACAGACATTGTGTTACAGCCTCGCACACTCTCACACCCACTCACAGTCATTGTGTGTCACAGCCTCGCACACTCTCACATCCACACACAGACATTGTGTGTCACAGCATTGCACACTCTCACATCCACACACAGACATTGTGTGTCACAGCCTCGCACACGCTCACACCCACGCATAGACATTGTGTGTCACAGCCTCGCACACTCTCACATCCACGCACATACATTGTGTGTCACTGCCTCGCACAATCTCACACCAACACACAGACATTGTGTGTCACAGCCTCGCACATGCTCACACCCACGCACAAACATTGTGTGTCACAGCCTCGGACAATCTCACATCCGCGCACAGACATTGTGTGTCACAGCCTCGCACACTCTCACATCCACACACAGACATTGTGTCACAGCTTTGCACACTCTCACATCCACACACAGACATTGTGTGTCACAGCCTCGCACACGCTCACACCCACGCACAGACATTGTGTGTCACAGCCTCGCACACTCTCACATCCACGCACATACATTGTGTGTCACTGCCTCGCACAATCTCACACCCACACACAGACATTGTGTGTCACAGCCTCGCACACTTTCACATCCACACACAGACATTGTGTGTCACAGCCTCGCACACTCTCACACCCACGCACAGACATTGCGTGTCACAATCTCGCACAGACATTGCGTGTCACAGCCTCGCACACTCTCACACCCACGCACAGACATTGTGTGTTACAGCCTCGCACACACTCACACCCACACACAGACTTTGTGTCACAGCCTCGCACACTCTAACATCCACACACAGACATTGTGTGTCACAGCCTCGCACACTCTCACACCCACGCACAGACATTGTGTGTTACAGCCTCGCACACTCACACCCACTCACAGTCATTGTGTGTCACAGCCTCGCACACTCTAACATCCACACACAGACATTGTGTGTCACAGCCTCGCACACTCTCACATCCACGCACAGACATTGTGTGTTACAGCCTCGCACACTCACACCCACTCACAGTCATTGTGTCACAGCCTCGCAAACTCTCACATCCACACACAGACATTGTGTGTCACAGCTTCGCACACTCTCACATCCACGCACAGACATTGTGTGTCACAGCCTCGCACACTCTCACATCCACACACAGACATTGTGTCACAGCCTCGTACACTCTCACATCCACGCACATACATTGTGTGTCACAGCCTCGCACAATCTCACACCCACACACATACATTTTGTGTCACAGCCTCGCACACTCTCACACCCACGCACAGACATTGTGTGTCACAGCCTCGCACATTCTCACACCCACGCACAGACATTGTGTGTCACAGCCTCGGACACTCTCACATCCGAGCACAGACATTGTGTGTCACAGCCTCGCACACTCTCACATCCACACACAGACATTGTGTGTCACAGCATTGCACACTCTCACATCCACACACAGACATTGTGTGTCACAGCCTCGCACACGCTCACACCCACGCACAGACATTGTGTGTCACAGCCTCGCACACTCTCACATCCACGCACATACATTGTGTGTCACTGCCTCGCACAATCTCACACCCACACACAGACATTGTGTGTCACAGCCTCGCACATGCTCACACCCACGCACAGACATTGTGTGTCACAGCCTCGGACAATCTCACATCCGCGCACAGACATTGTGTGTCACAGCCTCGCACACTCTCACACCCACGCACAGACATTGTGTCACAGCCTCGGACACTCTCACATCCGCGCACAGACATTGTGTGGCACAGCCTCGCACACTCTCACACCCACTCACAGTCATTGTGTGTCACAGCCCCGCACACTCTCACACCCACACACAGACATTGTGTGTCACAGCCTCGGACACTCTCACATCCACACACAGTCATTGTGTGTCACAGCCTTGCACACTCTCACACCCACTCACAGTCATTGTGTGTCACAGCCCCGCACACTCTCACACCCACACACAGACATTGTGTGTCACAGCCTCGCACACTTTCACATCCACACACAGACATTGTGTGTCACAGCCTCGCACACTCTCACACCCACGCACAGACATTGCGTGTCACAATCTCGCACAGACATTGCGTGTCACAGCCTCGCACACTCTCACACCCACGCACAGACATTGTGTGTTACAGCCTCGCACACACTCACACCCACACACAGACATTGTGTCACAGCCTCGCACACTCTAACATCCACACACAGACATTGTGTGTCACAGCCTCGCACACTCTCACACCCACGCACAGACATTGTGTGTTACAGCCTCGCACACTCACACCCACTCACAGTCATTGTGTGTCACAGCCTCGCACACTCTAACATCCACACACAGACATTGTGTGTCACAGCCTCGCACACTCTCACATCCACGCACAGACATTGTGTGTTACAGCCTCGCACACTCACACCCACTCACAGTCATTGTGTCACAGCCTCGCAAACTCTCACATCCACACACAGACATTGTGTGTCACAGCTTCGCACACTCTCACATCCACGCACAGACATTGTGTGTCACAGCCTCGCACACTCTAACATCCACACACAGACATTGTGTGTCACAGCCTCGCAAACTCTCACACCCACACACAGACATTGTGTGTTACAGCCTCGCACACTCTCACACCCACTCACAGTCATTGTGTGTCACAGCCTCGCACACGCTCACACCCACGCACAGACATTGTGTGTCACAGCCTCGCACACTCTCAAATCCACGCACATGCATTGTGTCACAGCCTCGCAACAATCTCACACCCACACACAAACATTGTGTGTCACAGCCTCGCACACTCTCACACCCACGCAAAGACATTGTGTGTCACAGCCTCGCACACTCTCACAACCACGCACAGACATTGTGTGTCACAGCCTCGGACACTCTCACATCCGCGCACAGACATTGTGTGGCACAGCCTCGCACACTCTCACATCCACACACAGACATTGTGTGTCACAGCCTTGCACACTCTCACACCCACGCACAGACATTGTGTGTCACAACCTCGCACAGACATTGTGTGTCAGCCCCGCACACTCTCACACCCACACACAGACATTGTGTGTCACAGCCTCGCACACTCTCACACCCACGCACAGACATTGTGTTACAGCCTCGCACACTCTCACACCCACTCACAGTCATTGTGTGTCACAGCCTCGCACACTCTCACATCCACACACAGACATTGTGTGTCACAGCATTGCACACTCTCACATCCACACACAGACATTGTGTGTCACAGCCTCGCACACGCTCACACCCACGCACAGACATTGTGTGTCACAGCCTCGCACACTCTCACATCCACGCACATACATTGTGTGTCACTGCCTCGCACAATCTCACACCAACACACAGACATTGTGTGTCACAGCCTCGCACATGCTCACACCCACGCACAGACATTGTGTGTCACAGCCTCGGACAATCTCACATCCGCGCACAGACATTGTGTGTCACAGCCTCGCACACTCTCACATCCACACACAGACATTGTGTCACAGCTTTGCACACTCTCACATCCACACACAGACATTGTGTGTCACAGCCTCGCACACGCTCACACCCACGCACAGACATTGTGTGTCACAGCCTCGCACACTCTCACATCCACGCACATACATTGTGTGTCACTGCCTCGCACACTTTCACATCCACACACATACATTGTGTGTCACAGCCTCGCACACTCTCACACCCACGCACAGACATTGCGTGTCACAATCTCGCACAGACATTGCGTGTCACAGCCTCGCACACTCTCACACCCACGCACAGACATTGTGTGTTACAGCCTCGCACACACTCACACCCACACACAGACATTGTGTCACAGCCTCGCACACTCTAACATCCACACACAGACATTGTGTGTCACAGCCTCGCACACTCTCACACCCACGCACAGACATTGTGTGTTACAGCCTCGCACACTCTCACACCCACTCACAGTCATTGTGTGTCACAGCCTCGCACACTCTAACATCCACACACAGACATTGTGTGTCACAGCCTCGCACACTCTCACATCCACGCACAGACATTGTGTGTTACAGCCTCGCACACTCACACCCACTCACAGTCATTGTGTCACAGCCTCGCAAACTCTCACATCCACACACAGACATTGTGTGTCACAGCTTCGCACACTCTCACATCCACGCACAGACATTGTGTGTCACAGCCTCGCACACTCTAACATCCACACACAGACATTGTGTGTCACAGCCTCGCAAACTCTCACACCCACACACAGACATTGTGTGTTACAGCCTCGCACACTCTCACACCCACTCACAGTCATTGTGTGTCACAGCCTCGCACACGCTCACACCCACGCACAGACATTGTGTGTCACAGCCTCGCACACTCTCAAATCCACGCACATACATTGTGTCACAGCCTCGCAACAATCTCACACCCACACACAGACATTGTGTGTCACAGCCTCGCACACTCTCACACCCACGCAAAGACATTGTGTGTCACAGCCTCGCACACTCTCACAACCACGCACAGACATTGTGTCACAGCCTCGGACACTCTCACATCCGCGCACAGACATTGTGTGGCACAGCCTCGCACACTCTCACATCCACACACAGACATTGTGTGTCACAGCCTTGCACACTCTCACACCCACGCACAGACATTGTGTGTCACAACCTCGCACAGACATTGTGTGTCAGCCCCGCACACTCTCACACCCACACACAGACATTGTGTGTCACAGCCTCGCACACTCTCACACCCACGCACAGACATTGTGTTACAGCCTCGCACACTCTCACACCCACTCACAGTCATTGTGTGTCACAGCCTCGCACACTCTAACATCCACACACAGACATTGTGTGTCACAGCCTCGCACACTCTCACACCCACGCACAGACATTGTGTGTCACAGCCTCGGACACACTCACATCCGCGCATAGACATTGTGTGTCACAGCCTCGCACACGCTCACATCCAAACACAGACATTGTGTGTCACAGCCTCGCACACTCTAACATCCACACACAGACATTGTCTGTCACAGCCTCGCACACTCTCACACCCACGCACAGACATTGTGTGTTACAGCCTCGCACACTCTCACACCCACTCACAGTCATTTTGTGTCACAGCCTCGCACACTCTAACATCCACACACAGACATTGTGTGTCACAGCCTCGCACAATCTCACACCCACACACAGACATCGTGTGTTACAGCCTCGCACACTCTCACACCCACTCACAGTCATTGTGTGTCACAGCCTCGCACACGCTCACACCCACGCACAGACATTGTGTGTCACAGCCTCGCACACTCTCACATCCACGCACATACATTGTGTGTCACTGCCTCGCACAATCTCACACCCACACACAGACATTGTGTGTCACAGCCTCGCACATTCTCACACCCACGCACAGACATTGTGTGTCACAGCCTCGGACACTCTCACATCCGCGCACAGACATTGTGTGTCACAGCCTCGCACACTCTAACATGCACACACAGACATTGTGTGTCACAGCCTTGCACACTCTCACTCCCACTAACAGTCATTGTGTGTCACAGCCCCGCACACTCTCACACCCACACACAGACATTGTGTGTCACAGCCTCGCACACTTTCACATCCACACACAGACATTATGTGTCACAGCCTCGCACACTCTCACACCCACGCACAGACATTGCGTGTCACAATCTCGCACAGACATTGCGTGTCACAGCCTCGCACACTCTCACACCCACGCACAGACATTGTGTGTCACAGCCTCGGACACACTCACATCCGCGCACAGACATTGTGTGTCACAGCCTCGCACACGCTCACACCCACGCAAAGACATTGTGTGTTACAGCCTCGCACACTCTCACACCCACTCACAGTCATTGTGTGTCACAGCCTCGCACACTCTAACATCCACACACAGACATTGTGTGTCACAGCCTCACACACTCTCACACCCACGCACAGACATTGTGTGTCACAGCCTCGCACACTCTCACACCCACACACAGACATTGTGTGTCACAGCCTCGCACAGTCTCACATCCACACACAGACATTGTGTGTCACAGCCTCGCACACTCTCACACCCACGCACAGACATTGTGTGTTACAGCCTCGCACACTCTCACACCCACTCACAGTCATTGTGTGTCACAGCCTCGCACACTCTAACATCCACACACAGACATTGTGTGTCACAGCCTCGCACACTCTCACACCCACGCACAGACATTGTGTGTTACAGCCTCGCACACTCTCACACACACGCACAGACATTGTGTGTCAGCCCCGCACACTCTCACACCCACACACAGACATTGTGTGTCACAGCCTCGCACACTCTCACACCCACGCACAGACATTGTGTTACAGCCTCGCACACTCTCACACCCACTCACAGTCATTGTGTGTCACAGCCTCGCACACTCTAACATCCACACACAGACATTGTGTGTCACAGCCTCGCACACTCTCACACCCACGCACAGACATTGTGTGTCACAGCCTCGGACACACTCACATCCGCGCATAGACATTGTGTGTCACAGCCTCGCACACGCTCACATCCAAACACAGACATTGTGTGTCACAGCCTCGCACACTCTAACATCCACACACAGACATTGTCTGTCACAGCCTCGCACACTCTCACACCCACGCACAGACATTGTGTGTTACAGCCTCGCACACTCTCACACCCACTCACAGTCATTGTGTGTCACAGCCTCGCACACTCTAACATCCACACACAGACATTGTGTGTCACAGCCTCGCACAATCTCACACCCACACACAGACATCGTGTGTTACAGCCTCGCACACTCTCACACCCACTCACAGTCATTGTGTGTCACAGCCTCGCACACGCTCACACCCACGCACAGACATTGTGTGTCACAGCCTCGCACACTCTCACATCCACGCACATACATTGTGTGTCACTGCCTCGCACAATCTCACACCCACACACAGACATTGTGTGTCACAGCCTCGCACATTCTCACACCCACGCACAGACATTGTGTGTCACAGCCTCGGACACTCTCACATCCGCGCACAGACATTGTGTGTCACAGCCTCGCACACTCTAACATGCACACACAGACATTGTGTGTCACAGCCTTGCACACTCTCACTCCCACTAACAGTCATTGTGTGTCACAGCCCCGCACACTCTCACACCCACACACAGACATTGTGTGTCACAGCCTCGCACACTTTCACATCCACACACAGACATTATGTGTCACAGCCTCGCACACTCTCACACCCACGCACAGACATTGCGTGTCACAATCTCGCACAGACATTGCGTGTCACAGCCTCGCACACTCTCACACCCACGCACAGACATTGTGTGTCACAGCCTCGGACACACTCACATCCGCGCACAGACATTGTGTGTCACAGCCTCGCACACGCTCACACCCACGCAAAGACATTGTGTGTTACAGCCTCGCACACTCTCACACCCACTCACAGTCATTGTGTGTCACAGCCTCGCACACTCTCACACCCACGCACAGACATTGTGTGTCACAGCCTCGCACACTCTCACACCCACACACAGACATTGTGTGTCACAGCCTCGCACAGTCTCACATCCACACACAGACATTGTGTGTCACAGCCTCGCACACTCTCACACCCACGCACAGACATTGTGTGTTACAGCCTCGCACACTCTCACACCCACTCACAGTCATTGTGTGTCACAGCCTCGCACACTCTAACATCCACACACAGACATTGTGTGTCACAGCCTCGCACACTCTCACACCCACGCACAGACATTGTGTGTTACAGCCTCGCACACTCTCACACACACGCACAGACATTGTGTTACAGCCTCGCACACTCTCACACCCACTCACAGTCATTGTGTGTCACAGCCTCGCACACTCTAACATCCACACACAGACATTGTGTGTCACAGCCTCGCACACTCTCACACCCACGCACAGACATTGTGTGTCACAGCCTCGGACACACTCACATCCGCGCATAGACATTGTGTGTCACAGCCTCGCACACGCTCACATCCAAACACAGACATTGTGTGTCACAGCCTCGCACACTCTAACATCCACACACAGACATTGTCTGTCACAGCCTCGCACACTCTCACACCCACGCACAGACATTGTCTGTCACAGCCTCGCACACTCTCACACCCACGCACAGACATTGTGTGTTACAGCCTCGCACACTCTCACACCCACTCACAGTCATTGTGTGTCACAGCCTCGCACACTCTAACATCCACACACAGACATTGTGTGTCACAGCCTCGCACAATCTCACACCCACACACAGACATCGTGTGTTACAGCCACGCACACTCTCACACCCACTCACAGTCATTGTGTGTCACAGCCTCGCACACGCTCACACCCACGCACAGACATTGTGTGTCACAGCCTCGCACACTCTCACATCCACGCACATACATTGTGTGTCACTGCCTCGCACAATCTCACACCCACACACAGACATTGTGTGTCACAGCCTCGCACATTCTCACACCCACGCACAGACATTGTGTGTCACAGCCTCGGACACTCTCACATCCGCGCACAGACATTGTGTGTCACAGCCTCGCACACTCTAACATCCACACACAGACATTGTGTGTCACAGCCTTGCACACTCTCACTCCCACTAACAGTCATTGTGTGTCACAGCCCCGCACACTCTCACACCCACACACAGACATTGTGTGTCACAGCCTCGCACACTTTCACATCCACACACAGACATTATGTGTCACAGCCTCGCACTCTCACACCCACGCACAGACATTGCGTGTCACAATCTCGCACAGACATTGCGTGTCACAGCCTCGCACACTCTCACACCCACGCACAGACATTGTGTGTCACAGCCTCGGACACACTCACATCCGCGCACAGACATTGTGTGTCACAGCCTCGCACACGCTCTCACCCACGCAAAGACATTGTGTGTTACAGCCTCGCACACTCTCACACCCACTCACAGTCATTGTGTGTCACAGCCTCGCACACTCTAACATCCACACACAGACATTGTGTGTCACAGCCTCACACACTCTCACACCCACGCACAGACATTGTGTGTCACAGCCTCGCACACTCTCACACCCACACACAGACATTGTGTGTCACAGCCTCGCACAGTCTCACATCCACACACAGACATTGTGTGTCACAGCCTCGCACACTCTCACACCCACGCACAGACATTGTGTGTTACAGCCTCGCACACTCTCACACCCACTCACAGTCATTGTGTGTCACAGCCTCGCACACTCTAACATCCACACACAGACATTGTGTGTCACAGCCTCGCACACTCTCACACCCACGCACAGACATTGTGTGTTACAGCCTCGCACACTCTCACACCCACTCACAGTCATTGTGTGTCACAGCCTCGCACACTCTAACATCCACACACAGACATTGTGTGTCACAGCCTCGCACACTCTCACATCCACGCACAGACATTGTGTGTTACAGCCTCGCACACTCACACCCACTCACAGTCATTGTGTGTCACAGCCTCGCAAACTCTCACATCCACAAACAGACATTGTTTGTCACAGCCTCGCACACTCTCACATCCACGCACAGACATTGTGTGTCACAGCCTCGCAAACTCTAACATCCACACACAGACATTGTGTGTCACAGGCTCGCAAACTCTCACACCCACACACAGACATTGTGTGTTACAGCCTCGCACACTCTCACACCCACTCACAGTCATTGTGTGTCACAGCCTCGCACACTCTCACACCAACGCACAGACATTGTGTGTCACAGCCTCGGACACTCTCACATCCGCGCACAGACATTGTGTGGCACAGCCTCGCACACTCTCACATCCACACACAGACATTGTGTGTCACAGCCTCGCACACTCTAACATCCACACACAGACATTGTGTGTCACAGCCTTGCACACTCTCACACCCACGCACAGACATTGTGTGTCACAACCTCGCACAGACATTGTGTGTCAGCCCCGCACACTCTCACACCCACACACAGACATTGTGTGTCACAGCCTCGCACACTCTCACACCCACGCACAGACATTGTGTGTTACAGCCTCGCACACTCTCACACCCACTCACAGTCATTGTGTGTCACAGCCTCGCACACTTTCACATCCACACACATACATTATGTGTCACAGCCTCGCACACTCTCACACCCACGCACAGACATTGCGTGTCACAATCTCGCACAGACATTGCGTGTCACAGCCTCGCACACTCTCACACCCACGCACAGACATTGTGTGTCACAGCCTCGGACACACTCACATCCGCGCACAGACATTGTGTGTCACAGCCTCGCACACGCTCACACCCACGCAAAGACATTGTGTGTTACAGCCTCGCACACTCTCACACCCACTCACAGTCATTGTGTCACAGCCTCGCACACTCTAACATCCACACACAGACATTGTGTGTCACAGCCTCGCACACTCTCACACCCACGCACAGACATTGTGTGTCACAGCCTCGCACACTCTCACACCCACGCACAGACATTGTGTGTTACAGCCTCGCACACTCTCACACCCACTCACAGTCATTGTGTGTCACAGCCTCGCACACTTTCACATCCACACACAGACATTATGTGTCACAGCCTCGCACACTCTCACACCCACGCACAGACATTGCGTGTCACAATCTCGCACAGACATTGCGTGTCACAGCCTTGCACACTCTCACACCCACGCACAGACATTGTGTGTCACAGCCTCGGACACACTCACATCCGCGCACAGACATTGTGTGTCACAGCCTCGCACACGCTCACACCCACGCAAAGACATTGTGTGTTACAGCCTCGCACACTCTCACACCCACTCACAGTCATTGTGTCACAGCCTCGCACACTCTCACACCCACTCACAGTCATTGTGTGTCACAGCCTCGCACACTCTAACATCCACACACAGACATTGTGTGTCACAGCCTCGCACACTCTCACATCCACGCACAGACATTGTGTGTTACAGCCTCGCACACTCACACCCACTCACAGTCATTGTGTGTCACAGCCTCGCAAACTCTCACATCCACAAACAGACTTTGTTTGTCACAGCCTCGCACACTCTCACATCCACGCACAGACATTGTGTGTCACAGCCTCGCAAACTCTAACATCCACACACAGACATTGTGTGTCACAGGCTCGCAAACTCTCACACCCACACACAGACATTGTGTGTTACAGCCTCGCACACTCTCACACCCACTCACAGTCATTGTGTGTCACAGCCTCGCACACGCTCACACCCACGCACATACATTGTGTGTCACAGCCTCGCACACTCTCAAATCCACGCACATACATTGTGTGTCACAGCCTCGCAACAATCTCACACACACACACAGACATTGTGTGTCACAGCCTCGCACTCTCTCACACCCACGCAAAGACATTGTGTGTCACAGCCTCGCACACTCTCACACCAACGCACAGACATTGTGTGTCACAGCCTCGGACACTCTCACATCCGCGCACAGACATTGTGTGGCACAGCCTCGCACACTCTCACATCCACACACAGACATTGTGTGTCACAGCCTCCCACACTCTAACATCCACACAAAGACATTGTGTCACAGCCTTGCACACTCTCACACCCACGCACAGACATTGTGTGTCACAACCTCGCACAGACATTGTGTGTCAGCCCCGCACACTCTCACACCCACACACAGACATTGTGTCACAGCCTCGCACACTCTCACACCCACGCACAGACATTGTGTGTTACAGCCTCGCACACTCTCACACCCACTCACAGTCATTGTGTGTCACAGCCTCGCACACTCTAACATCCACACACAGACATTGTGTGTCACAGCCTCGCACACTCTCACATCCACGCACAGACATTGTGTGTTACAGCCTCGCACACTCACACCCACTCACAGTCATTGTGAGTCACAGCCTCGCAAACTCTCACATCCACACACAGACATTATGTGTCACAGCCTCGCACACTCTCACATCCACGCACAGACAGTGTGTCACAGCCTCGCACACTCTAACATCCACACACAGACATTGTGTGTCACAGCCTCGCAAACTCTCACACCCACACACAGACATTGTGTGTTACAGCCTCGCACACTCTCACACCCACTCACAGTCATTGTGTGTCACAGCCTCGCACACGCTCACACCCACGCACAGACATTGTGTGTCACAGCCTCGCACACTCTCAAATCCACGCACATACATTGTGTGTCACAGCCTCGCAACAATCTCACACCCACACACAGACATTGTGTGTCACAGCCTCGCACACTCTCACACCCACGCAAAGACATTGTGTGTCACAGCCTCGCACACTCTCACACCCACGCACAGACATTGTGTGTCACAGCCTCGGACACTCTCACATCCGCGCACAGACATTGTGTGTTACAGCCTCGCACACTCTCACACCCACTCACAGTCATTGTGTGTCACAGCCTCGCACACTCTAACATCCACACACAGACAGTGTGTGTCACAGCCTTGCACACTCTCACTCCCACTAACAGTCATTGTGTGTCACAGCCCCGCACACTCTCACACCCACACACAGACATTGTGTGTCACAGCCTCGCACACTTTCACATCCACACACAGACATTATGTGTCACAGCCTCGCACACTCTCACACCCACGCACAGACATTGCGTGTCACAATCTCGCACAGACATTGCGTGTCACAGCCTCGCACACTCTCACACCCACGCACAGACATTGTGTGTCACAGCCTCGGACACACTCACATCCGCGCACAGACATTGTGTGTCACAGCCTCGCACACGCTCACACCCACGCAAAGACATTGTGTGTTACAGCCTCGCAAACTCTCACACCCACTCACAGTCATTGTGTGTCACAGCCTCGCACACTAACATCCACACACAGACATTGTGTGTCACAGCCTCACACACTCTCACACCCACGCACAGACATTGTGTGTCACAGCCTCGCACACTCTCACACCCACACACAGACATTGTGTGTCACAGCCTCGCACAGTCTCACATCCACACACAGACATTGTGTGTCACAGCCTCGCACACTCTCACACCCACGCACAGACATTGTGTGTTACAGCCTCGCACACTCTCACACCCACTCACAGTCATTGTGTGTCACAGCCTCGCACACTCTAACATCCACACACAGACATTGTGTGTCACAGCCTCGCACACTCTCACACCCACGCACAGACATTGTGTGTTACAGCCTCGCACACTCTCACACACACGCACAGACATTGTGTTACAGCCTCGCACACTCTCACACCCACTCACAGTCATTGTGTGTCACAGCCTCGCACACTCTAACATCCACACACAGACATTGTGTGTCACAGCCTCGCACACTCTCACATCCACGCACAGACATTGTGTGTCACAGCCTCGGACACACTCACATCCGCGCATAGACATTGTGTGTCACAGCCTCGCACACGCTCACATCCAAACACAGACATTGTGTGTCACAGCCTCGCACACTCTAACATCCACACACAGACATTGTCTGTCACAGCCTCGCACACTCTCACACCCACGCACAGACATTGTGTGTTACAGCCTCGCACACTCTCACACCCACTCACAGTCATTGTGTGTCACAGCCTCGCACACTCTAACATCCACACACAGACATTGTGTGTCACAGCCTCGCACAATCTCACACCCACACACAGACATCGTGTGTTACAGCCTCGCACACTCTCACACCCACTCACAGTCATTGTGTGTCACAGCCTCGCACACGCTCACACCCACGCACAGACATTGTGTGTCACAGCCTCGCACACTCTCACATCCACGCACATACATTGTGTGTCACTGCCTCGCACAATCTCACACCCACACACAGACATTGTGTGTCACAGCCTCGCACATTCTCACACCCACGCACAGACATTGTGTGTCACAGCCTCGGACACTCTCACATCCGCGCACAGACATTGTGTGTCACAGCCTCGCACACTCTAACATCAACACACAGACATTGTGTGTCACAGCCTTGCACACTCTCACTCCCACTAACAGTCATTGTGTGTCACAGCCCCGCACACTCTCACACCCACACACAGACATTGTGTGTCACAGCCTCGCACACTTTCACATCCACACACAGACATTATGTGTCACAGCCTCGCACACTCTCACACCCACGCACAGACATTGCGTGTCACAATCTCGCACAGACATTGCGTGTCACAGCCTCGCACACTCTCACACCCACGCACAGACATTGTGTGTCACAGCCTCGGACACACTCACATCCGCGCACAGACATTGTGTGTCACAGCCTCGCACACGCTCACACCCACGCAAAGACATTGTGTGTTACAGCCTCGCACACTCTCACACCCACTCACAGTCATTGTGTGTCACAGCCTCGCACACTCTAACATCCACACACAGACATTGTGTGTCACAGCCTCACACACTCTCACACCCACGCACAGACATTGTGTGTCACAGCCTCGCACACTCTCACACCCACACACAGACATTGTGTGTCACAGCCTCGCACAGTCTCACATCCACACACAGACATTGTGTGTCACAGCCTCGCACACTCTCACACCCACGCACAGACATTGTGTGTTACAGCCTCGCACACTCTCACACCCACTCACAGTCATTGTGTGTCACAGCCTCGCACACTCTAACATCCACACACAGACATTGTGTGTCACAGCCTCGCACACTCTCACACCCACGCACAGACATTGTGTGTTACATCCTCGCACACTCTCACACCCACTCACAGTCATTGTGTGTCACAGCCTCGCACACTCTAACATCCACACACAGACATTGTGTGTCACAGCCTCGCACACTCTCACATCCACGCACAGACATTGTGTGTTACAGCCTCGCACACTCACACCCACTCACAGTCATTGTGTGTCACAGCCTCGCAAACTCTCACATCCACAAACAGACATTGTTTGTCACAGCCTCGCACACTCTCACACCCACACACAGACATTGTGTGTTACAGCCTCGCACACTCTCACACCCACTCACAGTCATTGTGTGTCACAGCCTCGCACACTCTCACACCAACGCACAGACATTGTGTGTCACAGCCTCGGACACTCTCACATCCGCGCACATACATTGTGTGGCACAGCCTCGCACACTCTCACATCCACACACAGACATTGTGTGTCACAGCCTCGCACACTCTAACATCCACACACAGACATTGTGTGTCACAGCCTTGCACACTCTCACACCCACGCACAGACTTTGTGTGTCACAACCTCGCACAGACATTGTGTGTCAGCCCCGCACACTCTCACACCCACACACAGACATTGTGTGTCACAGCCTCGCACACTCTCACACCCACGCACAGACATTGTGTGTTACAGCCTCGCACACTCTCACACCCACTCACAGTCATTGTGTGTCACTGCCTCGCACACTTTCACATCCACACACAGACATTATGTGTCACAGCCTCGCACACTCTCACACCCACGCACAGACATTGCGTGTCACAATCTCGCACAGACATTGCGTGTCACAGCCTCGCACACTCTCACACCCACGCACAGACATTGTGTGTCACAGCCTCGGGCCACACTCACATCCGCGCACAGACATTGGTGTGTCACAGCCTCGCACACGCCTCACACCCACGCAAAGACATGGTGTGTTACAGCCTCGCACACTCTCACACCCACTCACAGTCATTGTGTCACAGCCTCGCACACTCTAACATCCACACACAGACATTGTGTGTCACAGCCTCGCACACTCTCACACCCACGCACAGACATTGTGTGTCACAGCCTCGCACACTCTCACACCCACGCACAGACATTGTGTGTTACAGCCTCGCACACTCTCACACCCACTCACAGTCATGGTGTGTCACAGCCTCGCACACTTTCACATCCCACATAGACATTATGTGTCACAGCCTCGCCACACTCTCACCACCCACGCACAGACATTGCGTGTCACAATCTCGCACAGACATTGCGTGTCACAGCCTCGCACACTCTCACACCCACGCACAGTGACATGTTGTGTCACAGCCTCGGACACACTC
>NC_083843.1:3431230-3516945 GCF_015708825.2 Lethenteron reissneri | reverse complement strand
CTCACACCCACGCACAGACATTGTGGTCACAGCCTCGCACACTTTCACACACTTTCACATCCACACCAGACATGTGTGTCACAGCCTGCACACTGCACACCACGACAAAGACATTGTGTGCACGGCTCGCACACTCTCACACCACTAACAGTCATTGTGTGTCACAGCTTCGCACACTCTACATCCACACACAGACCATTGGTGTCCAGCTCGCACACTCTCCACGCACAGACATTGTGTGTTACAGCCTCGCACACTCTCACAACCCACACAAGACAGTATGTGTCACAGCCTCGCACACTCTCACACACAGACATGTGTGTCACAGCCTCGCACACTCTCACACCCACACACACGACATTGTGTGTCACAGCCTCGCAAACTCTCACACCACACACAGACATTGTGTGTTACAGCCTCGCACACTCTCAACCCACTCACAGTCATTGTGTGTCACAGCCTCGCACACGCTCACACCCACGCACAGACATTGTGTGTCACAGCCTCGCACACTCTCAAATCCACGCACAAACATTGTGTGTCACAGCCTCGCACAATCTCACACCCACACACAGACATTGTGTGTCACAGCCTCGCAACACTCTCACACCCACGCACAGACATTGTGTGTCACAGCCTCGCACACTCTCACACCCACGCACAGACATTGTGTGTCACAGCCTCGGACACTCTCACATCCGCGCACAGACATTGTGTGGCACAGCCTCGCACACTCTCACATCCACACACAGACATTGTGTGTCACAGCCTCGCACACTCTCACACCCACGCACAGACATTGTGTGTCACAACCTCGCACAGACATTGTGTGTCAGCCCCGCACACTCTCACACCCACACACAGACATTGTGTGTCACAGCCTCGCACACTCTCACACCCACGCACAGACATTGTGTGTTACAGCCTCGCACAGTCTCACACCCACTCACAGTCATTGTGTGTCACAGCCTCGCACACTCTAACATCCACACACAGACATTGTGTGTCACAGCCTCGCACACTCTCACATCCACGCACAGACATTGTGTGTTACAGCCTCGCACACTCACACCCACTCACAGTCATTGTGAGTCACAGCCTCGTAAACTCTCACATCCACACACAGACATTATGTGTCACAGCCTCGCACACTCTCACATCCACGCACAGACAGTGTGTCACAGCCTCGCACACTCTAACATCCACACACAGACATTGTGTGTCACAGCCTCGCAAACGCTCACACCCACACACAGACATTGTGTGTTACAGCCTCGCACACTCTCACACCCACTCACAGTCATTGTGTGTCACAGCCTCGCACACGCTCACACCCACGCACAGACATTGTGTGTCACAGCCTCGCACACTCTCAAATCCACGCACATACATTGTGTGTCACAGCCTCGCAACAATCTCACACCCACACACAGACATTGTGTGTCACAGCCTCGCACACTCTCACACCCACGCAAAGACATTGTGTGTCACAGCCTCGCACACTCTCACACCCACGCACAGACATTGTGTGTCACAGCCTCGGACACTCTCACATCCGCGCACAGACATTGTGTGTTACAGCCTCGCACACTCTCACACCCACTCACAGTCATTGTGTGTCACAGCCTCGCACACTCTAACATCCACACACAGACAGTGTGTCACAGCCTCGCACACTCTCACACCCACGCACAGACATTGTGTGTCACAGCCTCGGACACACTCACATCCGCGCATAGACATTGTGTGTCACAGCCTCGCACACGCTCACATCCACACACAGACATTGTGTGTCACAGCCTCGCACACTCTAACATCCACACACAGACATTGTGTGTCACAGCCTCGCACACTCTCACACCCACGCACAGACATTGTGTGTTACAGCCTCGCACACTCTCACACCCACTCACAGTCATTGTGTGTCACAGCCGCGCACACTCTAACATCCACACACAGACATTGTGTGTCACAGCCTCGCACAATCTCACACCCACACACAGACATCGTGTGTTACAGCCTCGCACACTCTCACACCCACTCACAGTCATTGTGTGTCACAGCCTCGCACACTCTAACATCCATACACAGACATTGTGTGTCACAGCCTCGCACACTCTCACATCCACGCACAGACAATGTGTGTTACAGCCTCGCACACTCTCACACCCACTCACAGTCATTGTGTGTCACAGCCTCGCACACGCTCACACCCACGCACAGACAGTGTGTCACAGCCTCGCACACTCTCAAATCCACGCACATACATTGTGTGTCACAGCCTCGCACAATCTCACACCCACACACAGACATTGTGTGTCACAGCCTCGCACACTCTCACACCCACGCACAGACATTGTGTGTCACAGCATCGGACACTCTCACATCCGCGCAGAGACATTGTGTGGCACAGCCTCGCACACTCTCACATCCACACACAGACATTGTGTGTCACAGCCCTGCACACTCTCACACCCACACACAGACATTGTGTGTCAGCCCCGCACACTCTCACACCCACACACAGACATTGTGTGTCACAGCCTCGCACACTTTCACATCCACACACAGACATTGTGTGTCACAGCCTTGCACACTCTCACACCCACGCACAGACATTGTGTGTCACAGCCTCGCACACTCTCACACCCACTAACAGTCATTGTGTGTCACAGCTTCGCACACTCTAACATCCACACACAGACATTGTGTGTCACAGCCTCGCACACTCTCACACCCACGCACAGACATTGTGTGTTACAGCCTCGCACACTCTCACACCCACACACAGACAGTATGTGTCACAGCCTCGCACACTCTCACACACAGACATTGTGTGTCACAGCCTCGCACACTCTCACACCCACGCACAGTCATTGTGTGTCACAGCCTCGCACACTCTAACATCCACACACAGACATTGTGTGTCACAGCCTCGCAAACTCTCACACCCACACACAGAAATTGTGTGTTACAGCCTCGCACACTCTCACACCCACTCACAGTCATTGTGTGTCACAGCCTCGCACACGCTCACACCCACGCACAGACATTGTGTGTCACAGCCTCGCACACTCTCAAATCCACGCACATACATTGTGTGTCACAGCCTCGCACAATCTCACACCCACACACAGACATTGTGTGTCACAGCCTCGCACACTCTCACACCCACGCACAGACATTGTGTGTCACAGCCTCGCACACTCTCACACCCACGCACAGACATTGTGTGTCACAGCCTCGGACACTCTCACATCCGCGCACAGACATTGTGTGGCACAGCCTCGCACACTCTCACATCCACACACAGACATTGTGTGTCACAGCCTCGCACACTCTAACATCCACACACAGACATTGTGTGTCACAGCCTTGCACACTCTCACACCCACGCACAGACATTATGTGTCACAGCCTCGCACACTCTCACACCCACACACAGACATTGTGTGTCAGCCTCGCACACTCTCACACCCACACACAGACATTGTGTGTCACAGCCTCGCACACTTTCACATCCACACACAGACATTGTGTGTCACAGCCTTGCACACTCTCACACCCACGCACAGACATTGTGTGTCACAACCTCGCACAGACATTGTGTGTCACAGCCGCGCACACTCTCACACCCACGCACAGACATTGTGTGTCACAGCCTCGCACACTCTCACACCCACGCAAAGACATTGTGTGTTACAGCCTCGCACACTCTCACACCCACTCACAGTCATTGTGTGTCACAGCCTCGCACACTCTAACATCCACACACAGACATTGTGTGTCACAGCCTCGCACACTCTCACACCCACACACAGACATTGTGTGTCAGCCCCGCACACTCTCACACCCACACACAGACATTGTGTGTCACAGCCTCGCACACTTTCACATCCACACACAGACATTGTGTGTCACAGCCTTGCACACTCTCACACCCACGCACAGACATTGTGTGTCACAACCTCGCACAGACATTGTGTGTCACAGCTGCGCACACTCTCACACCCACGCACAGACATTGTGTGTCACAGCCTCGCACACTCTCACACCCACGCAAAGACATTGTGTGTTACAGCCTCGCACACTCTCAAATCCACGCACAGACATTGTGTGTCACAGCTTCGCACACTCTCACACCCACGCACAGACATTGTGTGTCACAGCCTCGGACACACTCACATCCGCGCATAGACATTGTGTGTCACAGCCTCGCACACGCTCACATCCACACACAGACATTGTGTGTCACAGCCTCGCACACTCTAACATCCACACACAGACATTGTGTGTCACAGCCTCGCACACTCTCACACCCACGCACAGACATTGTGTGTTACAGCCTCGCACACTCTCACACCCACTCCCAGTCATTGTGTGTCACAGCCTCGCACACTCTCACATCCACGCACAGACAATGTGTGTTACAGCCTCGCACACTCTCACACCCACTCACAGTCATTGTGTGTCACAGCCTCGCACACGCTCACACCCACGCACAGACAGTGTGTCACAGCCTCGCACACTCTCAAATCCACGCACATACATTGTGTGTCACAGCCTCGCACAATCTCACACCCACACACAGACATTGTGTGTCACAGCCTCGCACACTCTCACACCCACGCACAGACATTGTGTGTCACAGCATCGGACACTCTCACATCCGCGCAGAGACATTGTGTGGCACAGCCTCGCACACTCTCACATCCACACACAGACATTGTGTGTCACAGCCTTGCACACTCTCACACCCACACACAGACATTGTGTGTCAGCCCCGCACACTCTCACACCCACACACAGACATTGTGTGTCACAGCCTCGCACACTTTCACATCCACACACAGACATTGTGTGTCACAGCCTTGCACACTCTCACACCCACGCACAGACATTGTGTGTCACAGCCTCGCACACTCTCACACCCACTAACAGTCATTGTGTGTCACAGCTTCGCACACTCTAACATCCACACACAGACATTGTGTGTCACAGCCTCGCACACTCTCACACCCACGCACAGACATTGTGTGTTACAGCCTCGCACACTCTCACACCCACACACAGACAGTATGTGTCACAGCCTCGCACACTCTCACACACAGACATTGTGTGTCACAGCCTCGCACACTCTCACACCCACACACAGACATTGTGTGTCACAGCCTCGCAACACTCTCACACCCACACACAGACATTGTGTGTTACAGCCTCGCACACTCTCACACCCACTCACAGTCATTGTGTGTCACAGCCTCGCACACGCTCACACCCACGCACAGACATTGTGTGTCACAGCCTCGCACACTCTCAAATCCACGCACATACATTGTGTGTCACAGCCTCGCACAATCTCACACCCACACACAGACATTGTGTGTCACAGCCTCGCAACACTCTCACACCCACGCACAGACATTGTGTGTCACAGCCTCGCACACTCTCACACCCACGCACAGACATTGTGTGTCACAGCCTCGGACACTCTCACACCCACGCAAAGACATTGTGTGTTACAGCCTCGCACACTCTCAAATCCACGCACAGACATTGTGTGTCACAGCTTCGCACACTCTCACACCCACGCACAGACATTGTGTGTCACAGCCTCGGACACACTCACATCCGCGCATAGACATTGTGTGTCACAGCCTCGCACACGCTCACATCCACACACAGACATTGTGTGTCACAGCCTCGCACACTCTAACATCCACACACAGACATTGTGTGTCACAGCCTCGCACACTCTCACACCCACGCACAGACATTGTGTGTTACAGCCTCGCACACTCTCACACCCACTCCCAGTCATTGTGTGTCACAGCCTCGCACACTCTCACATCCACGCACAGACAATGTGTGTTACAGCCTCGCACACTCTCACACCCACTCACAGTCATTGTGTGTCACAGCCTCGCACACGCTCACACCCACGCACAGACAGTGTCACAGCCTCGCACACTCTCAAATCCACGCACATACATTGTGTGTCACAGCCTCGCACAATCTCACACCCACACACAGACATTGTGTGTCACAGCCTCGCACACTCTCACACCCACGCACAGACATTGTGTGTCACAGCATCGGACACTCTCACATCCGCGCAGAGACATTGTGTGGCACAGCCTCGCACACTCTCACATCCACACACAGACATTGTGTGTCACAGCCTCGCACACTCTAACATCCACACACAGACATTGTGTGTCACAGCCTTGCACACTCTCACACCCACACACAGACATTGTGTGTCAGCCCCGCACACTCTCACACCCACACACAGACATTGTGTGTCACAGCCTCGCACACTTTCACATCCACACACAGACATTGTGTGTCACAGCCTTGCACACTCTCACACCCACGCACAGACATTGTGTGTCACAGCCTCGCACACTCTCACACCCACTAACAGTCATTGTGTGTCACAGCTTCGCACACTCTAACATCCACACACAGACATTGTGTGTCACAGCCTCGCACACTCTCACACCCACGCACAGACATTGTGTGTTACAGCCTCGCACACTCTCACACCCACACACAGACAGTATGTGTCACAGCCTCGCACACTCTCACACACAGACATTGTGTGTCACAGCCTCGCACACTCTCACACCCACACACAGACATTGTGTGTCACAGCCTCGCAAACTCTCACACCCACACACAGACATTGTGTGTTACAGCCTCGCACACTCTCACACCCACTCACAGTCATTGTGTGTCACAGCCTCGCACACGCTCACACCCACGCACAGACATTGTGTGTCACAGCCTCGCACACTCTCAAATCCACGCACAAACATTGTGTGTCACAGCCTCGCACAATCTCACACCCACACACAGACATTGTGTGTCACAGCCTCGCAACACTCTCACACCCACGCACAGACATTGTGTGTCACAGCCTCGCACACTCTCACACCCACGCACAGACATTGTGTGTCACAGCCTCGGACACTCTCACATCCGCGCACAGACATTGTGTGGCACAGCCTCGCACACTCTCACATCCACACACAGACATTGTGTGTCACAGCCTCGCACACTCTCACACCCACGCACAGACATTGTGTGTCACAACCTCGCACAGACATTGTGTGTCAGCCCCGCACACTCTCACACCCACACACAGACATTGTGTGTCACAGCCTCGCACACTCTCACACCCACGCACAGACATTGTGTGTTACAGCCTCGCACAGTCTCACACCCACTCACAGTCATTGTGTGTCACAGCCTCGCACACTCTAACATCCACACACAGACATTGTGTGTCACAGCCTCGCACACTCTCACATCCACGCACAGACATTGTGTGTTACAGCCTCGCACACTCACAACCACTCACAGTCATTGTGAGTCACAGCCTCGTAAACTCTCACATCCACACACAGACATTATGTGTCACAGCCTCGCACACTCTCACATCCACGCACAGACAGTGTGTCACAGCCTCGCACACTCTAGCATCCACACACAGACATTGTGTGTCACAGCCTCGCAAACGCTCACACCCACACACAGACATTGTGTGTTACAGCCTCGCACACTCTCACACCCACTCACAGTCATTGTGTGTCACAGCCTCGCACACGCTCACACCCACGCACAGACATTGTGTGTCACAGCCTCGCACACTCTCAAATCCACGCACATACATTGTGTGTCACAGCCTCGCAACAATCTCACACCCACACACAGACATTGTGTGTCACAGCCTCGCACACTCTCACACCCACGCAAAGACATTGTGTGTCACAGCCTCGCACACTCTCACACCCACGCACAGACATTGTGTGTCACAGCCTCGGACACTCTCACATCCGCGCACAGACATTGTGTGTTACAGCCTCGCACACTCTCACACCCACTCACAGTCATTGTGTGTCACAACCTCGCACACTCTAACATCCACACACAGACAGTGTGTCACAGCCTCGCACACTCTCACACCCACGCACAGACATTGTGTGTCACAGCCTCGGACACACTCACATCCGCGCATAGACATTGTGTGTCACAGCCTCGCACACGCTCACATCCACACACAGACATTGTGTGTCACAGCCTCGCACACTCTAACATCCACACACAGACATTGTGTGTCACAGCCTCGCACACTCTCACACCCACGCACAGACATTGTGTGTTACAGCCTCGCACACTCTCACACCCACTCACAGTCATTGTGTGTCACAGCCGCGCACACTCTAACATCCACACACAGACATTGTGTGTCACAGCCTCGCACAATCTCACACCCACACACAGACATCGTGTGTTACAGCCTCGCACACTCTCACACCCACTCACAGTCATTGTGTGTCACAGCCTCGCACACTCTAACATCCATACACAGACATTGTGTGTCACAGCCTCGCACACTCTCACATCCACGCACAGACAATGTGTGTTACAGCCTCGCACACTCTCACACCCACTCACAGTCATTGTGTGTCACAGCCTCGCACACGCTCACACCCACGCACAGACAGTGTGTCACAGCCTCGCACACTCTCAAATCCACGCACATACATTGTGTGTCACAGCCTCGCACAATCTCACACCCACACACAGACATTGTGTGTCACAGCCTCGCACACTCTCACATCCACACACAGACATTGTGTGTCACAGCCCTGCACACTCTCACACCCACACACAGACATTGTGTGTCAGCCCCGCACACTCTCACACCCACACACAGACATTGTGTGTCACAGCCTCGCACACTTTCACATCCACACACAGACATTGTGTGTCACAGCCTTGCACACTCTCACACCCACGCACAGACATTGTGTGTCACAGCCTCGCACACTCTCACACCCACTAACAGTCATTGTGTGTCACAGCTTCGCACACTCTAACATCCACACACAGACATTGTGTGTCACAGCCTCGCACACTCTCACACCCACGCACAGACATTGTGTGTTACAGCCTCGCACACTCTCACACCCACACACAGACAGTATGTGTCACAGCCTCGCACACTCTCACACACAGACATTGTGTGTCACAGCCTCGCACACTCTCACACCCACGCACAGTCATTGTGTGTCACAGCCTCGCACACTCTAACATCCACACACAGACATTGTGTGTCACAGCCTCGCAAACTCTCACACCCACACACAGACATTGTGTGTTACAGCCTCGCACACTCTCACACCCACTCACAGTCATTGTGTGTCACAGCCTCGCACACGCTCACACCCACGCACAGACATTGTGTGTCACAGCCTCGCACACTCTCAAATCCACGCACATACATTGTGTGTCACAGCCTCGCACAATCTCACACCCACACACAGACATTGTGTGTCACAGCCTCGCACACTCTCACACCCACGCACAGACATTGTGTGTCACAGCCTCGCACACTCTCACACCCACGCACAGACATTGTGTGTCACAGCCTCGGACACTCTCACATCCGCGCACAGACATTGTGTGGCACAGCCTCGCACACTCTCACATCCACACACAGACATTGTGTGTCACAGCCTCGCACACTCTAACATCCACACACAGACATTGTGTGTCACAGCCTTGCACACTCTCACACCCACGCACAGACATTGTGTGTCACAGCCTCGCACACTCTCACACCCACACACAGACATTGTGTGTCAGCCTCGCACACTCTCACACCCACACACAGACATTGTGTGTCACAGCCTCGCACACTTTCACATCCACACACAGACATTGTGTGTCACAGCCTTGCACACTCTCACACCCACGCACAGACATTGTGTGTCACAACCTCGCACAGACATTGTGTGTCACAGCCGCGCACACTCTCACACCCACGCACAGACATTGTGTGTCACAGCCTCGCACACTCTCACACCCACGCAAAGACATTGTGTGTTACAGCCTCGCACACTCTCACACCCACTCACAGTCATTGTGTGTCACAGCCTCGCACACTCTAACATCCACACACAGACATTGTGTGTCACAGCCTCGCACACTCTCACACCCACGCACAGACATTGTGTGTTACAGCCTCGCACACTCTCACACCCACTCACAGTCATTGTGTGTCACAGCCTCGCACACTCTCACACCCACGCACAGACATTGTGTGTCACTCCGCTGCTGGATGAGTGCCTCCCCGCGCCGTGCACGTCCTGCGGGGGGGGTTATTTGACCATACTTCACCGCTCTCATCGGTGCGCATTGGCGATGGTGGGGATCGTGAACGTAGAAGCGTAGAGGTGCAGTACAACAATGGTTCACGCTGCACTGCCCTCTGCTAATGTGAGGGAGACAAAGGCGGCCGGGCGTGGTGCTGGCCACCCACCCCCTCGCGTGCCGTGCCGGCCTTCACAGATGCTGCTGCTCACTAGCAGCACTTGCCCAAACAGTCTGTTAAGGCTACACCGGGGATCTTTGTATTTGCAGGCACTGTATGTACAGTGTTTCACTCTGTGTCCCTATGCCTGTATTTATCACTGGGCTTACCCTCGATCCGCCTGATGTTAACTACCTCGCCTGGCATGCACCAGGTCGTGGGTTCGATCCAAACCCTCACGTCTGCTATATATTTAGAGTTTGCGTCTCTCTCTCCTCGTGGACACGTAGATTTCTTTCCAGGTCCTCCGGTTTTTCCCTCCAAATTTAGAATCAGCATCACAAGTTGAGGAATTTGCTGCAATACATTTCGACACGATAAGCCACTTTGCTGAGTTATCGTTTTTGCAGAGCTATATAGCTCTGCTTCAGACTTTATATATTTCCGACTATATAGAGTCAGAAATACCTGCTAACATAGGCAGGTAGGATGGAAGCATCACAGCCAATTATGACTATGACAGAGCTATATAGCTCAGTGGGTCTTACCTGGTAAAGTATTTTTTTATGTAATAGTTTATACTCACACCATTGGTTTATCAGAGGGTTTATCTACAACCAGCAGAGGCACACCAGTTTTCCACTCCATATTTAGACTCAACGTCATGCGTTAAGATCATTTGGCTGCTACTACAAATTTCCACGTGATAATCCACTTCGTTGAGCGGTCATTTGTGGTCAATTCCCTTCTAAAAAGGATCCAAATAGCTCAGAGGACCTTGGTAAAATAAAACTTTTAAAGATGCACGCCCCAAGGATACGCCACCTGTCTGAAACAAAGTGCAGCAGCCTACCGAGCGGTGCCGGTCTGCATCGTTGTGTTTGTAATGAACGATGTTGACAGAGATCAGTGCAGAGAGAGAGCGACTCACACACGAGAGCCATGCGCTTCATATTCACTCCTCCTAGCGAGATGACCTCTGTGAGCTCTTGGTGACTGAATGTGGGAGGAGGCGCATCCTGGATCACCTGCGAGTCCGAGCTCCTGCAGTCAGCACGGGACACGCAGAGTCTATGGAGGGTGCCGTCCCTCCACTCACACAGCGAGGGGCACGCAGAGTCTATGGAGGGTGCAGTACTTCCACTCAAACAGCACGGGACACGCAGAGTCTATGGAGGGTGCAGTCCCTCCACTCACACAGCACGGGACACGCAGAGTCTAATTCAGGTTCATGTCTCTCTACACACGGACAACATGGGTTAGAATTTCATACAATTGGGTTTATTAGGAAGCACATCACGATCGTTCACTGATTTGTCCACCAGGTGGCAGACAGAGATCCAGTTTGAGTCTGGGTTGGTACTTACCTGAGACTCTCAGTCAGGGGATCCTGAAAAACACAAACCCGCATTTCACATTAACATTGACATCCTAAACAGATGCCTCACCTCCACACAGTCACCTGCCGCTTACAGTGGAGCGCGACATCAGGGAAATAACAAACACCTGTTAACGGAGAATTGTGAAGGACAGAGTTACCATTCGGACCTAATTGCCAATATTGATATGATGAAAAAATTAAGAAGAGGCCAAATCCCTTTTTGGCAATTAAAATATGTGTTAAGATGTTCAAACACCAAACAGATACCTATTGCAAGGCATCACTGTTCAACCAGGGCTATTAATACTTTGATACTTGCATTGCCTTTGTACTGTTGAGCCTATTCTTATATTTTTTTAAATCAAAAACAGGCTCCGTTTAACTGGACACGGACTCCAACAAATGACAAAACCACTCTTTGCAGGTCCAGTCTAACAGCTAACGAAATGGTTAATTAATGTTCAACAACTCGTGTTTTTGAACTCTGAATAAACAAAACGTTTTATTTAACCAGGTAAGGCCCACTTGGCTATGTAGCTCTTGTTCAGTAGCGAGCTGGCTATCACAAGTGATAGCTCAACGAACTGGCTTATGTGGACATTTATAATAGCAGCCAAGTACTCTGAATGCATGATGTTGATTCTAAATGTGGAGTGAAAAACCAGAGGACCTGGAAAAAAAATCTACGTGGTACCAAAGAGAAATAGAGACTAAAACTCCAAATTAACAGCAGGCATCGTCGGGGTTCAGGGTCAAACCCACGGCCTCCTGCATAGCAGGTGAGGTAAATGGCGATGTTGTACTGGACAAGTCCAGGTCTGAATGTCACATGGAAGCAAACGCGCATCTATTTTGGGACACCGCCACTTGCTCCCAGATCTAAAAACACTGAAATAAAATTGCAAACAATGTCAACGTCTCACAGGGCGGTGCACAGCTGCTGGTTCTAGATAAACCCTCTGATGAACCAAGGCTGTGAGTATAAACTCTTAAAAACATTTTTTTAAGCCTTAGCAAGTAAGGCCCACTGGGCTACACAGCTATGCTTCAGAAGTAACCTTGCCAAAAATTATAACTCAACGAAGTTGCTTATCGTGTGGAAATTTATAGCAGCAAATTACTCTAAACACTTAATGTTGATTCTATATTTGGAAGAAAAAACCGAGGGACCCCGAAAATATCCACGCATCCACGAGGATAGAGAGAGAGGCGCAAACTCCAAATATACAGCAGACGTCAGGGTTGGTATGGAACCCACGACCTCCTGCATATCAGGCGAGGTAGATAACATCTCCTAGCCACCACGGCGAGTGAATGGAGGTGGTGCCACCTGCAGGAAGTAGAGCGGGTCCTGCACGGCGAGGGCGGCGAGCAGCTGGTTGATCTCCTGCTCCAGGCCGCGTGCTCTGCTCTCGTAGCGAGCGATGTCCGCCTGGATGCGGGACAGCACAGAGCGGCCCTCCTCATCCACGCGCTCCAGCGTCTCCCTCTCCTCCTCCCTCAACTGCTCCCTCCGGCGCTCAAACTCTCGGCTGATCCGCACCTTGATCCCACGCAGAGACTCCTACACAGACAGTGCCGAGTTGTTGAGTCACTTGTTAGGTAACGACGCAATGTGGTATCATACAGGTAATGATTGTTACCATACCTCGATTATGTCTGAGGAGGTGGGTGACGTGTGCATTGCGAGCTCGTGAACCTATATAGCACAGGGAGAATGAGAATGGAATATAAGGGGAAATTATCATAGGCAGGAGAAGTATAGGAAATACGTCTGTCCGTAGCTACACGTTGCTGAGTGTCTATCTGGGGAAAATTAAAAACATCTCTATGGGTATCATTAAAATCTGTCTATCTGTCCGTCCCATTCTGCATCTAACAAACGATGCGTCGGAGGGAAACGTGAATTAAATCGAAACAAATTCTCTTGCTGAGGACATTCCCAGGAAATTGTGTCAAAGGTCTGCGAATATACAGAGCAAATACACGTAACATTTGCTCTATTGTTTTAAGTAAAACGTGCTGAAATAGACAATCAATGCTGATTTCGAAGGCAATACTCACGTCCACTCTCCCTTGCACTCAGTCTAAGTTGGTGCTGTCCATTTTTTGGGGGTCAGAAGGGAGGAATCGCAAGCTTCCATGGCAAGCATCGTGGTTGTGATCAATAAAGGAATCGACAGGGCAAGTCGCCAATGCATCGTCCAGCGTGGATCGATTCCGCCCCCCCTCTAAACTAAAACTGCTGCCATGTTATAAATTGCATCGTAAATGAAGTTTCTGTGTCGTTCAGTGGTGGCCTTCTATTCACGTCATAAACGTTTGTTGCAAATCGGGCCGTCGTAAACCGGATGTAATGTTTCCCAAATGTTTTAATAAAAATTTCACTGATATGTTAAAATACACGAAAGCAATCGTTTAATTGAAGATTAACGTCTCAGAAATGTTATGCGCTCAAATAAATGGGATTAAAAAAGAAGTCCGGGCAGACAAACAGTTTTACGTCGTTGATTTGTTACATTGAAAGAAGGCAGCCAGCAAGTTGTAATTGCTTGCAATTCATCAACGTTATATCCCGCGCCGATGCGTGGGGCAGTGCTCGTCAATGATAAGTGTGAGATTTAATGAAGTATGATTCTTAGGCAAACCAGAAGAGGGATTTGTGCGGCTGCCATCTCTCTCTGTACCTCCACGTGCCGGTAGTCGTCCCTGAGTGTCCATGTCCGTGACGCAGCCGTGTTCCTCTTCTCTTCTCTCCCATCCTTCTTGACTCTGAGCTCCTCCTGCGTTGTGGTAGATAAGTAAATAAATACGCGGTGCTCGCCATTGCCGTTGGTGGATCACTGATAGATCATCATCCCGCATCTCTGATTGGCACGGTTGGCTATGAAAGAAGTTAAAAACACATACACACTACTGTTGTCATTATATTTCTGTATACGTCTCCATTTATACTTTTACTTTTCCCACGATTGTATCCCGACTGCACTATCCGTGTAATGTATTGAGATGAAGAATCTAATGGGAGCTACCGTGGTACAATGCAATATCCTGTGAGACAACATAATTGAAAAATATCACTAACATTCAAAAATGTTTTAAACATCTTCCAGTGATGAGTGTAGCGGCTCCTCACACGCCCTACGATACATAGTAACGTTTCTAACTTAGTCAAACTAATATTTTGTATTCTCATGTAAAACATGCTGTCAAATGTTAACTGGGCTTAGACTATCAACTCACTAAACTTGAGAATCCGGTTTAAACCGTGGGCGGCCAACGAGATTCCAACTCAAGATTTTAGCTTTAACATCTCAATATTCTGATATCTGAGCCACCCTGCCACCTCTACCTGGGTCTCCCTGTAAAGGGGCGTTTGGTCTCAACAGGAGCTCACCTTCTCGAGGTGAGGGGTCACGACCTACTGATGTAAATCTCTCAACCTCCTGTAACAATGTGGATTACAACAGAACATGCCACTTCACCTGTCTTGTCTGTTGCGCTTTTTCCACCGTGATGACCCTGTGTCCGGAGTGGTCTCCAGTGATGGTGCAGCCTGTGCAGACCGGGATCTTATCCTGTTCACAGAAGTACTTCAGCTCATCTCTGTGCTCACGGCACCGTCGCTCCTCCAGGTTCGCAGTGGGAGCCACCAGGACGTGATCACTCAGCCTGGGATTCTCTATATGAGACATCAAATGCGTCGCACATAAGGACATCTCACATCTCAGGCAGGTCTTCACTGCAGGAGTCTGGCCATCACAGCAGTTGTCACACACGACGGCCGTGGCCATCCCGTCTCCAACTCTGAGCTGCTCCGCCAGGTTGGCGAGGGCCACGTTCCTCCTCAGCTGGGGTCGCAGAGGGAAGGTCGCTCGGCACTGCGGGCAGCTGAAGATGCTCGCCGTCTCCCAGGTGGCCTCCAGGCACCGGAGGCAGAACGAGTGTCCGCAGCTCAGCGTGGAGGGGCAGACGAACGCCTCCAGGCAGATGGAGCAGCTGAGCTCCTCAGATACAGCAGCTGGGGTGGCCATGGCTATGCTCGTCTCTCAGAGAGAGTCTCAGTGTCTCAGTGAATGTCTCAGTGAGTTTCTGAGTGTCTAATTGAGTCTGTTGGTGAGTGTCTCAGTGTCTCAGTGAGTATATCGGTGAGTTTCTCAGTGAGTGTCTCAGAGAGGCTCTCAATGTTTCAGTGTCTCAGTGAGTCTCTAATCGAGTGTCTCTGCGAGTATCACATTGATTGTCTCAGCGATTGTGTCAGTGAGTGTCTCAGTGAGTATCTCAGTGAGTGTCTTACCGAGTGTCTCAGTGAGTCGCTAAGCGAGTTTCTCAGAGTCAGTGAGTGTCTCAGTGAGTGTGCGGAGAGCACAGAGTGCCGTACCATCATTGTCTCGCACAGCGCCAGTAACTAACTGGAGGAGCGTGACGCAACCGTTCCAGGAAGAGCAGCATCAACAATTAAATTCACCCCACGCTTAAGCAGGCAGGCAGCCCCAGTCCGCGTGAGTTTTTAAATCCTTTATATTAAGTTCGCTTGCTTGCTTGCGTGCTTGCGTGCTTGCTTGCTTGCTTACGACCGTGCAAACCTTTTGGTCGTTTTTTAACCCACTTCCCGTGATCCAATCGAGCTGACATTTTGCACACAGACTCGTTGTGCGAGACAATTAATGTTCGTGAAATTTTTTTTCCAAAATTTTACACTGTTTAGGGAAAACAAATTAAATATTTAATTACCAATTGTTTAATACTGCAGACAAGCATCTGACCCATAGGTGGCAGCCATCTCAAGCCAGAGGACGAGAGGACTCTAGCCGCCACGCATATAAAGGATTTAGAGTGAAAAACTTTGTTTTTACGGGTTATACTTATTTTAAGTTGCAGTTGATTTTGTTGTTGTAACGGGTTGAGACCTCGAGGGAGACCCAGAAAAGAGGGAGAGGAGTCTCACTTTGCAAGGGGAGTGATGACCTGGGTCACCAGAAAAAAAAACGAATCACAAAATGAAGCGAACATTTTTTACAGCAATGAAGTAAAACAATTGGAACTAAAACAATTGTACCACGTGGGGGGGATTTAAAGGACTGCACAAATATAAAAGTCAACAGTAAAATCGAAACTAAATTATGAATTTCCCTGCAGCGCAAATCAGCTCGAGGACCACAGCAGAAACGACATAACCAAGCTACAGAAAAATACAGAGTGACTGCAGTACTAACATGTAATATCTATGTGTGTGTGGGGGCTGACGCCCCCCTCCTCCTCTCCCCCTTCCTCCTTGGCCACTTCTCGCCGGGCCCCCGCCGATCGGGTGATCGGCCCCCCCGCCGTCTCTGAGGGACATGGCTAAGTGGCTGGCTCACCACCGCCCAGGATTGTCCCACACACTCCCCACGTACACCACCACTCATGTGGAGGTGGCTGCGTGCACGCGCGTGCCCGCATAGGCGCACCTTCACTCACCACGGCTCGTGCTAAAAATAGCCATATGAATATGCACGCACCCCTCCCCCCTCCTATGGGGCGGCCTTTATCGGCGGCTGCTGCTGGAGCGTGACAACACGCACGCGCCCCTCCCCCTCCTGTGGGTCGGCCTTAATCCGCTGTGCAAACACGCACGCAAGTGCAAGCATACGGGGCACAACGACGGCCGTATTGATGGCAATATATACGCACGCTCCACCGCTAAATGCTATCGTCGCTACGTGAAGACACTGCGTAAAACGCGCTGTGTAAACACGCACGCGAACGGGTTTTAACTCACCCCTCCTTCGCCCTATTATTCGCACGGCGCCGCTGCACAGACGCGGGAACCGTTAATGAATTACTGCCCGCCTACCTCCCACACACCCGCTGGAATTACGCCCCACGCGGACACTCTTCTACACCCACAGAAATCACACCACACGGATTCTCTGTACTAAAGTTAATTAATGGTGCGCCTGAAGAAAAAAAAACCCTGCGTGGCTCAGAGCAAAATTCTCAGCGAGCAGCGCCTAGCTTATCCCTATTCAATCCCTGGGTGTACCCTTACTCTACTTCTCACCTCGCGGACATACTCATGGTGTTGCACGGACGCGGTGGGAGTCGGAGGAACGAGGGTACGAGAGGTCTCTGTATGGGGTCGAGTCGTAGCAGCACTCGCCAGCGTCCCTCGGACGCTCCGAGCGGCTGGGAGTCCGACCGGGCAGCCTAACGGCCGGAGGAGCACTGCCCAACGTTTTTTCCCTTCCTCCTCTCATGCCCTCGGAATCCAAAAATCCGGGGTCACGTGGTGTTATCCTGCACAGCCAATCGGGCGCCTACCTTTCGATTTTAAACCGATGCCCCGCCCCCACCTGGAGCGTTGCTTTCCATTATGCCCTGATCCATTGTCTACGCACCCATACTCCCTACCCTGGACTCAACCGGTTTGATCAGGGCGGCCGTCCCGTGGATACACAGCTTCAGTCGGTCCAGGAATTCCCTCTCACATCCTCTTATACGCTGCTCACTGGGTGTTTTCCCCCGAGGCCCTATCTCTCTGTGCTGTGAGTGTTCTCATTGTGGTTCACTCGGTGAGCTTCGTCGTGCCCATACAATTTTAAGCTAATTTACGGGGGCCGCAATGCAATTTGGCCTGGGGAGGGTCGGCCAATCTCCTGGCACTGGGAAACCGTGGGACACCCCCGCTAGGGGCCCCTTGGGTACCACGTGGCCCTCCCACGAGACCCTACGTGGGTGCATGTGTGTGTTTTGTGGGGGTGTGCGTGCGTTCGTGTGGAGGGGTGTGTTGTATCTTTGCCCTGTTTTCCGTTATTAATATTAAGAATAATTAGGCAAAAAAAATGTTTTTTTTTATATCTATATATATTTTTTAATTAAATAATGAAACAACCCACTACTCCTCACAAGCACACCAGGAATCTATGAAACGTGGAGGGCCATTAAACGGTAAGAATTCGGGCACAGAGAGGTCAGAGACATCCAGATGGACAAAAGGTCGATGGCCTAACCTCCCAAGACGTCTGGAGATGCACGCATAAGGTGCAGAGCAGAGAAAAACAACTGTTGCAACTCGCTTTTTCTTTAACGTTTTCCTTAACGAAAAGTAGAAACTTAACAAAAATAATTAACCAGCAAACAATAGGGGCTTGTTATTAGATATTCCCTTATATTACTCGTATTCACCGCATATATTATTTTGTATTGTATGTTTCTATCTACATGACCTTACCAAAAACTAAAGAATACGAATTCCAGAAAGCTTAAGTGGTAACTTAGTTACACTTAACCTCAGGGCATTAAAATATAACTCAGAATAAAACACCAATTCCTGGAAACAAACGCATAACCAAACTTGGCAAAGCCCTCAAAACAATGATGTAAGGAGGATCATTACGAATATTCATTAAACATAGACCGAATAATAACCACGATATACTAAGACCGAGGGAACTCATAAGAAATATCAAGAATAAATGTAACACACAGGACCACATAAATGTATTGCAAAAATCTCCTCAGCCACCTTTGTCTCCAACGGTCCGGCACAAACAGATGGCCCAATAAATACTTAGGGGGTTAGAAAGGGTCGCGAGGGGGGGGTCTGTGCTGACATTCCGAGGGCGTCTGGTTTTTTGGTTTGTTGTTCCTCTCGAAAGAGACGCGAAGAGAGGAGAGGGTGTTCACGTTTTGAGTTTTAAGCACAAGCGCACATCACGAATGAGCAGTCTGATTCGAGTCGTGCTCAGTCTTGCAACTCGGCTTGCGACGCGGCGTTGCGACGGGGCTCGCAAGGGAGCTGTGGCAGAGCGTGCCTCGAGGAGAGATGGGAGGACGAGGGGTCGTTAGAGTGACAGTCTGAGTGCAGTCTGGTTCGAGTCGTGCTCAGTCTCGCAACTCGGCTTGCGACGCAGCGTTGCGACGGGGCTCGCAAGGGAGCTGGGGCGAGTCGTGCCTCGAAGAGAGATGGAACGAGGAGGGGTCGTTCGAGTCGCAGAAGTCTGAGCTCAGCCTAGGTCGAGGCTGGTTTCAGCCGTGCTCCGGCTGGCGGAGCGTCGTGAGGGAGCAAACACCGATACCGATGACAGGTGTCGCTTCTCGCAGAACGAAGTGTTGAGGTGTGGTTAAGTCGGAGTGAAGCTGGCAGCTGCACGAACAAAGGAAAGCACGGAGAAGAGAGAGTGACAAGTGACAACGAGCAATCAACATGTAGAAAGGGTGGAAATCGCCAAGCGTCGACCAAGCTCAGGCTCTGGACGAGCGACAAGAGCCATCGTTCATCGCCAGAGCGCTCCAAGCCGGTGAGCGCGCACAGCCGCGTCGTCCAGAGCCTGAGCCAACACAGCCTGAAGTAAGGGCGAGTGTACGTGTGAAGATGGCAGCGATCAAGGAGAGAGCGACAGCAGCAGCCCGACCCGGGCGTCACCGAGCGTCGTGCCGACTCAACAATCATCCAGCAGTGGAGAAGCCTGGAGCTGCCGCCAAGAGAGAGAGAACGCCATCGAATGCGCCGTGTGTTTGATACACACACACACACCGACCAACACCCAGTGAGAACAGACAAGACGTCCAGCAGCGACGACGATGTCATCGCACACCGCCGAAGGCGAGCATCGTGCCGACTCAACAATCATCCAGCACTGGAGAAGCCTGGAGCTGCCACCAAGAGAGAGAGAGCGCCATCGAATGCGCCGTGTGTTTGATACACACACCGACAAACACCCAGTGAGAACAGACAAGACGTCCAGCAGCGACGACAGAATCATCGCGCACCACGTCGGCGAGCGTCGTGCCAACTCAATCGAGCAGTGGAGAGAGGGAGCAGCACGGGCTCGCTGCGGCCACGCCCAAGCGAGAGGAACTTCTCTGGCTGCTGGTTGTATCCTTCCCCACCCCACAAGCTAACGACACAACTCCCGGCTCTAAGACAATTTTAATTAATTTTACAAGGGGACAACACACACACAACACGCACACGAATAAGACTTTCAAAAAGTTATCTTTGCGTTTCAAAAAGGGTTGCCGTTTCAAGGTGGTGCGTTCAATATCAACTGATCGTGCAAAGCAGTTGCTGCCGTCGAGTTACATGAATAAGAAATGTTTTAGTCATTTATTTTCGTTAATTGCATAATCTTGCCGATGAATCTAATGACGTATACCTTTGCCTTTGCATCTTAGAGGTCATATGTTTGTTTAGAATAAAAATTGCTTAACACCAAGTGTTCGAGTGCTTATTTCCCAGTCCTTGCAAAATTGTCTTATTCATAAGAACTGTTACCTGCGATGAGATATGAAGTTGGAGACCTAACATAACATAAACACACTAAGATAATCAATAAATGTTTGATCAAAGATAATCGTTTTATCCTGATTGATACAACTCTGGATAACGAAGCTAAGCCTAATTATCATAACTGCGCACATTAACATAATCGCAAGCATCCGCATAAATTACTACGATTATCTCCGTGATTATCATAATTTATGCATATAATTACATACATTATCATAATTAATGCGATTTACGCATTTTTCTAAATTTTATACCTTTTTATTAATTTTTATCAAAATTTCATAATCCGACATAGACAACAGGTGCAAGGGGATAGCAGTGCCGGCGGAGTTGCTCCAATGCTGTGGCACCACATAGGTATGTTGAACTTCTGTTGCAGTGTACGAAGCCAACTGTGCTAATCGGGTGTGCAAGGGAAGGACAACAAACGCAACACAAAAAGCGGTTCCAAATAAATGAGTTTTAAAACTGATATAATGGTGTAGTGTATAGTAGTGTAGTGTATAGTGGTGTATAGTGTAGTGTATAGTGTTAATAAATACATCGGTTTGATGAAACAAAGTAGTTGTACTTACATGCCCATGCTTAATTAGTTATTTCGATGATTTACCCCCAGGTTAAGAACCACTGACCTATTTCCTGCTATGGGATTTTATCTTGAGTTTGGGGCTAAATTGTTCAGATTCTGACATAGGGTAAATTCGGGTTGCATTCTCTGAAACCAATCCCTTCTGTAACCTGGGGACTGCGTGTATATATGTGGTGGTCATGTTGACACACACACGCGCGCCAGAACCAGGGTGTTTACCGGTATGGGATAGTTGTGTACTCCTGGCCGGGGGGAGGGGGCTGTGGGCAGTGTCTATGATCCCACAGAATCCCCCGCCCCTCGGTGGGGAGTGGTAGAAACCGGTCCGGACCGGTCAGGCCAACGGCGGTTAGAACCCCTCTGAGGGGAGGGGGCTGGGGGAAGCTACGATCCCACAGAGCCCTGCCCCTCAGGGAGAAACAGTATATAAAGCGGGTCCTTGAGAGCGGAGGGTAGTTCGCCTCAAGCCGAAGTTAGAAGCCGCCTGGAGAAGAAGACCCTGGACCCCATGCCACCAACGTCCTTTTAAGGGCAGGGGCTCAGTGCGGTGCCAGTGGTCGAGAGGTTAGGACCCTGAGGTTCCCTCGGCCTGATGTCCTTCTAAGGGCCAGGTCTGGACAGGCCAGTGGTCAGAGACCCACTGGGCCAGCGGTGGGTCAGCCTCCCCTAGGTCTAGCCAGCCGGAGGGCTAGAGGAGTCAGAGTGACTAGGTACAATAGCCCGGAGGCTGTAACTTCCCAGGTTGTGGGTGGTTGGGGCCATTACCCCTTTGTGCTAGGGTTTAAGTGTAACCTCTTAGAGTATAAATAAACCGTGTTGCCTCTACGACGACTCCGTCTCCCTACAAGAACATTACAACTGTTTACAGAAGTGGCCAAGAACATGGAGACTAGACAGAAGGCACTTACCAGGGCTCCGGACAGGGAGGTCGATGCCGACGCTGTTTCGGAGGCAGGGGTTCCATTCCTGGAGGACGGGTCTGCAGCAGCGGGTCCGCAACCTCCGGGCCCATCAGGGAGCTCGCCACCGTCGGGATGGGCGATCCAGTCGGCGCACGCTCATCTGGCCGATCTCCTGCATGCCGCCGCCACCATCCTCGATGAGCTCACGCTGGGTGGGCCAGCTGCTGAGGGTGGGGGGCCAGGCCGAAGGGCGGGTGCCGTTCCCGCCGGTGCGCGAGGGATTCCCGCGCTAAATTTTGAAAACGCTACCAGGTATGACGTCATTTCCGCTCCGGGATATGTCACTGCCGCCGGGAGCGCCACAACCGGAAGTGACGTCACTTCCGCCGGGGGTTTCGTCATTTCCTCTGGAAATGGCGTCATCTGCCCCGGAAGTCACGTGCCCCAGGGGGCGCGCGTCACTTCCGCCCTCGCCGCCCTCCAACCTGAGGCTGCCGCGTCATCGGATATGCGACCGCCGCTTCTGGCGGACATTCTAGCGTCTGACGGTCCTACAAACGCCACACCTGATGCGCATCTTGACTCGGCGGGGAACTACATTCCTGCCCTGCAACAGCGCTTGCCGTCTCTTCAAGTCTTCGCAGCTAGAGGCGGAGACTGGGCAGCTTTTGCCCGTCGATTCATGGCAAACGCTGAGACGGCAGGGTGGACTGCGGACGTTGCTCTTCGGGCTTTACCTTCCGCGCTGGATGACACCGCCCTGGCTACGTTCCTCATCATCCCGCGGAAGGATCGCTCCACGCTGCAGGAAGCCCTCGATCAGATGGCTTTGGTGTACGGACCCCAGTCGGAAACCAGGCATCGCTTCACAAGCCACAAGAGGGAGGCTGACGAGACCCCCCTCGCCTGCCAAAGTGCGCTGATGGCATTGGCTCAGGCGGCCTTCCCGCGTATGGACGACGTGGGCATTGACACTGTCGTGCTTGAGAAAATGTTGTTGCTGGCTCGTGAGTTGCGCATCGCCATTCACGTCAAGGACGAGGCGAATCTCTCCTCACTGCACGCTGCCCACTACCTACACATGGAGCTGCTCCTCCAGCGGGATGGGCAGGTGGCGGCGTGTGCCATGCACGTTGCCGCGCTGGAGAATGAGGCCCTGGATAACCAGGCCTTCGCATCACAGCATGCCGCGCGCTGGAGGGCGACCGACCGTCCTCGCCAGGGTGAGCCTCGGCGGAGACACGGTTCCCCGCGGGCATGGGCCCACGTCATTTGCTACAATTGCGGGCAGCAAGGTCATCTGTCATCGGGCTGCCCAGCTCCTTCGACGCCGCGCTCCGGGTCGGCCGCCGTCGTCCCTCCAAACGCCTGCCGCTTCACGGGAGACACAGGCAAGTCGCGACACCTCACGCATTCGGCCGCTGCCCTCATCTCACACTCCTCACTCCGATGTGCCGCTCCGTCGCGTTGAGTCGAGGGGTCAGGGCCTGGATAGGGTTGATTATTGGCAGCCACTCCGACCAGTTCAGTGGTCGGAGTTGGCCCACAGGGTTGTCGCCGCGACTACGGGCTCCTCCATTATCATCGGCGCCATTGAAGGGGTTGAATTTCGGTTACTGGTTGATACGGGCGCTTCGGCAACCATAATTTTGGACCTCATTTACAACGTGCTGCTCCAGAGGTGTCAGTCGCTCACCCCGGTTTCGGTCCCTTGTTTCGCAGCAAATGGAGGTTGCCTGGGAATAATTGGCCAAATAAAGGCACAGATTTGTATTGGCGATATTAAATGAACGGGTCCCATTTTGGTTTCTGAGACCCTTGCCGTCCCCTGTTTGCTGGGTACAGATTTCCTCGGCAAAATGCCCATTAAAATCTTGATCGACAAAAGCTGCATTGAGCTCCCTTCGGGCCGCCGGATGTCGTTCCTGCCCTCACCCACCCGGCTACGCATGGCTTGCGCAACCGTTCAAGCGATGACGTCCCAGACCGTTTGGATTCGGCCGGGCGCGCAAATGTTGATTCCGCTTCGGTTGCAGAAACCGCTCGGGCCGGAGACGATGTCGGGTATTTTGCTGGCTCCTTCCAACACGGCCGTACGGGGATTGGAGCTGGTGGGGGCACAGACGCTTGTGCCTGGTGAGGGCCAACCCTTCATTCAGGTGCTGAATGCGGGGTTGCGGACAAAGGTCGTGCCCCAGGGGGCTGTGATTGCTCACGCATCACTGCCACTCCACACTGACTCCATCGTGGCTCATGTGGATGGTACGCCTCGGTCCGAGGCACATTCTGACCCCGACGATGGTTGGTTGGATTCCCTCTGTTCGGGGGCTGGAAATTTTCCCGAGTCCCAGCGATCGCAATTGCGTATGTTACTCCGTGAATTCGCCGATGTTTTAAGCAAGCACAAATTTGATATCGGGTGCAGTAATCTAGTGAACCATCACATTGATATGGGCGATTCCGCTCCCATTCGGCAGAATCCGTTTCGGCTGAGCCCGGCAGAGAAAGAACATGTCCGGTTGGCTGTAAATGAAATGCTGGCCGTGGACATTGTGGCTCCTTCCACCAGCCCATGGGGCGCACCGATTGTGCTCGTTAAAAAACATGATGGCAATTAGCGATTTTGCGTGGATTTTCGGAAACTCAACTAAATTTCGCTGGCAGACACGTATCCGCTTCCTCGCATGGACCAGTCACTGGATGCCTTGGCAGGGGCGCGGTACTTTTCCACCTTGGACCTTTTGTCCAGATTTTAGCAACTGCCCTTGGACGAGGCATCTAAACCAAAGACCGCGTTCCGCACGCCGCAGGGCCTTTTTGAATTTAATCGGTTGCCCATGGGTCTGCACTCAGCCCCAGCAACGTTCCAGCGGCTAATGGAGCTGGTCCTCGCTGGGCTGCAGTGGGACTCGTGTCTCATCTATCTAAATGATGTTATTCTTTTCAGTCGCACGTTCGAGGAACACTTGGATAGATTGAGGGCTGTGTTTGTCAGGATGCGGACCGCTAACCTTAAATTCAAGCCCCAAAAGTGTTTTCTCTTGCGGAAATCGGTACGGTATCTCGGGCACATTGTCAGCCGTACGGGCATCGCCACCGACCCCACGAAAACTGATTGTGTAAGGATGTGGCCGACACCTACGTCTCTGGGTGAGATCCGCAGCTTCATAGGGTTCGCGTCCTATTACCGCCGATTCGTTGAGGGCTTTGCGTCGATAGCGAAGCCTCTTCATGCTTTAACGGCTAAGTGTGCCAAGTTCAACTGGGGGGATGCCGAGGACGGGGCGTTCAAGGAGCATCGCGATGCCCTTGTCGGTGCCCCTCCCTTGTGCTACCTTGACTTCACCTTGCCCTTCATCCTAGACACTGACGCCAGCAATACAGGCATTGGCGCAGTGCTCTCGCAAGTCGTTGACGGCGTCAAATGCATCGTCGCCTATGGCAGTAGGGTGCTGTCCCCAGCAGAACAGCGCTATTGCGTTACCCGCCGTGAACTGCTCGCTATTGTTGTTTTTGTACAACAGTATCGTCCGTACCTGTACGGCAGGCATTTTACGGTTCGCTCTGATCATGCGGCACTGCAGTACGCGCTAAAAATAGACCAGCCATCCGGTCAGTTGTCACGATGGCTCGAGGTCCTACAGGACTACGCATTCACGGTAATCTACCGGAAGAGCACGCGGCATTCAAACACTGATGGCCTATCGCGCCTTTCGCTGGGGGAGGGCTGTGCGTGCTTAACGGGCTCTGGAAGGTGCAAGTCGGCCACTGTGGCTACAACTGCTTCTCCCATTGCGGCGGCAGGGGTTGTCGACGCAGAACCTGTCTCCATTGCCGACTCGCATGATTTGATCGCTCGTGACTCGCTGCTTAAGCTGGCTCTGGATGAATGGGGACGCTTTCAGATGGAGGACGCCTCTCTCCTTAGGTTGCGCCGTCGTGCCGAACGTGCTGGCGATTGTCGGGAGGGTATTGGGGCTGTCGTTATGCGTGATGGTCTCCTCATGTCCTGGGACGCCAGCTCTCGTCGTTATAAAATCATCATTCCTACCGCTCTGCGGGGCAGGGCCGTGTGGGCCGCGCACGAACGGCTCTTGCATTTGGGTATTCACAAAACGCTCGCCACACTGCAATTGGATTTTTTTTGGCCGGGAATGGCGTGCGATGTCGCCGATTTGCTGAACAGTTGCACGCAGTGTGCGTGGCGGAAACACCTGGCTCGGGCGGCCTGTCCGCCCCTTCAGTCAATTCGGGTGTCCCGTGTCAACGAGCTGATAGCACTGGACATCCTGGGTCCCTTCCCTGTCACCGCTCGAGGTAATAAGTACCTACTGGTTGGGGTTGAGTATTTTTCCCGCTGGCCCATGGCCTGGCCCCTCCCCAACCAGTCGGCAGCAGCCGTTGCGGAGTAATTTCTCCAGGGCTATGTCCTGGAAAAGGGCGCCCCGGAACAACTGCTGACCGACCAGGGAAAAAACTTCTCATCTACCCTTCTGCGGGAGGTCTGCGACCTTCTGGGTACGCAGAAAGTGCGAACCTCCCCCTACCATCCGCAAACCGATGGTATGGTCGAGCGCCTGCACCGGACAATCACCTCTATGTTGTGCCATCAGGTGGATGATGCTCAACTTGATTGGGACCTACGTATACCTGATGTCCTGGCCGCATATCGATTGGCACCTCATGCGGCCACGGGTTATTCGCCCTTCTACTTGATGTACGGCAGGGACGTTGACCCCCCCGTGGATGTGCAATTGCAGGTCAAGACGGCTATGTCACGATCGAAGCTGTCTGACCACATTTGATTTAACATACAAAAGTTGGTCAAGGCGCGGGTGGCCGTGAAAGAGAATTCCGGGGCGAGGCAACGGGCGAATGAGCGTCTGTACGATCGCCATGTTTCTGTACACAAATGATCCGTGGGGGATAGGGCATGGCTGCACTGTCCCCAGGTACCTTTGGCAACATCATCTAAATTGCTCAGGCTCTGGCGGGGTCCGGTGGACATTGTTCGGGTCGTTCGGGACCAGCGTGTTCGGGTCGCGTGCGGACGGCGCTCGTGGTACGTTCACCCATCGCGCCTGAATCCCTTTGTCGCACCGCGCACTCACACATCTCCTTCATCTCGCAGGGGCCGTTCGCGTGATGTGTACGACATGCCAGGGGAGAGTTCTCCTGACCCTTGTGTTGCTCTGCACCCTCCTGCCACTCCTCCGGATGTTGCAGGTGTGAGTCCACCGAGGGTGGCCACGCCGAAAGATCGGGGAGCTGCCCGACCGCCCGGCCAGCAGGAAGATGGCCCACGGGCACTGTCGCCTACCTCCAGTGACATGCCGGATGCCCGTCATCAGGCTCCTCCCGACCCTCCACCGGGGACTCTGAACTCTTACGATGGACCCGCTACATGGACTCGCTCGAAGCTTCCCCAGTTCTCCTGAGGCCCGTTCCGACACACACACACTGCCCACTTCTCCCTTCGGTCCTTGAGTTCGGTCGGTGGTGCGGGTGTGCGGTTGGCCTCAGGTCCTTGGTGTGTGGTGTCTGCAGTGTTCATATGTACAGGTGGGTTGGGGTAAATTATTGCGGGTGTTTTTGGGTTATTGTGTTTATGTTGTTATTGTTACTGTTGCGTTGAGGCTCACGGATTTTTCTGGTTCACATTGCTTTTTGTTATTGTCGGGGATGTGGATTGTGTTGCAGCCGGGACGGCTGCGTGCTGTACGGGGGGGGGGGGGGGGCGGGTGATGTGGTGGTCATGTTGACACACACACGCGCCAGAACCAGGGTGCTTACCGGTATGGGATAGTTGTGTACTCCTGGCCGGGACCCGCCGGGGGGCTGTGGGCAGTGTCTACGATCCCACATAATCCCCCGCCCCTCGGTGGGGAGCGGTAGAAACCGGTCCGGACCGGTCGGGCCAACGGCGGTTAGAACCCCTCTGAGGGAAGGGGGCTGGGGGAAGCTACGATCCCACAGAGCCCCGCCCCTCAGGGAGAAACAGTATTTAAAGCGGGTCCTTGAGAGCGGAGGGTAGTTCGCCTCAAGCCGAAGTCAGAAGCCGCCTGGAGAAGAAGACCCTGGACCCCAAACCACCGACGTATTTTTAAGGGCCGGGGCTCAGTGCGGTGCCAGTGGTCGAGAGGTTAGGACCCTGAGGTTCCCTCGGCCTGATGTCCATCTAAGGGCCAGGTCCAGACGGGCCAGTGGTCAGGGACCCACTGGGCCAGCGGTGGGTCAGCCTCCCCTAGGTCTAGCCAGCCGGAGGGCTAGAGGAGTCAGAGTAACTAGGTACGATAGCCCGGAGGCTGTACCTTCCCAGGTTGTGGGTGGAAGGGGCCATTACCCCTTTGTGTTAGGGTTTAAGTGTAACCTGTTATAGTATAAATAAACCGTGTTGCCTCTACGACGACTCTGTCTCCCTACTAGAACATTACATATATATAGAAAAAAGGGAAATGTGTGAATATGTGTGTCTGTTCGAAATGTTTATCATACTGTGGTGGTCAAGGTTGACACAGGTTACACAACCTAGGGGAGGGGTACGTACCGGTCTGGACTGGTCCGGACCGGCCGGGACGAGAGGCGGTTGGAACCGCTCTGAGGGGAGGGGGCTGGCGAGAGCCAGGGCCCCGAGACACCCCCGCCCCTCAGAGAGGGAATATATATGACGGCTCCCGGAGAGCGGGAGTCAGTACATCTCATCTGAAGCTTCGGGAAGGTGCCGCCGGAGATCCTGGACCCCAAGCCTCGAGGATGCCGCCCCGCCGGGACTGAGTGGGCTGAGGGTGGCGTTAAGCGTCCCTGGGCTGAGTAGCTGTAGGCTAGGAACGGAGAGTAGTCGGAATAGAGTGGAGGCTGTATCTCCCTAGGTTGTGTGGTTGGGCTGTTCCCCCAGTGCGTCAGGATGACTTGCTGTTATTGAAATGAAAGCGTGTGGCCTCTAAAGAAGTCTCCGTCTCCTTCAAGACACTACAATACTTACCGACATGCAACAAACTTGAAATTTGGCATGTGGGTAGGTTCCAGACTGTACACAATGCAAAAAGTATTAAAATAGACTTTTGTATTTGGGGGGGGGGGGGGGGGGCGCAAAAATGGATATATTTTGCACGGCAAGTGAGCGGTGATGTCACATCTGTCATGTCACCCGCATGCGGCAGCGTTATGCAGTGTGCCTGCTGATGTCACGCATCCCTCCCCACCCTCCGCGTAGGCCGTGTATTAATCCAAGACAAAAATCCAAGTCTCGGGCGAAGCCGGGTAGTAAAGCTAGTTATGGATAGAATAAACGTCGTGTTGGAAATGATAGCTAGGATAAGCATAACATTGTAAATTGTAATCTGGATAGGTTATGTAATGAATATCATAAAAAGGATAAGTACAGTAATATAAATGATAGCTAGAATAGGTGCAGCATTATTGATGATAGTCAAATCTTGAATTAAAGCTTCCGTGACTGCAGGAATTCCTATTCTTTGGGTCGTTCGGTAAAGTCACGTAGATGGGTTCAAATTAATAAAAATAAAATAAACAAAAAATAACGACGTTCCTTTTCTCTCCGCATGATGACGACCGCTTGTGTTGCGATCGAAACGTCGAAGTTATTTGTTTATTTTATTTGTATTAATTTGAACCTATCTACGTGACTTTACCGAAAGACCCAAAGGAAAATGATAGTAAAGTTAGGAAAATGATAGTATTATAAAGCATAGTTATGATTAGTATAACATGAATGATTGTTTCAATAATAATGATAGGGAATTTGATTATTGTTAAAAATATATTATTACATAAATGCGAGAGTCACGTGACCACTGGACAATGATTTTGAAGAGAGGGATGCCTGTATCGGGGGGCCAATTGTGACGTCAGCACGTCGACACTAAAGGGGTCCGTTGTCGTCCCTTTGTGCTGGGAGCCGGACGAATAAACAGATGCCGTTTAGGACCCTCGTCAACCCGTCAGAAGGTCGTTGCTGTGTGTGTGTGCACGTGGCCGGCGTTGGGAGCGAGAGTCGTGTCGCAGTTGACAATGAGGAGGATCACGCAGCGGAGCCAAGGAAAACTACGCAGGAGTGCTACCCACAACTTTTATTTAATTAATGATTGATGACTGCCACCCCTCTGTGTCATCGATAACCGTCACGGCCAGGAAAGATCAAGGCACAGTGGGCACGGGATACACGTGGCTGTCTCTCTCTCTCTCCCCCGGGTGGTGAGGATTTTATCTATGTATCTCGATGTGTCCCTATGTATATATAATTATCGCTTTATATGTGTGTGTCTCTATGTGTCACGATGAGTCTAGTATCTATAGGGGTCTCTAACTATATCTATGGATCTCTATGTATCTCCATGTGTCCCTATATATTTCTATGGGTGTTTAGGTATCTCTGTGTGTCCCTATATATTTACTTGGGTGTTTAGGTATATTTGTGGGTCTCTTTGTATCTCTATATGTCTCTATTTTTCTATATGGGTCTCTATGTATCTATATTGGTCTCTATGTATGTTTGGCTGCTGATATTAATTTCCACACGGTGACGGTCAGCCACTTCGATGAGCTTTCATTTGTGGTGGCCAGGTCGATTTTGAAGAAAGAGCTTTACAGCTCAGTGATGCCTTACCTGGTAAAATAAAATAGTTGTTACTTACAGTTTGTGTCTTGGGCACGGCTGGGTAGCTCCGTGTGATATTTAAAGCTGTTTCAAAAGGGGTAACTTTCACACCTCCATCACGTGACACAACACCACTCCAGTCGTCTTACGAGTGCTGAAGTTTAAAACTACAGTGGTGGTCCAAATATATTGGGGTCCCCCCCCATTTAATTTTCAAAAAAATTATTTATATGTACTTTTAAAAAGTAAGTTTAATTTAAAACAGAAACTAATATGCAAAGGAAAAAGAGTGTTAGGGCTCAATTCATTTGGGGGCTGGCGTGGTGGGTGTCACCAGACATCTGGACCACCCCCATACAATGCACGCAATGATGTCGTCCCCGCAATATTGACACCAGTGGTTCTTAACCTTTACTGCAGCCTTGCACCCCTTTGGTTCTCAATCGTTAAATATTTTAATAATTGTTAATAAATACCTGGGGGTGTGATAAACAAAGGAGTTGTACTTACGTGTCCGTGATTAATTTGTCTTTCGATGATTTGCCTTCTAAAAAAGTCTGGCCATGTCTCACACCCCCTAGAAAGGCCATCTCACACCCCCAGGGGGTGCGTGCACGCCAGGTTAAGAACCACTGTCTACAGGGACCGATCTCCGCTCATAAACCAACGAGACCCCTGAGGCCTACAGGTCGCCTCCATCTAAGGACTCTGAGGTCAAGGCTCTGTTCGCCGGGTGATCGAGTGGGTGGGTGGGTGAGTGGGTGAGTGAGTGGGTGGGTGAGTGGGTGAATGGGTGAGTGAATGGGTGCGTGAGTGGGTGAATGGGCGATGGGGCTGTTGCCTGCACTGTACAGCTCCCAAGACTGAAATAATGCTTTGTCTTTACGCATCAGATAATCTGAGTCGTTAGAGCTGTTCAAGTTTCGTTTTGAAAACTCACCTCTTTAAACTGGCCTATACCAGTTTAAAAGATGAGTGAGGGAATGAGAAAGTGAGTGAGGTGGCTGAGTGGGTAAATGTGTGGATGGGTGAGTAGCTGAGTGAGTGCTTGAGTGGGTGAGTGAGTGGCTGAGTGGCTAAATCACCCTTTATCATTCCCTACCAAGCCCTGCCCGTCTACCCAGCAGGCTGTCTATTTTCTGCTTTCCATACGCGGTGTGAATTGGTGGCGGGACCCTACGGATGCAATTCGCAACTCTCTAAGTGTAAAAAATTGTTGTTGTTGTCATATGCACACGATAAGTAGTAAGCGATGTCCCTATAATGTACACAGCATCTTTAATAGCAGGAAAAAAATTTTGTAAATAAATAGTAGAAGAAAATATTTCACCTTCTTGTTTTGAGTTTCATTTTGACACTCGCATGACGAAACTTCTGCATTTTTAAAAACAAACAATGCTTATCCTTTATACATATTTTATTCTCCTTCTAACGTCGTTCCAAAAGGACTCACCAACTCCTTCCTCCGAGGTGGACCATTTAGCAATGGCTATTCCAGACAAGTTGCCAATAACAAAACTAATACAAGGACGCCTCTACGAATCAACGAGTGAGGTTTCCAGAGGTCTGTTCGTAAGTCGTCACGCATGCAGAGCGTCCGTAGGATTGTTTGTACAGTCGACTCTTCCACATCGCGGGGGTTAGGGGCGCAGGCCCCCCGAGATCTGGAAAAACCGCGTAACATTTTTAAATCCTTTATATTAAGTTCGCTTGCTTGCTTGCTTGCGTGCTTGCGTGCTTGCGTGCTTGCGTGCTTGCTTGCTTGCTTACGACCGTGCAAATCTTTCGGTCGTTTTTTAACCCACTTCCCGTGATTCAATCGAGCTGACATTTTGCACACAGACTCGTTGTGCGAGACAATTAATGTTCGTGAAATTTTTTTTCCAAAATTTTACACTGTTTAGGGAAAACAAATTAAATATTTAATTACCAATTGCTTAATACTGGCACACAATCATCTGACCCATAGGTGGCAGCGATCTCAAGCCAGAGGGCGAGAGGACTCTCTCGCCCTCTGGCTTGAGATGGATTTATAGTGAAAAACTTTGTTTTTACGGGTTATACTTATTGGTCCCCTTGGTTCCCTTGGCGAGCACCTCCAGCCGGGGGGTTCGGGGTGGGGGAGGCGCTGTGAGCCTTTGCGTGTTGTCTGCTGGCTTTCGCGTTATTTTTGCAAACTTTAACTTTTGACAAAATGTAACTTAAAAAAATCGCGTATATGTAGGGTATTTAAAGATAAAAGATATGAATGTTATACAGTACTGTACATATATTTTATACATTTGTTGTGTGGTAAGAACGACGCTGAAGCCAGTCGTGTAGGGGCTGACGCCGAACTGGTTATTTAAGGGATTGCGCCTAACTCAAGGGAAGGGGTTAACACAGAGTTCTTAACTAATCTCCCCAGGGGAAGGGTACTGGGAGTTCCCTACCCCCTACCAGGCTATCAGGCTCTTCCCACAGCACTGACTGAGGGTTCATCCAACTCGGCCAGCCGGGTAAAGCAGCCCTTTAGCCTGGCTCTCAACCCTTTATCCCAGAACCCCCTACTCCCCTACCACTCACTCTTGGCACACCGCGAAGACCCCGTCTACGTCACGGGTCTTCCCTCAAATACCCCGGGTGGCATGACGTCACTTTTCCTTGACGGCATTCCCCCCGAGGCGAGTGTGACCCGACGTCAGCACTCCACTCCTCAACATCACCCCCCCCCCCCCCCGTAAAAAAACTCAGCCAACCCGGCTGCAACCACCCCGGAGCGGCCCTGATGACGACCGACGCTCGTGACCCCAGAACGTGAAGCCAGACCGGCTGCTAGAAGAACTAAACATTAGGGCAAGCCGGTGCAACACAAGGCGGGGCATAGCCGCTACCCGGCACAGCGAGTGGCGACGAGCGGGACGGCCGAGGACGTTTCTGTCTGTCAGCGTATGCGCCTGCCCCGCGAGCGCATGCCTGCCGCTGAGCCGGACCCACGCTCGGCGTCGGCCCATGGAGCTGGCGGCCCAGATGGTCCGAGGCCAGGGCAAGGCGCCGTAAGTGACCCCTTCGGCAGCGGCGCAACAGGTGCCTCCAACGGCGGCCCACCGCTCCCTGCAGCGTCCATCCCTGTCCGTACGGAGACTGGGCCTCCCCAAGGACCTCCCCCGGCAGGTCCGCCGACGGCGGCATCAACGGCGGTAGCTCTGGGGGCACACAGAAGGGCAAGGTAACGGTGACATCCCCCCGACCCCCAGGACCCGGCCCGTCGAACGCGTCCACCGCCGGCCGTCCCGGAATTGGGGATGAATCAAGGAAGATGGGCGGAACAACCCGCTTGAGCCGCGACGGGTGCATGGTCCAGTGGTGCCGGCCCAACCAGACCAGGACACACTGAGGCCGGCGGACACCAACCACCTCAACGGGGCCCTGCCACGGCCGATGCATTTTAGGGGAGGTGCCCACTGGCACCTGAGGGCAGTGCAGCCACGCCAACTGGGCCTCTTCCCATGACCGACCCCTCGCCTGATGTTTTGGCAAGTGCTCCGCGGCCGCCTGTCGGCTGGCCGAGTTCTCCAAGGCGGCTTGACGTGCTTCGCACAGGCGATCAAGCGCTACCTTCATCGGAAGGGGAATGGAGGAACCCCTCTTGCCTGCACCGGGGTCCAGTTGGTCAAGCACCGGGGGCTCGGGTTCTCTCCCATACATCAGGTAAAAGGGGGAGAACCCCTTCGAGGCATGTGGAGCCATCCTGTACGCGGCCAGTACCCCTGGAATGAACAGGTCCCAGTCCGATTGGGACGTGCTCACGTGATGGCACAACATAGACGTGAGCGTGTGGTTCAAGCGTTCTATCATTCCGTCGGACTGGGGATGGTAGGGCGAGGTGCGTACTTTCTTCGTCCCAAGGAGGTCACAGACCACAGACCTCCTTGAGTAATCGTGAAGAAAAATTCCGCCCTTGATCAGTTAAGAGTCGTTTTGGCGCCCCCTTATAAAGAATATACCCTTGTACAAATGCCTCCGTGATGGGCGAGGCCGATTGGTCCACCAGGGGCCACGCCATGGGCCAACGTGTGAGGTATTCCACCCCCACCAAGAGGTATTTGTGTCCCTGTTGGGATGCAGGGAAGGGCCCTAAAATATCGAGCGCCACGAGCTCATTTACACGAGAAACCTGGATGGACTGCAGCGGGGCCTGATCCTGACCAACTGGGGCCTTCCTCCGCGCACAGTCGTGGCAACCCTTCAAAATGAGCGCCACATCATCCTCCACGCCCAGCCAATAGTAGTCCCACTTAAGGGTCAACAGGGTCTTGTGGTAGCCGAGGTGCATAAGTTTTTCGTGAATGGCCCAGGTCAACTTACCTCGCAAGCCAGTGGGCACCACCACACAATATGGTTCCAACTGGGCATCCCAACGCATGAGGAGGCCGTCATGAATGGCAATCTCTGGGGCAACCGATGGAGCCGAGCTCCGGCCCTTAGTCCCCACACGGCGTCGCAGCCTCAGCGGAGAGGAATCCTCCATCTGCATCTGGGACCATACCTCCCGGGGGAGCCCCAGGCCAAAATCCACAGGCAACGCCACACCCGGCACAGGCGCCGCTTCGGCTGATGTGATCAACTGGGCCGCGGTATCCACTGGGGCCTCACAGAAGCTGGAACCCAGGGTGCAGGCACACTCACCCTCCGGGGGCCGCCTGGAAAGGCCATTCGCATTCCCATGCAGAGTCCCCTTCCTATGGATGACATCGAAGGGGTACTCCTGGAGCACCTCGAGCCAGCGGGACAGCTGACCCGAGGGCTGGTCAATTCTGAGGGAATATTGCAGGGCTGCATGGTCGGTCCAGACGGTAAACCGGCGACCATACAGATATGGCCTGCACAATTGGACGAATAAGACAATGGCCAGCAGCACTCTCCTGGTCACACAGTACTGCTGCTCAGTGGGGGACAAAACGCGGCTACCATATGCCACCACCCGTTCCACCCGGTCGACAACCTGAGCCAGGACAGCCCCGATGCCCGTGTCGCTGGCGTCGGTGTCGAGGAGGAATGGCCGGGAGAAATCCGGGTACCCCAGAGGGGGCGCGTCCGCCAAGGCCGTACGAAGCGCCGCAAAAGCGGCCTCCTCCTCTTTCTCCCAGCGAAATTTCTGTCCTTTGGCAGAGAGTGCGTGCAGTGGCTTCGCAATGGTAGCAAAATTTCGGACGAACCGGCGATAGTACGATGCGAAGCCCACAAAGCTACGCACCTCAGCGACAGATGTAGGAGTTGGCCACGTCCGGATACAAGCAGTTTTTTCCGGATCTGTGGCCACACTTGACGCACTCACAATGTGGCCCAAATACTTCACCGATGGTTGCAGCAGATGGCATTTCTGTGGTTTGAATTTCAAGCCCGCAGCGGGCACTTTGGCAAACACTGCCTCCAACGGCTGCAAGTGTTCCTCAAACGTATGACCAAAAACGATGACGTCGTCCAAGTAAATTAAGCGAGACTCCCACTGCTGCCCTGCCAGAACCAATTCCATGAGGCGCTGTGGCCGGGGCCGAATGAAGACCCATAGGAAGCCGATTGAATTGAAACAGCCCCTGGGGTGTGCGGAACGCGGTCTTGGGTTTGGAGGCCTCATCCAGTGGCAACTGCCAGAAGCCCGAAAGCAAATCGAGGGTCGAAAAGAACCGCGCACCCGAGAGGGTGTCGAGAAAATCGTCCATGCGAAGCAAAGGGTACGCATCGGCCACCGAAATCTTGTTTAACTCACGGAAGTCGACGCAGAATCGGAGACTCCCGTCCCGTTTCTTGACTAACACGATGGGGGCTCCCTAGGGGCTAGTGGAAGGGGGGATAATGTCCGCCGCCAACATGTCATCAACTGCAGAGCGGACATGATCTTTTTTCCGCTGGGCTAAAGCGGTGTGAATTCAGCCGAATAGGGGCGGAGTCGCCCGTGTCAATATGGTGTTCAAGAAGAGTGGTACATCCCAAATTGAATTTGCCCTGGCTGAACACATCGGCGAACCTGACGATGAGATCGCGGAGCCGCTGGCGCTCCTTGGAGGACAACGAGGTATTTTCGGTGCACATCGCATCAATCCACAATGCGTCGGCCCTCCCCACGGGCAGCACACCCACTACCACCCCTCCCGGCGGCCTCCGGACGTCAGGAGGAGGGCCTGGGGTGGCATGAGCCAACACCGCACCAACAGGGTCAGCTATCGGCGTGGGAACCGAAATTAGGACCTGCAAAAAAAGATCCTGGCCCGCCGCCACTGCAGTGAAAGCACCCACCAGCCCATCGAACCTTGAAAAATAATTGGAGGGAGACAGGAGGATGCCTGTCTCCGGAGACTCCAACATCAGCGGGCCGCACAGCCTCAGGGGAAGTAGGATCTGTGACCCGGGTGGGACTGTCACCGATTTCGTGGTCAGCGCACGAACACTAGCGGCCAAGGGAGCCACCACAGAGGGGGACTGCAGGAAATGCAGTCGGTTCCCCGATGGCATTTCAACGCACCCCTGGTCGACCAGGATCCGAACGAGCATTCTGGCCAAAAAATCCATGCCCAATAGACATGGCACTGTGAAAGCCTTGGAGACCAACACGGGTCCCCGCAACGCAATCTCCCCGATCGCCACAGATGCGATAACATGGCCCAAAATACCCAGGCTGCTCCCATTCACAGCCACGCACGCCCCCGAACCAGCCGCAATGGCCCCACACTGCAAGGCAGCGATCAAAAAACGGCCTCGGACACCATGGTGGCGGACACCCCCGTATCCACTAGGATCCGTACCTCGACCCCCTGTACGCACCCCAGCACAGCCGAGGACCTGGCAGCAGCGGCCACCACACGATGCGCGAGGGCCCGCCACTGGCGAGTCCGTCTGGGCCAGCCAGTCGTCGACCACAATCCCGCGGACCCCGAGTCGGACTCCCCAGAGATGGGCCCGTGAAGATGGACCCTAACCCCGCGAGATGCCTGAGGTGAAGGGAGCGACCGTGCAATGGATACGTCGCGACTTTCCTGGTGCCCGGGAGGTCCTGCCGCTGGAGGGGCGTCTGTGGGAGGGGAGGCCTTGGTGTAGGCCCTGGGGGCGTTGTTGCACCTTCTCTCAAAGTTGCCCAGCTGGCCACAACGGAAGCAAGTGACCCGCCCCCGGACTTGCGAACGTGAAGGAGCTGCTCGCCCCGCCCTTCTCCGGCGAGCAGATCCGCCGACCCCGCGGCGATAGTAGGTCGCCGCTGTCGCAAGGGCCTCTTCCTCCCGGTCCGCCACCACATCCGCAGGTGCCAGAGCACCCGCGCACACCGCCATCGCCGGAGGACGCCGCAGCGCCAGTTGAGTTTGTATGTTCTGGGCGACGGCCAACAATGTAATTTTGGACTCTGCCGCGATGGACAGAGCGACTCATAATTCCCCCGCGAGATCCAGCAGCCTGTCCAACACCAGGGAGTCCATCGCGGCCCCCTCCACGTCGGGGTATGCGGCCCGAGCTAGCGCAAGGAGGGAGCAGCGAAACGCGAGAGGTGACTCCCCTTCCTCCCGCCGGCGCACCGTAAACTTGAGTCGCGCCGTGGATGGTGGCTCACAAACCTCAGCCATCTGATCAAAGGCAAAATGCAGCGTGGACTTCAGCACTGGAGGAATGCCCAAAAAGGTCTGCTAGGCCCTAGCGTCTAAGCATGTGGGCAGAGCTAGTAGGGCCTCCTCCTCCGGCCAGCGCACAGACTGGTAGGCCAACACGAAGCGGGCCTGGAATTCCGCCCAATCCCCACCCTTAGCCACAAACGGCGCAGGTGAGCCGCCCCATCCCCCGGCGCACACCCACTCGTAGCGGCGGTCGCCGGCGTCAGCGCGGCCGCAGCCCCCGCGCCCAAACGTGGAGCCCCGGCGGCCACGGCAGGCGGCGCAGCGTCGCCCCCTGATCAGCGTCGGCGGCCGCAGCCGCCCCCACCGCTCTGGCCCGCGGCGACGTACGGAGCGGCGGCACTCATGGGCGCCGCGTCATGGCGGCGACTTGCGGCGTCGCATAAAACATGGCGCCCGACTCCGGCGACGCATGAAAAATGGCGCCCGCCGGCGGTGTCATGTAAAATTTGCGCCCGCAAGCGGCGTCGCGTAAAAAATGGCGCCCGCCAGTGGCGGCGCGGGAAAAATGGCGGCGCCCTGCTCCGGCGCAGCAGGTGCAAAAATGGCGGGAGCCTGAGTTGCGGCGGGAGGCGCGACGTCGGCCAAATCACGACGATCGCGCGTTCCCCCCGCCCGTGACGTGTGTGCGCGCGCTCCCACCTCCGCCAGCGCGACGGTAAGCTGCGCCACCGACAGCTGGAGCAGCTCCAACTGGGCCGCCATGTCGCGCTAGACATCAGCTGGTGGCGCCGCGGCTCCCCCAGTCGCCGCCTCCTCCGGCTCTAGCCGGGCCACCTCTCCGGGGCCCCGAACTCCGGGGTCTCCGCCAGGCCAGCCGCAGCTTCGTCCTCCCCCACCGGAGGTACGCCAGACATGGTCTTCCATTTTGCGCCGGATTTTGACATTTCCGTGCGTACGGAAGCCACTTCTAACACCAGTTGTTGTGTGGTAAGAACGACGCTGAAGCCAGTCGTGTAGGGGCTGATGCCGAACTGTTTATCAAGGGCTCGCGCCTAACTCGGGGGAAGGGGTTAACACAGAGTTATTAACTAATCTCCCCAAGGGAAGGGTACTGGGAGCTCCCTACCCCCTACCAGGCTATCAGGCTCTTCCCACAGCACTGACCGATGGTTCATCCAACTCGGCCAGCCGGGTAAAGCAGCCCTTTAGCCTGGCTCTCAACCCTTTATCCCAGAACCCCCTACTCCCCTACCACTCACTCTCTTGGCCCACCGCGACGACCCCGTCTACGTCATGGGTCTTCCCTCAAATACCCCGGGTGGCATGACGTCACTTTTCCTTGACGGCATTCCCCCCGAGGCGAGTGTGACCCGACGTCAGCATTCCACTCCTCAACACATTTATGAGTTAGACTTTTTGTGTGTCGTCTGCTGGCCTTTGCGTGTCGTCTGCTGATTTCGCAAACTCCCCCAAAACTCCCAAAAAGTCCCCATTTAATTTCTTATGCCGACCCCGCGATATATCGAAACCGTGATAGGGAAAGTCGCGAATCAGAAGGGTTGACTGTATTCGCTTGCAGTTACTCGCGAGTTAGGATACCTCTCAAAATGGACAATTGGTTCCAATATTGACGTATTTTCTTTATGCATTTATTTATATAAAACCATGTTGGGTCAGGCAAGGGCGGTACACGGTTTAAACTACATTTCAACAAAGGGGGCACAGCAGTGGCCAACAAAGGTTAAGAACCACTGCTGTCAATATTGCGGGGGTTATCTCATTGTGTGCCTTCCACAGGGGTGGTCCAGATGTCTGGTGACCCCCCCCCCCCCCCCCCCAATTAATTGACCCCTAACAGTTTTTTTCCCTTTGTATATTAAGTTATGTTTTAAATAAACCTTATGTGGGGGCCGTTGGCCCCCGGGGTCTGACCCGCCTGCATCTCCGGGCTCGTTTGCGTTACCGCACCGCCCTAATACCCGCTAGGGTTTCGCCGGCATTCGAACGCGACGCCTCTACTCACACAGCCCCGCGCAGCGCTCACACGCTGCGAGCGTACTTACGCATAGCACCGTCCATCAAACGCGATACTCCCCCTTACGCAGCCCCGCTCAGCGCTCACACGCTGCGAGTGTACGTACACACAACCCCACGTGCATTCACACTTCTCACCGAGACCACACGAGGTTACTATTAGTTATTAATGATTTATTATTAGCTACCTGCGATTTGCGGTTTAAGTCAGTGTGAATCGACAAGGCCGGCCTAGATTATCCCTGAGGGTCTGTACCCGATCTATTTAATTTGCTGGGCTCTACGCCGTATTAATTTATCTAGCCTCGATCATCCGATTCTCTCACCTCTTACTCACAGCTTGAGACGTGCGACGTTCCGGCGGCCTCGTCTCCTCTGCGCACGTCGACCCGTCACATGGACGTTCGCGTGGCGGACTGCGAGCTGATCTCCGAAGCAAGATAGCGTTTGACCTCTCTGTCTCCTCCTCTTATACTCTCTCTACATCAAAGCGTACCGACTCACACACCTTCTTGGCCAATCAGGTCGTGACGCTCGTCGAGCCCCACCTTTGATTGCTTTCACAATGAGCCCGTATGCGCCCGAGCTGCCCTTTGTCATGCCAATCAGATTGCTTTCACAATGGGCCCGTATGTGCCCGAGCCGCCCTTTGTCATGCCAATCAGCCATGCTCTCCCTAACAAAGGCTCGCTGCGGCTGTGGTGCGACGGTGGCCCCGACGTGCATTTACCACGCCAATTAGCCGTCTCCTCCCTCCTCGGCTCCCCCCTTTGTTCGTGGCTGTGGATTTCTGCCGGCCTTGTCGATGCGTGGGTGTGGGGTGCGCGTCCTCACCGCGGTGGCTGGCAGCCCCGTCGTGACCATGTAATTTTCCACTCGAGTCACGAGGCCGCGGGGTGAATCAGCATCGGGGGAGGTCGCCCAATTCCCTGGCTGCAGGAAACCGTGAAGATTATCCCTCTGAGGGCTTTTCGGGTAAAAACCTGCCAGCCAGGAGGCCTCCCCTCGGAGCTCTATGTGGGAAAATGTGTGAGGTGGCGTTCATGTGGGGGGCGGTGAGGGGAACGCGTGGTCGCCACGTCGCTTGGTGGTGGCGAGGTCGTAGTTGGGGCGTCCGCCGAGCGGCTTCGCGGCGGCGGCATCACACTTTAAAATATATTACATTTAATAGAATTAAATGGGGGTGGGGGGAGGATGAGGTCGCAATACATCTGCACCTCCCCTGTCGTGTTAAACTTCAGCGCTCGTAAGACCACTGGAGTGGTGTTGTGTAAAAACAGCTTTAAATATTCACAGAGCTACCCAGCCGTGTCCAAGCCACAAACTGTAAGTAACAACTATTTTTATTTTACCAGGTGAGGCCCCACTGAGCTATGTAGCTCTTTTTTCAACAAAGTTCTCTCTCTCCCCCAATTAGTCACGATGTTGTTATGTTGTGTTTTTATGGAAGCTCATTTACTTTGACTTGCTAATCTCTCTCTCCATATTCTCCCCATGAACTCAAACATATATAATCCTTTGTGTGTGGCACCTTCTCGCGATTTATGCCTGAAGACGGAAGCTTGTGTTGCGTTCGAAACGTCGTGATCAATAATTATTTATTTTCTACGTGACTTGACCGAAACAACCAAGAAAATGAATTCCTGCAGTCACGAAAGTTTTAAGTAAAAATTTAACATGAATTCCTCCTCAAAACGATCGCTTGTGTTGTGATCGAAATGGCGTTCGTGACTTTACCGAAAGACCCAAAGAATATATAATACCGTACTTATCCTATTTATACTCTTCGGTTGAAATAACATAAAATAAATCACGACGTTTAGGAGGCAACACAAGCCTCCATCCTCTATATATATAAAATCGTGAATCTGTCTGTCTGTCTGTCTGTGTGTCTCCGGAACATACGCACTTTCATTGGACGCCGGTTGCCCCTGCCAACGGCTAGCGACGCCTTCGCCGCTTTCATTGGACCTGGCAACGACTAGCGACGCCTTCGCCAAGGGCTGCAGTTTCATTGGACGGCGGTTGCCCCTGCCAACCGCTAGCCACGCCTTCGCCACTTTCATAAGCTCCGTATTTAATTAAATAATAGCCATTACACAGTATTGTTGGAGCGCTAGGGGGGGGGGGGGAAGGAACGCCACCCGTACCCTGCCTCTTCCAAGCCGACAATTTTAGGCGAGGCCGCAGGCTTTGCACGCTACTAGGCCTCGACACCCACCACGCCACTCTGAGGTAAATTCATCAAAGTTTTTCCTACTCTTCACTACACCCCCACCACAATGTGTGCTATTAATATTACTTTTAAACCCAACGCGCCAACAATCGATTACTTTAATGTTCACTGTACAAATACTCATTAAGCTGGGTGAGCGTACTGACAGTCTATTATGTACACTGTAGCCTGCTTATTAAGCTCTGTGAGCATACTGCCACTCTATCATGTAGACTCTAGCCTGCTTATGAAGCTGAGTGGGTGTACTGGCAGTCTATAATGTAGACTGTAGCCTGGTTATTATAATCGATTCTTTAAATGTTCTTTGTACAAATAGTCATTAAGCTGCTTTAGCGTACTGCCCGTCTATTATGTAGACTGCTGCCTGCTTATTCAGCTGGCTGGGTGTACTGCCAGTCTATCATGTACACATTAGCCTGGTTAGGAAGTAAAGTTAGTCAATTTGTAACACGTACGCTTTCGCAAACATTATTCATAAACAACGTTATTGCGTTTAGATCGCCTTATTTATTAAGGTGTTGTCACCCTTATCCACCACCCGACACGCCCAATCTGCACAAAATTGTCACGTTCATAAAAGACTAAGACTTGACTGCTTTAGCCCACCGGTGTGTTCAAACGGAAAACCACAACAATTACCATTTCTCATGAAAAAACTACTGTATAATTATGTTTAAACCCCACGCGCCAATAATGGATTTGTTTAAATGTTCACTCAACAAATACTCATTAAGCTGGCTGAGCGTACTGCCACTCTAGAATGTTATATTTCTGGGTGGCTGTACTGACAGTCTATCATGTACACATTAGCCTGCTTCTTAAGTAAAGTGAGTCTTTTTGTAACACGTACGCTTTCGCAACCATTCTTCAAAAATAACTTTATTGCCTTTCGCTCGCCTTAATTATTAATGTGTTGTAACCCTCCACCACCCCACACGGCCAATCAGTCAAAAAGTGTCCCGTTGATAAAACTCTCATAAGTCTCTGCTTTGGCCCACCGGTGTGTACAAGCGTAAAACCACAACAATTCCCATTTCAGAGTACGTCCTTTCGCTGATGCTGGATGCAATTACCAGCCAAACGTCGTACTGTTGAGTTGTCTGTCCATCTGTGTACGATCGCTTGCGAGGGATTTGCCGGGAGGCACGTCCCGTGCCCCGCGATGGGAATACGCATGTCACTGTGTATGTGTTTGTGTGTATGTATGTGTGTTTGTGTGTATGTGTGTGTCTGCGTGTATGTATGTGTGTGTATGTGTGTGTCTGCAGCAAGCGCGTGTATGTGTACCTATGGACGCGCGCGCGTGTGTTGTGTAGGGGGAACGGTAGTGTAGTGCTTAGCGTGCTGTCTGTGTCTGTGTGTGTGTGTCTGTGTGTGTGTGTGTGTCTGTGTGTGTGTGTGTGTGCGTGTGTGGTGTGTGGCGAACGGTAGTGTAGTGGTTAGCGTGCTGTCTGTGTCTGTGTGTGTGTGTCTGTGTGTGTGTCTGTGTGTGTGCGTGTGTGGTGTGTGGGGAGCGATAGTGTAGTGGTTAGCGTGCTGTCTGTGTGTCTGTGTGTGTGTCTGTCTGTGTGTGTCTGCGTGTGTCTGTGTGTGTGTCTGTGTGTGTGTCTGTGCGTGTGTGCTGTGTGAGGAGCGGTGGTTGTAGTGCTTAACGCTACGCTGCGCTACCAACCCGGCGAACCCAGTTCGATTCCCGCTCACGGCCACCACCGGTGACGATTATTTGAACCTCCCCTAGGTCGACTCTGCCTCAAACGAGTAACTGCTGTGGCGTATTAACATCGCCACTGGGGAGACAAAGGCGGACGGCCGTGGTGGATACAAGTCCCGGGCGAAGCCGGGTAGTACAGCTAGTCCTATCTATGATAGTTATTAAAATGCCTATCCAGACTACAATTTACAATGCTATGCTTATCCTAGCTATCATTTCCAACATTACGTTTATGATGTAGAGGTATTATTGTGCACTTTTTATGCTGTTAGCCGGTAGTATCTGACACGTGCCAATAAGGGGCAGAAAAGGGGCTGAGCCACAGTGTTAAAGGACTGTGTCCCACGGGGCCAACGGAAACCCCTATGGTACAGCATAACCAGAGATGCAGACCCCAGGAGGGGGCTGGGGGATGACGTCACCCCCAGGCCCTGCTGGAAGGTGCTGGAAGGAAGGTGTGGCCGGGGTGGAGCGAGCCACGGCCCTGTATTAAAGCCGGACCTCTGAAATGTCCTGGCAGTCGTCGTCCACCCGAAGATCGAAGAGCCTCCTGAAGAGAAGAGCCCAAGGGCAGAGACGTACCCCTGGAAAGGGTCGGCTCAAGCTTAAACCAGTGAAGACCAAGCTTCACTCAAGAAGGGTGTAGATTAGCCAATGAGAGGCATATTAGTCCGGAGGGGGCTACCTCATTGGTGTATCGAGTGTGAGAGGCCGTTACCCCTCTGTGTTAAGGAACAATTGTTAAATAAAATACGTGTTGCCTCAGAGAGACTCTCCACTAGTCATTTAACCCACTACAATTATATCCATAGTACAGGCAGTCCCCATGTTATGAAAGGGTTAGGTTCCAGAAAATGTAACCCGAATTTTCTCTACGTCGGAATCTGAACATTTTAGCCCCAAAATCAAGATAAAATCCCATAGGCGGAAATAGGTAATTGGCTCTTAACCTGGGGTACATCACACAGCCCCTGTGGGTGCAAAATGCCCGTTCTGGGAGGTGCGAGACATGGGTGGATTTATTAAGAAAGTAAATCATTGAAAAACTAAATTAAGCAGATGCACGTAAGTACAACTAACCAATGTATTTAATACCACTATACACCACACACTATACACTACTGTAAACTCCACAATACACTAAACACCACATACTATACACTACACTATACACTGCACTATACACTGCACAGTATACACTACACTATACACTACTATACAGCACACTTCATGGGACCTCCTTTGGGGACGTCGCGCGATTTAGGACGATTTTTGACCCCCTTCCTGTTGTATGTGTTGGGTTATGAAATTTTGATAAAAATAATAAAAATTAATAATTTGCCGAAAAATGCGCAAATCGCATTATGACAGTGTGTGTATTAATATGCATAAATTATGTAAATGTGTGTAATTATATGCATAAATTATGATAATCGCGGAGATAATCGTAGTAATTTATACGGATGCTTGCGATTATGTTAATGTGTGCAGTTGTGATAATTCAGCTTGGTTTCGTTTATCCAGGGTTATATCAATCAGGATAACACGATTATCATCGATTAAACGTTTACCGATTATCTTAGTGTTTTTATGTTATTTTAGGTCTCCAGTTTCAGATCTCATCACAGGATACAGTTTTCAAGAATAAGACAGTTTTGCATGGACTTGGAAGGAACACTCGAGTCGCTTCTGTGATAACAATTTTATTCTAACAAGCATGTGACATTCTATCATGCAGGTCAAACATGCGTCAATAATTCATGAGCAAGATCATGCAATTAACGAAAATGGATAACTAAAAATACTTCTTCATTTGCGAGACTATGCATTTAACTAAATTGAATAACCAAACTCTTATGCATTTGCGAGATTATGCATTCGACTAATATGAATAACCAAAACTCTTATGCAATTACGAGATTATGCATTTGACTAAAATGAATGAATAAACACTTATGCATTTGCGAGACTATGCATTTGACTAAAATGAATGAATAAACACTTATACATTTGCGAGACTATGCATTAAGCTACATTGAATAACTCAAAACTCTTATGCATTTGCGAGATTATGCATTAACTAATATGAATGAATAAACACTTGTGCATTTGCGACATTATGCATTTAACGAACCGAATGACTAAAAACCCTCCTAACAGTCGTAACCTCTACCTTTCCACCAGGCATCTCATTAGTTCGCCCATGTATCGATCACAATCGGCGACTGGCCGAGTTTGAAAACAAGCATGACACACTTCATATGGCGGTAATAAAAAGCACTTATTGTATCCCAGAGGCGAAAGTATATGTCAATAGATTCATCGGCAAGTATAAAATCCTTTTTAACGAAATGTTTGAGACAAGGGTGGGTGGATGCGTGTTGTGAGAGGGAGTATCGGCTCTGCTTTGATTAATTCCTCAGCGAGATTCTCTGACAAAGAAAACCGATTTGACAAGATATTCTCTCTCTATATATGGGTCGATTCGTAATGAGGATTCCGAGAGTTTGAGTTTGCCTCGACGAATCTATTGATCGCCTATGCGATGAACGGGACAAAAGAAAAAGGCAAGGAGAATAACCTCACTCTTATAACCGACGGACTCTTAATCACTCGATGGGCCGCGATTTCTCATGGCCAGCTGATGGTTCATGTAGTTGATAATCAGTCTTCTGATAATTGGCTAGGGTTGATACGATGGTAAGGGTGAAATAGATAGGATAGTCTCACAGGTGAGTGGGGCGTCGATGCGTGCGTGTGTGGGTCTATTGGTGGGGGGAAGTTGTGGGTACGAACGACTTTCGGAGAAGGACCCTCTGGCTTGCGCGGCTGCGGTGAGCGGCTCGCTTTCCGACTCCTCCCTCGGCTGACCCCGTACGATGACTGACGGCGCGGGTAGGCGAGCACCTCGGCGTGGCGGCACGGCAAGGGAGCTGGGCTCGTACACTCGTGTGCGGCAGGCGAGCATTTCGGCGTTGCGGCATGGCAAGGGGGTTGAGGCTCGTACTCTCGTGTGCGGCAGGCGAGCACCTCGGCGTGGCGGCACGGCAAGGGGGTTGAGGCTCGTACTCTCGTGTGCGGCAGGCGAGCACTTTGGCTTGGCGATGCACTTTGGCTTGGCGAAGCACGTCGCCACCCCGCGAGCCTCGTCCTTCTGGATGACGAGAGCTATTTCGTTGGCGGTGACGAGAGGAGATGGGGCCGACGCCCCATACGATCTGTGGTGGGGGCCTGAGCCCCTGACGATCTGAGTTGAATGGATTTTTCCCCGGCTTATATTGGAAAAATCCACTCAGTCTTCCCGAGTTGTTCGAAGGCCGTCATATATCTTTCTGTGGGTTGAACACATCTGCGTCCGTGTGTTTCGTGTGTCGTGTGCGTGTTTATTAGTAAAGACACAGCTGTGTAATCATTCTGGAAGGAGGGGTGGGGAATGTTATTTGCTCGCGTGTGCAAACCTTGCTGTCCGTGCTGCGGGGAGACAAAGACGGCCGTGTTTAACTCAAACGTGAGCACCCTCTCCTCTCTCCGCGTCTCTTGCGAGAGAAAAGAAACAAAAAAACAGAGCGAGAAGAAGCAGACACCCCCGCGACCCCTCCTCGCGACCTTTCCTAACCCTCCAAGCATTCATGGGCCATCTGTTTGTGCTGCGGGGAGACAAAGACGGCCGTGTTTAACTCAAAACGTGAGCACCCTCTCCTCTCTCCGCGTCTCTTGCGAGAGAAAACAAACAATGTCAGCACAAACCCCCCCCCCGTGACCTTTTTGCTCCCTCCTTGCTTGCCAGACCCCGCTGGAAGACAAAGGTGGCTGAGGAGATGTTTGCAATACATTGATGTGGTCCTGTGTGTTACATTTATTCTTGAATTATATTTTATGAGTTCCTTCGGTCTTAGTATCGTGGTTATCATTTGTCTATGTTTAATGAATATTCGTAATGATCCTCGTCACATTATTATTTTGGGGCTTCGCCAAGTTTAGTTCCCGGAGATTGGTGTTTTATTCTGAGTTATATTTTAATGTCCTGAGGTTAAGTGTAACTATGTTTCCACTTAAGCTTTCTGGAATTCGTACTCTTTAGTTTTTAGGAAGGTCGTGTAGGTAGGAAACATATACTAATGATAAAAAAAATATTGTTTGTTGGTTAATTATCTTTGTTAAGTTTCTACTTTTCGGTAAGGAAAACGTTAAGAAAACGCGAAGTTTCAACCGTTATTTACTCTGCACCTTATCTGTACATCTCCAGATGTCTTGGGAGGTTAGTCCATACATCTTTTGTCCATCTGGATGTCTATGACCTCTCTGTGACCGACTTCTTACCAGTTTAATGGCCGTTTCACAGATTCCTGGTGTGCTTGTAGTGGGTTGTTTTCATTATTTAATTTAAAAAAATATATATATAGATATAAAAAAATATATAGATAAAAAAAATTCTTAATTATTCTTAATATTAATAACGGAAAACAGGGCATAGATACAACAATCCGCCCTTTAAAAAATTATCAGTGGTTGATTCGGCCACTGGCGAATTTTTAAACAAAGTAAATGCCCTGTTTTTTTTGTTATAAATCCATCAGTCGCCCTCACTCTCGGCGGTTATTCTTACAACGCGCGCGTGCGTATTACAATCTTAACATGGTTATCTATATATATAAAATCGTGAATCTGTCTGTGTGTCTGTGTGTTGCCGGACCATACGCACTTTCATTGGACGAAATGTCAGGGATTTGCGACACACGATTGGTCCGGCGGTTGCCCCTGCATTGCGACACACGATTGGTCCGGCGGTTGCCCCTGCATTGCGACACACGATTGGTCCGGCGGTTGCCCCTGGCAACGGCTAGCGCCGCATTCGCCATTTTTAATTCCCGTTAAAAATAGGCGCACGCATTAACACGCGACTCTGACGTTAATTCATCACAGTTTCACGTCCTCTTCAGTCCCCTCCCACCCCAATGTGTTCTATTACTGTTATAGGCTCCGTAGATAATTAAATAACAGCGATTAGACACTATTATTGTAGCGCGGGGGGGGGGGGGGGGAACGCCACCCGTACCCTGCCTCTGCCGGGTGGGAAATTTAGGCGAGGCCGGAGGCTCTGCACGCTACTAGGCCTCGACACCCACCACGCGAGTCTGAGGTAAATTCATCAAAGTTTCACGTACTCTTCACTCCCCCCCCAACACAATGTGTGCAATTTATATTACTTTCAAACCCTACGCGCCAATAATCTATTCTTTATATGGTGACTGTACAAATAGTCATTAAGCTGGGTGAGCGTACTGACAGTCTATAATGTATACTGCAGCCTGCTTATTAAATTGCCTGAGTCTACTGGCAGTCTATTATGTAGACTGTAGCCTGCTTATTAAGCTCCGTGAGCGTACTGCCACTCTATCATGTAGACTCTAGCCTGCTTATGAAGCTGAGTGGGTGTACTGGCAGTCTATAATGTAGACTGTAGCCTGGTTATTATAATCGATTCTTTAAATGTTCTTTCTACAAATAGTCATTAAGCTGGTTGAGCGACCCCAGTTCGATTCCCACTCACGCCCAGCACCGCTGACGATTATTTGAACCGGACCTGGGCCTCCCCTAGGTAGACTCAGCCTCAAACGAGTAACTGGTGTGGCGTATTAACATCGCCACTGGGGAGACAAAGGCGGCCGGGCGTGGTGGCTCCAAGTCCCGGCCGAAGCCGGGTCATGTGTATGTGTGTATGTGTTTATGTGTATGTCTGTGTGTCTGTATGTATGTGTGTATGTGTTTGTGTGTATGTATGTGTGTGTGTATATATGTGTGTGTATGTGTTTCTGTGTATGTATGTGTGTGTATGTATGTGTGTTATGTGTGTGTCTGTGTGTCTGCATGTATGTGTGTGTGTATTGTGTATGTGTTTGTGTGTATGTATGTGTGTGTTTGTGTGTATGTGTATGTCTGTGTGTATGTATGTGTGTGTATGTGTGTGTTTGTGTTTGTGTGTATGTGTGTGTATGTATGTGTGTGTATGTGTTTGTATGTGTTTCTGTGTTTACGCTCGCATTACACTAATGTGTTGCAGGTCTAAGGCGTTCCTCGCGCAGCATTGCAGCTTTATTATTTCTGTCGTTTACTGCCGTACACACCCTGAAAGTCGTGTGTGTCTGCAGCAAGCGCGTGTATGTGTACCTATGGACGCGCGCGCGTGTGTAGGGGGAACGGTAGTGTAGTGCTTAGCGTGCTGTCTGTGTCTCTGTGTGTGTGTCTGTGTGTGTGTGTCTGTGTGTGTCTGTGTGTGTGCGTGTGTGGTGTGTGGGGAGCGGTAGTGTAGTGCTTAGCGTGCTGTCTGTGTGTGTGTGTGTCTGTCTGTGTGTGTCTCCGTGTGTCTGTGTGTGTGTCTGTGTGTGTGTCTGTGCGTGTGTGGTGTGTGAGGAGCGGTGGGTGTAGTGGTTAACGCTACGCTGCGCTACGAACCCGTCGAAACGAGTTCGATTCCCGCTCACGGCCACCACCGGTGACGATTATTTGAACCTCCCCTAGGTCGACTCAGCCTCAAACGAGTAACTGGTGTGGCGTATTAACATCGCCACTGGGGAGACAAAGGCGGCCTGGCGTGGTGGCTCCAAGTCCCGGGCGAAGCCGGGTCATGTGTATGTGTGTATGTGTTTATGTGTATGTCTGTGTGTATGTGTGTATGTGTTTATGTGTATGTCTGTGTGTCTGTATGTATGTGTGTATGTATCTGTGTGTATGTGTTTGTGTGTATGTGTGTGTGTGTATGTATGTGTGTTTTTTTGTATGTGTTAATGTGTATGTCTGTGTGTCTGTATGTATGTGTGTATGTACGTGTGTGTATGTGTTTGTGTGTTTGTATGTATGTATGTGTATGTGTTTCTGTGTATGTATGTGTGTATGTATGTGTGTTATGTGTGTGTCTGTGTGTCTGCATGTATGTGTGTGTGTATTGTGTATGTGTTTGTGTGTATGTATGTGTGTGTTTGTGTGTATGTGTATGTCTGTGTGTATGTATGTGTGTGTGTTTGTGTGTATGTGTGTGTATGTGTTTGTATGTGTTTGTGTGTTTACGCTCGCATTACACTAATGTGTTGCAGGTCTAAGGCGTTCCTCGCGCAGCATTGCCGCTTTATTATTTCTGTCGTTTACTGCCGTACGCACCCTGAAAGTCGTGTGTGTCTGCAGCAAGCGCGTGTATGTGTACCTATGGACGCGCGCGCGCGTGTTGTGTAGGGAGAACGGTAGTGTAGTGGTTAGCGTGCTGTCTGTGTCTGTGTGTGTGTCTGTGTGTGTGTGTCTGTGTGTGTGTCTGTGTGTGTGCGTGTGTGGTGTGTGGGGAGCGGTAGTGTAGTGCTTAGCGTGCTGTCTGTGTGTCTGTGTGTGTGTCTGTCTGTGTGTGTCTCCGTGTCTCTGTGTGTGTGTCTGTGTGTGTGTCTGTGCGTGTGTGGTGTGTGAGGAGCGGTGGGTGTAGTGGTTAATGCTACGCTGCGCTACGAACCCGGCGAACCGAGTTCGATTCCCGCTCACGGACACCACCGGTGACGATTATTTGAACCTCCCCTAGGTCGACTCAGCCTCAAACGACTAACTGGTGTGGCGTATTAACATCGCCACTGGGGAGACAAAGGCGGCCGGGCGTAGTGGATCCAAGTCCCGGGCGAAGCCGGGTCATGTGTATGTGTGTATGTGTTTATGTGTATGTCTGTGTGTCTGTATGTATGTGTGTATGTGTTTGTGTGTATGTATGTGTGTGTGTATATATGTGTGTGTATGTGTTTCTGTGTATGTATGTGTGTGTATGTATGTGTGTTATGTGTGTGTCTGTGTGTCTGCATGTATGTGTGTGTGTATTGTGTATGTGTTTGTGTGTATGTATGTGTGTGTTTGTGTGTATGTGTATGTCTGTGTGTATGTATGTGTGTGTATGTGTGTGTTTGTGTTTGTGTGTATGTGTGTGTATGTATGTGTGTGTATGTGTTTGTATGTGTTTCTGTGTTTACGCTCGCATTACACTAATGTGTTGCAGGTCTAAGGCGTTCCTTGCGCAGCATTGCAGCTTTATTATTTCTGTCGTTTACTGCCGTACACACCCTGAAAGTCGTGTGTGTCTGCAGCAAGCGCGTGTATGTGTACCTATGGACGCGCGCGCGTGTGTTGTGTAGGGGGAACGGTAGTGTAGTGCTTAGCGTGCTGTCTGTGTCTCTGTGTGTGTGTCTGTGTGTGTGTGTCTGTGTGTGTCTGTGTGTGTGCGTGTGTGGTGTGTGGGGAGCGGTAGTGTAGTGCTTAGCGTGCTGTCTGTGTGTGTGTGTGTCTGTGTGTGTCTCCGTGTGTCTGTGTGTGTGTCTGTGTGTGTGTCTGTGCGTGTGTGGTGTGTGAGGAGCGGTGGGTGTAGTGGTTAACGCTACGCTGCGCTACGAACCCGTCGAAACGAGTTCGATTCCCGCTCACGGCCACCACCGGTGACGATTATTTGAACCTCTCCTAGGTCGACTCAGCCTCTAACGAGTAACTGGTGTGGCGTATTAACATCGCCACTGGGGAGACAAAGGCGGCCTGGCGTGGTGGCTCCAAGTCCCGGGCGAAGCCGGGTCATGTGTATGTGTGTATGTGTTTATGTGTATGTCTGTGTGTATGTGTGTATGTGTTTATGTGTATGTCTGTGTGTCTGTATGTATGTGTGTATGTATGTGTGTGTATGTGTTTGTGTGTATGTGTGTGTGTGTATGTATGTGTGTTTTTTTGTATGTGTTAATGTGTATGTCTGTGTGTCTGTATGTATGTGTGTATGTACGTGTGTGTATGTGTTTGTGTGTTTGTATGTATGTATGTGTGTGTATGTGTTTCTGTGTATGTATGTGTGTATGTATGTGTGTTATGTGTGTGTCTGTGTGTCTGCATGTATGTGTGTGTGTATTGTGTATGTGTTTGTGTGTATGTATGTGTGTGTTTGTGTGTATGTGTATGTCTGTGTGTATGTATGTGTGTGTGTTTGTGTGTATGTGTGTGTATGTATGTGTGTGTATGTGTTTGTATGTGTTTGTGTTTTTACGCTCGCATTACACTAATGTGTTGCAGGTCTAAGGCGTTCCTCGCGCAGCATTGCCGCTTTATTATTTCTGTCGTTTACTGCCGTACGCACCCTGAAAGTCGTGTGTGTCTGCAGCAAGCGCGTGTATGTGTACCTATGGACGCGCGCGCGTGTGTTGTGTAGGGAGAACGGTAGTGTAGTGGTTAGCGTGCTGTCTGTGTCTGTGTGTGTGTCTGTGTGTGTGTGTCTGTGTGTGTGTCTGTGTGTGTGCGTGTGTGGTGTGTGGGGAGCGGTAGTGTAGTGCTTAGCGTGCTGTCTGTGTGTCTGTGTGTGTGTCTGTCTGTGTGTGTCTCCGTGTCTCTGTGTGTGTGTCTGTGTGTGTGTCTGTGCGTGTGTGGTGTGTGAGGAGCGGTGGGTGTAGTGGTTAATGCTACGCTGCGCTACGAACCCGGCGAACCGAGTTCGATTCCCGCTCACGGACACCACCGGTGACGATTATTTGAACCTCCCCTAGGTCGACTCAGCCTCAAACGACTAACTGGTGTGTCGTATTAACATCGCCACTGGGGAGACAAAGGCGGCCGGGCGTAGTGGATCCAAGTCCCGGGCGAAGCCGGGTCATGTGTATGTGTGTATGTGTTTATGTGTATGTCTGTGTGTCTGTATGTATGTGTGTATGTATGTGTTTGTATGTGTTTGTGTGTATGTATGTGTGTGTGTATGTATGTGGGTTTTTTTGTATGTGTTTATGTGTATGTCTGTGTGTCTGTATGTATGTGTGTATGTACGTGTGTGTATGTATGTGTGTGTGTATGTATGTGTGTGTATGTGTTTCTGTTTATGTATGTGTGTGTATGTATGTGTGTTATGTGTGTGTCTGTGTGTCTGCATGTATGTGTGTGTGTATTGTGTATGGGTTTGTGTGTATGTATGTGTTTGTGTGTATGTGTATGTATGTGTGTGTATGTGTTTGTGTGTATGTGTGTGTATGTATGTGTGTGTATGTGTTTGTATGTGTTTGTGTGTTTACGCTCGCATTACACAAATGTGTTGCAGGTCTAAGGCGTTCCTCGCGCAGCATTGCCGCTTTATTATTTCAGTCGTTTACTGCCGTACGCACCCTGAAAGTCGTGTGTGTCTGCAGCAAGCGCGTGTATGTGTACCTATGGACGCGCGCGCGTGTGTTGTGTAGGGGGAACGGTAGTGTAGTGCTTAGCGTGCTGTCTGTGTCTGTGTGTGTGTGTCTGTGTGTGTGTGTCTGTGTGTGTGTCTGTGTGTGTGCGTGTGTGGTGTGTGGGGAGCAGTAGTGTAGTGGTTAGCGTGCTGTCTGTGTGTCTGTGTGTGTGTGTCTGTCTGTGTGTGTCTGCGTGTGTCTGTGTGTGTGTCTGTGTGTGTGTTTGTGCGTGTGTGGTGTGTGAGGAGCCGTGGGTGTAGTGGTTAACGCTACGCTGCGCTACGAACCCGGCGAACCGAGTTCGATTCCCGCTCACGGCCACCACCGGTGACGATTATTTGAACCTCCCCTAGGTCGACTCAGCCTCAAACGAGTAACTGGTGTGGCGTATTAACATCGCCACTGTGGAGACAAAGGCGACCGGGCGTGAGTGGTGAGGGAGGGAGAGTGGTGAGGGAGGGAGAGTGGTGAGGGAGGGAGAGTGGTGAGGGAGGGAGAGTGGTGAGGGAGGGACTCAGCCTCAAAACGAGTAACTGGTGTGGCGTATTAACATCGCCACTGGGGAGACAAAGGCGGCCGGGCGTGGTGGATACAAGTCCCGGGCGAAGCCGGGTAGTACAGCTAGTATTTGATATAAGCGGAGAAAATGAAACAAAACGTTAAACATCGATATTGCGTTACATCGGTTCTCATCCATCATAACTACGGCGAATATTCATTTTTGTTTTTGTTAAATCCTGGGAAACGCTCGGTAGCGGTTTCGGACGCATTTCTTACGACGCGCGCGCACGTATTACGATCTTGATATGGTTACATTTGAAATAAGCAAAGAAAATAACAACACGTTAAACATCGATATCACCAGTTACATAGGTTCTCACACATCATAACTCCGACGAATATTCATTTTTGTTATTGCTTAACATGGTTACATTTGAATTAAACAAAAAAAATAACAACACGTTAAACATCGATATCACCAGTTACATAGGTTCTCATACATCATAACTCCGACGAATATTCACTTTTGTTATTGCTTAACATGGTTACATTTGAATTAAGCAAAGAAAATAACAACACGTTAAACATCGATATCACCAGTTGCATAGGTTCTCATACATCATAACTCCGACGAATATTCACTTTTGTTATTGCTTAACATGGTTACATTTGAATTAAGCAAAGAAAATAACAACACGTTAAACATCGATATCACCAGTTACATAGGTTCTCATACATCATAACTCCGACGAATATTCATTTTTGTTTTTGTTAAATCCTGGGAAACGCTAGGTAGCGGTTTCGAACGCATTTATGCGTTACCTTCCTCATGTTGCCTGGTTTAACACTTATCACTTTGATAATTCGATCACGATTTTCAGGTTCGTTTTTGTAGTTTCCTCTCTCACTCTCTCGCGTCGTGGGAGTGTGTGGTGAAAAATTGTGCTGCACATAACCAGAATTCGCGCACGCAACCAACTTTGACACTTGGTTCGTGGCATTCGCTCTCTCTGCGATTACATGCACATTTGCCGAGTCAGTGTGTCGATTTAATTCTGTGCCTCGTAATGTTGCCCTCTTTGTTTTTACGAGTGTGTTAGATTCCAACACCATTCCCGATATGTCATGAACATTCGTCTCCATTTTAGCACTCCGATCCGCATAAATTTTGGTTTCCCTTGGATATTTTTCATTCAAAGGCTTACGCCTGCGCTCCTCAGGGCGTGTCTCTGTGTTCTCTCTTTGTCTCTGCTGTCTGTTATCTACTGTCCGATCACACTTCAATTCAGCCCTGTCCTTGCATTCGATTTGCGCGTCATTTACGGGAGCACTGTCCGCGTTTCTTACCGCATCGTATGCATTTAATGTTTCCCGGTCATGGTGGTATTTGCCCGCCCTGTCACTTGCAGCCTGCTTGTATTTCCCATTGAGCTCAGGGTTTAACAAAACTTCAGCGTGCGTGGCGCGTATGGGCTGCTCGCTCTCAATCACTGTGGGTGGTTCATCACGTATTTGGACCGCATTCTGTGTTATTCCTCTATTCCCTCCTGGTATAGCCGGTGGAGAAATTGGTCGGAATTGGACCGATTGTGTTTGACCTCCCATCCTGCGATTCTCCTGAATGTTCGGCTTTGTGCCGCTCTCATTCTCGTGCCCCCCTCTCTCTGGTTTATTTTGCCACAGGTGCGTGCGTGTTTGCTCCTCCCTGCATTGTGGGACTGCTCGGTGATTTTTATTCCTCTCTGAAAGGCTGGGTTCCTTATCCCTCTCCCTGTGTTCTGGATCCGAATTATGATTCTTAGCTCTGTATAACCATGCCATGTACGCCTTGCTCTCTATGCGGCGTAAGGATGCGGTTTCTGGATTCAAAACCATTCTCACCCTTTCTGTAATCTCTGGGCTCAAGGATTCAAAAAACATAATTTTGAACATTTTATCTCCTTCGTGATATCGATTCACATCGCCTGCGTAATACGCTCTTTTAAATTGTAAAAGGTAGTCACGTGGGTCTTGGTCCATGCCCTGGGTCATCGATATTACCGCATAAAACCCCTCAGTGAGTGTCGAATATTCTCCAAACTTCCGAATCACTGCCAGGCTCAGTTGTTTAAAATCATTTCTAACCTGGCATGGTAGTGACTTTACCCATGGTATAGATTCTCTATGTAAGCTTCGTTTCAACAAACTCGCTTTTTCATCCCGTCTCCTCAGCCCTCTAATCATTGCCTCCTCTTCTACTGTTGCGATATGTGTGTGTATATCCATAGATTTATTGTGTGGGTCAAAATCGGGAATTCTGACCAGAGCTTTGTCCATTAATTTTAGGGTTTTACTGTTGAATAGGTATTCCGAAAGTTGATCGCCGTCAGCGTCATCATCAAACAAGTTATCATCAGGCAATCTGTCACTTTCATCTGTGCTGTGTCGGGCGTGTTTCAGCGGCGTGCATTTTTTGTGTGCGCGCTCTGTGCCGTGTCGCTCGTGTTGCCATTTCCCTTCAGTTTTTGCCTCTGCCCTTAGTGAAGCATGTCTTGGCGACTTTACTTTAACTTTTGTGCGATCAGTCCCTGGACTCTGTCCACGTACCCAAGAGTGTGATTTAATGTTACTTCCATATTTATTCTGTGGATCAACGTCTGTGAGTTTCGCTGGTGTCGCGAGCACTGATTTCTTCTTCCTCTCGAGGGTGTGAGGACATTTCTCCTCGTTTATTAGAGACGATATCTCTCCCGTTTCCTTTCCAAATTTTTCCTCATTCCACAATCCCTGTCTGTATGCCTGTGTGGGAAGGCATGAGTCCTGTCCTGCCTTCTCTGCAGTTTTTGCATCGTGTTCGCCTTCGTTACATTTTATCCAGTCAATTAGTTTCCCCCGAGGTGTGTTCGTGTTATCGATACAGCTCCCTTCCCATATGTCTCTCTGACTGTACTGCTTTGTAACAGATCGATCGGTACGTTTTAATACGAGCTCCCAGTACCCCGTAACCCATTCAAAAATTATTCTTAATCCTAGCATCTCAAGTGGCAGGAGTTACTTTGACCTTTTCTTTCAGAGTGCATATAAAACAGTTATCTCACAGAGTGTGGTCAGTTTGACTCGACGAGTCTGTTATTTTCCGATTCAGTGTGCGTACCTCTAACACCATTTATCACAGGATGCAATTGGTTCGATACGATATTATCTTAATTCCACTGTCTCTGTTTCAACCTGCTATTCTGGGTTTTAATCTTAGAGGGCGTTTTTTTTTTGTTTTACGCTCGTTTACAATCACCATGCAATGTTCGATCACGATATTCTGTTTAACATGTAGTGATTCATTCCATCATCCATGCAAAACACTGTCTGCGAGAGATCCCGGACGAGCCACCCATTATGTTGTATGTGTTGGGTTATGAAATTTTGATAAAAATAATAAAAATTAATAATTTTCCGAAAAATGCGCAAATCGCATTAATTATGAAAGTGTGTGTATTAATATGCATAAATTATGTTAATGTGTGTAATTATATGCATAAATTATGATAATCGCGGAGATAATCGTAGTAATTTATACGGATGCTTGCGATTATGTTAATGTGTGCAGTTGTGATAATTCAGCTTGGTTTCGTTTATCCAGGGTTATATCAATCAGGATAACACGATTATCATCGATTAAACGTTTACCGATTATCTTAGTGTTTTTATGTTATTTTAGGTCTCCAGTTTCAGATCTCATCACAGGATACAGCTATCAAGAATAAGACAGTTTTGCATGGACATGGAAGGAACACTCGAGTCGCTTCTGTGATAACAATTTTATTCTAACAAGCATGTGACATTCTATCATGCAGGTCAAACATGCGTCAATAATTCATGAGCAAGATTATGCAATTAACGAAAATGGATAACTAAAAATACTTCTTCATTTGCGAGACTACGCATTTAACTAAATTGAATAACCAAACTCTTATGCATTTGCGAGATTATGCATTCGACTAATATGAATAACCAAAACTCTTATGCAATTACGAGATTATGCATTTGACTAAAATGAATGAATAAACACTTATGCATTTGCGAGACTATGAGTTTGACTAAAATGAATGAATAAACACTTATGCATTTGCGAGACTATGCATTTAGCTAAATTGAATAACTCAAAACTCTTATGCATTTGCGAGATTATGCATTAACTAATATGAATGAATAAACACTTGTGCATTTGCGACATTATGCATTTAACGAACCGAATGACTAAAAACCCTCCTAACAGTCGTAACCTCTACCTTTCCACCAGGCATCTCATTAGTTCGCCCATGTATCGATCACAATCGGCGACTGGCCGAGTTTGAAAACAAGCATGACACACTTCATATGGCGGTAATAAAAAGCACTTATTGTATCTCAGAGGCGAAAGTATATGTCAATAGATTCATCGGTAAGTATAAAATCCTTTTTAACGAAATGTTTGAGACAAGGGTGGGTGGATGCGTGTTGTGAGAGGGAGTATCGGCTCTGCTTTGATTAATTCCTCAGCGAGATTCTCTGACAAAGAAAACCGATTTGACAAGATATTCTCTCTCTATATATGGGTCGATTCGTAATGAGGATTCCGAGAGTTTGAGTTTGCCTCGACGAATCTATTGATCGCCTATGCGATGAACGGGACGGACTCTTAATCACTCGATGGGCCGCGATTTCTCATGGCCAGCTGATGGTTCATGTAGTTGATAATCAGTCTTCTGATAATTGGCTAGGGTTGATACGATGGTAAGGGTGAAATAGATAGGATAGTCTCACAGGTGAGTGGGGCGTCGATGCGTGCGTGTGTGGGTCTATTGGTGGGGGGAAGTTGTGGGTACGAACGACTTTCGGAGAAGGACCCTCTGGCTTGCGCGGCTGCGGTGAGCGGCTCGCTTTCTGACTCCTCCCTCGGCTGACCCCGTACGATGACTGACGGCGCGGGTAGGCGAGCACCTCGGCGTGGCGGCACGGCAAGGGAGCTGGGCTCGTACACTCGTGTGCGGCAGGCGAGCACCTCGGCGTGGCGGCACGGCAAGGGGGTTGAGGCTCGTACTCTCGTGTGCGGCAGGCGAGCACTTTGGCTTGGCGATGCACTTTGGCTTGGCGAAGCACGTCGCCACCCCGCGAGCCTCGTCCTTCTGGATGACGAGAGCTATTTCGTTGGCGGTGACGAGAGGAGATAGGGCCGACGCCCCGTACGATCTGTGGTGGGGGCCTGAGCCCCTGACGATCTGAGTTGAATGGATTTTTCCCCGGCTTATATTGGGAAAATCCACTCAGTCTTCCCGAGTTGTTCGAAGGCCGTCATATATCTTTCTGTGGGTTGAACACATCTGCGTCCGTGTGTTTCGTGTGTCGTGTGCGTGTTTATTAGTAAAGACACAGCTGTGTAATCATTCTGGAAGGAGGGGTGGGGAATGTTATTTGCTCGCGTGTGCAAATCTTGCTGTCCGTGCTGCGGGGAGACAAAGACGGCCGTGTTTAACTCAAACGTGAGCACCCTCTCCTCTCTCCGCGTCTCTTGCGAGAGAATACAAACAAAAAAACAGACCAAGAAGAAGCAGACACCCCCGCGACCCCTCCTCGCGACCCCTCCTCGCGACCTTTCCTAACCCTCCAAGCATTCATGGGCCATCTGTTTGTGCTGCGGGGAGACAAAGACGGCCGTGTTTAACTCAAAACGTGAGCACCCTCTCCTCTCTCCGCGTCTCTTGCGAGAGAAAACAAACAATGTCAGCACAAACCCCCCCCCCCTGTGACCTTTTTGCTCCCTCCTTGCTTGCCAGACCCCGCTGGAAGACAAAGGTGGCTGAGGAGATGTTTGCAATACATTGATGTGGTCCTGTGTGTTACATTTATTCTTGAATTATATTTTATGAGTTCCTTCTGTCTTAGTATCGTGGTTATCATTTGTCTATGTTTAATGAATATTCGTAATGATCCTCGTCACATTATTATTTTGGGGCTTCGCCAAGTTTAGTTCCCGGAGATTGGTGTTTTATTCTGAGTTATATTTTAATGTCCTGAGGTTAAGTGTAACTATGTTTCCACTTAAGCTTTCTGGAATTCGTACTCTTTAGTTTTTAGGAAGGTCGTGTAGGTAGGAAACATATACTAATAATAAAAACAATTATTGTTTGTTGGTTAATTATCTTTGTTAAGTTTCTACTTTTCGGTAAGGAAAACGTTAAGAAAACGCGAAGTTTCAACCGTTATTTACTCTGCACCTTATCTGTACATCTCCAGATGTCTTGGGAGGTTAGTCCATACATCTTTTGTCCATCTGGATGTCTATGACCTCTCTGTGACCGACTTCTTACCCGTTTAATGGCCGTTTCACAGATTCCTGGTGTGCTTGTAGTGGGTTGTTTTCATTATTTAATTTAAAAAAAATATATATATATAGATATAATAAAATTTTTTTTTTAATTATTCTTAATATTAATAACGGAAAACAGGGCATAGATACAACACTCCCCCTTCGTCACACGGCGTCACAAAAGTCAGACCCCCCCTCAAATATGACGTCTCAAAGCTCTGCCCCCCCCCAAACCATTTTGAAAATAAAACACGCTTCAAATCGCTTTAAACTATTGTCATTGTAGTGCGTCTTTAATATGGCGCTGCACTCTGATTTTATAGAAGTGTTGTTATAACAATTAGTGTTGTTATAATAATTCTATATTTATTTAAAGTTGCGCATTTTGATGCGACGTCACATTTCTCAAACGCCCCCCTCCTCGTCACACATCGTCACAAATGTCTGACCCCCTCCCCCCCTAGGTGCATGACGTCATTTATGGACGGCCCCTTTGCCAGTACCAAAATATAATAATAGGTTTTTTCCCCTTTTTTCTGGCAACTGAAAAAAGGGGAAAACCTATTATTGTATACAGCACACTATACATTCCAGTATACACTTAACTATACAATCCACTATAACTTCACTATACACTACACAATACAATCCAATATGACTTCACAATACATTAAATTATACACTACACTACTATACACTACATTATACACCACACTATACAGTACACCAATTGTTCACAAATTAAGTTACGGGCACGCAAGGACAACTTCTTTGTTTCATCAAACGCTTTGTGTTTATTAACATTATTATTATTTTTAACGATTGACAACCAAAGGGGTGCAGGCTGCAGTAGTAATGTGAAGCCGAACCGGTCGGAGTGGTTCTCATTTGGCGGTGCGAGACACAACAACTTTGAGTGAATAAAGTTCACCTTGTGAAGTTACTGGACTGTGGTGTGATACTCAAAAAGCGTGTTGCTTTTGATTACGGCACGAATTATTAGATGTTGTGAATGTGCTGTCCAGCTTAGGCACGTGTACATGTTCAACACCTTTAGTTGAACACAACAGCCTTATTCACTATGATCGAGTGCAAATATCTCGAGCGAAGGTAAGAACACGATTTTGTATTATGTAGAACTCAAACGACATTGTAGCATTAGTTGAACACCTTCGTGTCGACGTATTTACAATCGTAACATTAGACACTATTCCTAATCCCGTTTATTGGATGTAAATTTGCAACCTGCGGGGTGGAGCGGTAGTGCAGTGGTTCGCGCATTGCACTACCAATCGCCCACCTGAGATCAACGTCTGGCCAAGTCTAACATCGTCCATCGCTCGCACAACTTCACCGCCCGCATTGTTCATCGTGCTTCTTGTTAATTGTTTTGTTGTTTGACAGACTTATCACAGACGACTGTGTGTGCGTGTTAACGCGTCCATTGTTCATTTCCTCTCAGCCGCGAGTCGTCCAAGTGCGGCTTCACCGCTCGAGCTGCGAGTGGCGCGCCCCTGAAGATGCCTGCGGCAGCGTCTTGTGGACGCTTGAGAGGGGAACATTGCTCAGCGCGCAGCCCGACCCACAAAGCCGCACTTGAAGTATTCCCATTTGATGGGGATATAAATATATAATTGTATATCCCTCTCTCGGACGCAATCAGACAGCGTAGAAAGTAAAAACACAGCAATGAGCACAATCCAGTACACCGAATAAAGTAATTTGACAATTCAAAGGCATCTAAACATTTTTATATAAATACGAACACAGAGATCCACGTAGAGCCTGCATAGACTTGAGGGGCCGGTACTGTTAGCATGCAACTATAAACGCAGGGAGTTGTACGAGATGGTGGTTCAGACGATAGCTCCACGCCCGACCGCTGGCTGTGTTTACACAACGCACCAGATACCATTTGAGGTTGAGTCGACCCAGGGAAGGCCCATTACCGATTCAGATGACCGTCGCCGGTGTTTGACCGCGAGCGGGAATCGAACTCGGGTCGCTGGGTTAGTAGCCCAGCGCAGCGCTCACTGCTGTGGCCACCGCTCCCCCCACACGGAGTCGTCCACAGGCGTCAGGGACACGCCGAGAGGAATCCCCGCCGCGTGATCAGCGCCCCACTCGCCCCCCTTGATTTCCCCCGTACTTTATTTGATGTACAATGGGTGGGTGGCGTTCGTGCGAGTGAAAAAGTTCATCCAAACCGCACCGGGATTGTCCACCCGACTCTGGGGGGACGAGCCGTCTCGAGCAGGCCCTGCCCACAGGACGTCCACAACGCGCCGTGCTCTGTACAAGACGCAGCTACTCACACTCGCCCCCCCCCTCTAACATCCACCATTTAACAAGGGGGGTGGGAACCCGTACATTTATTTTTCTTAAAATTTGTTTTTTGTTTCATTTATTTATCATACCTTATACATTTTATTTAAATTATTACATATTTTATAAATATTACTTTCTAATATTATTTTCAAATATTACGTAAATAATTATTATTTATATAATTAAAATTTTCTGATAAATGATTCACTTTTTTTAAATGAGAAAAAATATATAAAATGTTTTAGATTATTTTATTTAAATGCATCAATTCATGTAACTTATACACTTTACAATTAATTTCATGATTCATGCATATTAATGATTTTATAATAAAATTTTATTAATTAATATTTTTCTTTACTTATTATTAACTTATTTGCTACTTAATGTTCTTTTGCTGTTCGTTGTGCGCAGTTGCAAATTGACCCGCTGAGGTCTTGACGGGTTTCTTTTGTTCCATTCCTGTTGCTCTGTGGCCCCGGTAACGTTCCCGTGCTGCTGTGATGTGCACCCATGCCCACTTAAGTGAGGGCGATGTTGGCACGCAGACTGAAGATCGATTGAAGAGGACAAATGCGAGTCCCTTTATGTCCAGTCAATGTCTCGTTACTTGAACAAATATGTAAAACCTTATCCATGGCTCGAGGAGTATCCTGAAGCTCATTAAATAACTTAACAATTATGATTGGAATCTCAGCTCCACCGTGACGAAGAATGAAAGCCGTCAATGCTCCTCACATCCGCTTTCAACTGAAGAAGCTTCAGATCTTGACGATGCTCCCAGCACGTGGAGGGAACGTCACAGACATCGCGCTGATCAACAAGGCGCAGAACCTGACGTGCATGCCGTTCACCAATCCAAACGCCACAGTCCAGGCTCAACCTTCCGTTGCTCTCGAGATCTGGTAAAAAAAATCGGCAACATTTCGGGTTGATTTGGCCACAACCTCTTTTGAAATCACTGGTGCATTTTCATTAGGGGCCATCCATTGAGTACGTATGCATAGAGGGGGTTTAACCCAAATGCATACGCTTGCATATGGGGAGTCAACTGACAATGTATGTGTAGTGCTGAACTTGACACGACAGGTTCTTGCTTTTCTCTCTCACTTTATTTCACTAACACCAATCAACATTCCTCCAGCACGCTCTCTGCTCGCTCGCCGCGTTCCGCCGGCCTCGCTCGCTCCGCGTCTCTCACTCTGTCGACTCTCCTCTCCACTCTCTCCGTCACAGTTCAGCCGTTCTTTATCGGCTTCTCCGTCACACTCAGCCGTGTCTCTATCGTTTTCTCCGTCACACTCCAGCCGCTTTCTGCTGGCTTCGCCGTCACACTCCAGCCGCTTCTGCTGGCTTCTCCACTGCTACCCTATACTTCTCCACTGCTACCCTATACTTCTCCACTGCTACCCTATACTTCTCCACTGCTACCCTATACTTCTCCACTGCTACCCCATACTTCTCCAATGCTTCTGGCTCCGCTGCTTCAGCTCCAACATTCGTCTTCTCCTCCCAGGCGCGAACTCCCGTCTCCTTCAAAAACCCCTCTCTTTATCCCCAAGCCAATTAATCCCTAACTAATCAGGTCGTGTTCCCCGCGACGCCCCTGGCCCCCAGCCCCCGCTGGCACCCGTTCCAGACAACGCGGCGCCACTTAGCGACATAAAACCTCCCGGCCAATCAGCGCCCTGCATCCTTAATCGCCCCCTACCACCTGTTACTGTCCTCAGACAGCGTGGCGTCGCATTTAGACAATAACGACCTCGTATGCTCCCACTGTACTCTGCTCGCACGTGCCCCCAACTCCCGCGCGTGGCGTATAATTCAGGCACTACATCACCCCCCCCCCCATGTTAAAGAATTAGCCGTCCCGGCTAAACATAACGCGCTACGCGGCAACACACAACAACCCTTATATACATAGTTACACGATTCCCCCCCCCCCCCCCCACCGACAACGCAACACGACCACTACGCCACAGAATTTCAAGAAAAGTCACTCGTCGGGAGCGGGTTCCCGCAACCGGTCCATCACCCCGGCCCGGGTGAACAGGGGACAAGGGCGGGGAGAACCCCTTCGTGGGCGCGGGGCAGCATCCCACCCGTGACGTGCCCCTTTCCTCGTAACATCGGCCTCCCGCTGGTGCGACCGCATCCCGTTCCCATGCGTCCCGGGGCGGCAGCTGACTCAAAAACGGCGATCCTGCAGGCACACGGGGGGGGGGGGGGGGGGGTAAACTGCTGGGGTGCGTTCTCACGCCGCCGCACAACACGCTCGTCGGACACATCCAATACAGGCCACTCCGGGATGGGAGATGACGCATCATAACGCGATACATATTTCTTCAACCGCGACGGGTGAACAAGCCACAATCGACGACCGCACCGAATCCGTACACTCTGGTCCCTTCGAACCTCCACAATTTAAATGGGACCCTGCCAGGGCTGATGGAATTTCGGCGACGTGCCCACCGGCACCATAGGACAATGCAGCCAAGCCCTGTCCCCCACTTGCCATGGCTCCCGAGGAGGCTGTGTACCATGCAGGCGCTCATTAGCCGCCTGCCTCCGCTCCGTATTACCCAGTGAGGCCTCTCTAGCCTCCTTCAGACGGTCCAATGCCTCTTGCATGGGGGCAGGCACCGCTGACAACTTCCCCTTTGTTTTGACACCCAGCTTGACCAGGGCCAGGGCCTCCGATTCTCGACCATACATTAAATAGAAGGGTGAATACCCCGTTGAGGCGTGCGGAGCCAATCTGTAAGCGGCCAGGGTCGCTGGAACATATAGATCCCAATCAGTTTGTGCCAAATTAACCTGCTGGCACAACATAGACGTCAGCGTCCTATGAAGACGCTCAACTATCCCGTCGGTTTGCGGGTGGTACGGGGACGTCTGAATTTTTTTTGTACCCAATGCGTCACACACCTCTTTCAACAAGCGGGAAGAAATGTTTTTGCCCTGATCAGTAAGCAGGTGCGCTGGGGCACCCTTATCAAAAACGTATCCCTGCAGGAAGGCCTCCGTGATCGATCCTGCCGATTGGTCTACCAGTGGCCATGCCATAGGCCACCGAGTGAGGTACTCAACACCCACCAGCAAATATTTGTGACCCCGCGGGGTAACGGGGAACAGCCCCAAAATATCCAGGGCGACAATTTTGTTTACCCGTGAAACTCGTATCGATTGCAACGGTACTCGATATGGTTGCGCCGGCGCCTTCTGCCGTGCGCACTCGTGACAGGCCTTAACGTACAAATGAACATCGTTCTGCATCCCCGGCCAGTAAAAATCGTTACTCAAAGTCAATGCGGTTTTCTTTTCACCCAAATGCAGCAAACGCTCGTATGCATCGTGAATACGTTTTCCCCTCAAGCTCAACGGTACCACAATACAACATTTTTGCAACACGACATCCCACCTCACTAGGAGATCGTCTATGAGCCGAAGGAAGGGCCAATCCTCCGACCCTTTAGAACGGGAGGCCCGAAGCCTCATTCTGGTTAGTGAAGAATCGTTCACCTGTAAGCGCGCCCAACAATCCCGTGATAATCCCAGTAACCCGGGCTCTTTAGCAGGGGCCCCGTCAATTGGGCCCGCATCGGCTGCAGTGGCCATGGCCAGAATGCCCTGCAGCGGTGGACCACAGCGCAGCAATCCCTCGGTACTTCTACACGAGCCTGATGGCTGAGACAATCGCGACAGAGCGTCCGCATTGACATGACGCGTCCCCTTTCTGTGTTGGACTGTAAAGGAGTATCCCTGCAGAACCTCAAGCCAACGGGCCATTTGACCTGAAGGTTGGTCAATCCGCAAGGAGTACTGCAGCGCCGCGTGGTCAGTGCGGACAAAGAAATCCCTTCCGTACAAATATGGTCGATACAACTGCACGAAGTGTACAATCGCCAACAATTCTCTGCGCGTTACACAATATTTTTGCTCTGCCGGGGACAGCACGCGACTGCCGTATGCAACGACTTTTTCCACTCCATCGATTTTCTGCGACAAAGCAGCGCCTATGCCTGTATCACTGGCATCAGTGTCGAGAACGAACATCTCCCCAAAATTCGGGTATTCGAGTGGCGGTGCATCTGCTAAAGCGTCCCAAAGCGCTTCAAATGAACGCTGTTCCTCGTCACCCCATAGGAACTTTTTACCCTTAGCAGTCAGTGTATGCAGTGGCCTCGCAATTGTAGCAAAATCCTTGACAAATCGATGGTAGAACGACGCAAATCCCACGAAGCTACGCACCTTCGACACCGTTTTCGGCACTGGCCACGTGCGTACACAACTCGTCTTCTCCGGGTCAGTGGCGACTCCCGCCGTGCTGACATGACCCAAATACTTGACAGACGTTCTCAACAAATGGCATTTTTGGGGTTTAAATTTCAAATTGGCGTCCCGTACCCGGCCAAACACAGCTCACAACCGCTGCAAATGCCCTTCAATATCCTTACTGAACACAATGACGTCGTCAAGGTATATCAAACATGACTCCCACTGCAATCCGGACAATACAAGTTCCATCAACCGTTGGAAGGTGGCTGGCACGGAGTGCAGCCCCATCAGAAGCAGGTTAAAATGGAACAATCCCTGCGGTGTTCGAAAGGCTGTCTTCGGCTTAGATTCTTCATCTAGGGGATATTGCCAAAAGCCCAACAATAGGTCAAGAGTCGAGAAAAATTTCGCGCCGGACAAGCGTCCAATGAGTCATCAATGCGCGGGAGCGGGTACGCATCTGCCACCAAAATCTTATTGAGTTTACGATAATCGACACAAAATCGCAAGGAACCATCACGTTTTTTAACCAGTACAATTGGAGCCCCCCACGGGCTGGAAGAAGGAGAGACGATATTTTGTTCCAACATTTCGTCTACCATTTTCCGAATACAATCCTTCTCCAGCGGGCTTACACGATGAGAATTTAAGCAAATCGGAGGTGCACCTCTAGTATCAATGTGATGTTGCAATAGGGACGTGCGACCGACATCATATTTCCCCGAGCTAGAGACGTCCTTAAATTCCAAAAGCAGCTTACGGAGACGTGACCGCTGCTCGGGTGTCAAATCATCATTACATTCGTACAAATCCCGGAACCAGCACGGTTGCTCATCACACTGCGGCAGCGCATTCCCTTCACCCGCTGCCAAGCACCAATCCCCCTCCGAGTTCTGTGCAGCCGATGCATGCGCTAGAGTAGTCCCTTTTTGAATAACAACTGACTCGTGCCCCGTATTAACAATCTGTAAAAATGGTTGGCAATTTGCCGTCACAATTGTAAAAGCTCCAACCGTGCCACGGCGTTTGACGGCGTCAACAATATACCTTCCCCCAGGTTATTGAGTGGCAGCGCCCTTTTTCAAGCACAATGGCACGAGCATCTGCGTCGCAGGCGGAACACGCACTGTGCGACTAACTACCGCTTGTACCACGGCGTTCACATGAGCGAATTTAGATGGAGTTCCCAAAAATGTAAGGCATTTCCCCGATGACAATTCCAACCATCCCCTCTCTATAGAGATCTTAAGTGGCATCCTTCATAAATAAATATGTGCCCAACAAACATGGCACGGCCAGAGCAGTCCAAACCAAAATATATCCCGTTACACACACCTCCCCAATTTGAATTGTTGCGAGCACGCAACCCAAAATTCCCAAACTGCCCCCGTTAGCCACTATACACGGGCCATCAACTGGTTCCAAAGCCTGGGGCGAGGTTGGCAACGAATGAAAAGTTTGCAAAGAAATGAGGATCGCCGAAGCCCCCATATCGACAATTACTCTAATCTGCTCCCCTAGAACAAGCGCCATCACATCCGACGAACCCGGCGCGGCGCCCAAAACGTGATGAACCAACGCGCCCCATACAGCATTACCGTGCGATTCGTATGAAGGAAGGATTTACAGTGTGTGGTGACGTGGATGGGTGATGTGAAGGATATGGCCGTGTATTAAATGTGTCGCCACTCGCCTGTTGGTCCTGGAATGGGGAAAATCTGCGTTGTAGTCTCCCGTCGTCCTTGGGAAGACGCCTCTCCATCTCCAGCAGTCCCGTGCGAAGTGTCCTCGACGCCCGCACTCGTAGCACGTCCGCAGGGCGCCACCCCTGTACGTCTCGGGACAGTGCGGTAGGCTCGCGAGCGGCAGTGCGGCCGCTGCTGCCAGCGACCCCGGTTCCTCCAACTCCGACGGGCACCCGGCCACGCCGGCGCACACCACCAGAGGCTGTGCCGTCACCGCCGCTGGTTTGTGGCGAAGATCCAGGTTGGTCTGCATGTTCCTGGCGATCTGCAAAGACGACATGTCGTCGTCGCTGTTGCTGGGAAGTGAAAGGACGACCCGTAGCTCCTCCGCCAACAGCAACAGCTTCTCCTGGGCCAAGGAGTCAAGGGCGGCATGGTCCATCGCCGGGTAACAGTGCACTGCGGTATGCAAGGGGAGATTCCGCCTCCGCCCGCATTCTCAACTGAAACTTGCACTTGGCGACCGATCGCAGCTCGTTGATGTCTTGCATTGCCGCGAATGCCTCCGTCAACGATGAGCGAACTTCCGCAGGGAAGCCGTAGAATGCCGCAAGCGCATCGTAATCCAGGGCCGTCGGCAGGGCCCATAGCGCGTCACTCTCTGTTCAACCGAGCGACTCGTACGCTGCTCGGAAACGTCGCGTAAATGCTGTCCAGTCGCCGACTTTCGCCTCAAAACGATCCACGTGCAGCCGGCGTCGTGAGCCCGGAGTCGGCGACCCCGGCGCCCCATCGGCATCCGACTCCATTCCTGGCGTAGCGGGAGTCACAACTGCGTCGTCGGCCATCGCCGGTGTCGCAAGGTCGTACGGCGGCTGGTCCGATCCCGTCGGCGCCTCTCGTATCGTCAACATGAAGCGTTCGAACTCCTCCGTGAGCACCCTCATCTTGGCCTCCCACTGGGCCATCGCAGCCCAGCACTCGTGAGCCAGGCTCGATTCGTCTGCGTCATCCTGGTCATCCTCCTGCCCCGGAGGTGCCCAATCATCCAGGTCCGCCAGGGGAGCGACAGCCTCCAGCCCCGACGGGGGCACCATGTCTGCATCGCTGCTGTTGACCGACGAGCCCGCCGGTGTGTTTTTTCTCTTAACAACTTTTTTCGACATGTCGGCGCGGTTCTTCGATCACTTCTGACGCCAGTTGTAGTGCTAAACTTGACAAAACAGCTTCTTGCTTTTCTCTCTCACTTTATTTCACTAATACCGATCAAGATTCCTTCCGCTAACACCAATCAACATTCCTCCAGCGTGCTCTCCGCTCTCTCGCCGCGTTCCGCCGGCCTCGCTCGCTCCGCGTCTCTCACTGTCGACTCTCCTCTCCACTCTCTACGTCACAGTTCAGCCGCTCTTTATCGGCTTCTCCATCACACTCAGCCTTGTCTCTATCGGCTTCTCCGTCACACTCCAGCCGCTTTCTGCTGGCTTCGCCGTCACACTCCAGCCGCTTCTGCTGGCTTCTCCACTGCTGCCTTATACTTCTCCGCTGCTACCCTATACTTCTCCACTGCTACCCTATACTTCTCCACTGCTACCCTATACTTCTCCACTGCTACCCTATACTTCTCCACTGCTACCCTATACTTCTCCACTGCTACCCTATACTTCTCCACTGCTACCCCATACTTCTCCACTGCTACCCCATACTTCTCCAATGCTACCCTATACTTCTCCAATGCTTCTGGCTCCGCTGCTTCAGCTCCAACATTCTTCTTTTCCTCCCAGGCGTGAACTCCCGTCTCCTTTAAAAACCCCTCTCTTTATCCCCAAGCCATTTAATCCCTAATTAATCAGGTGGCGTCTCCCGCGATGCCCCTCGCCCCCAGCCCCCGCTGAGACCCGCCACGTGTTCCAGACAACGCGGCGCCACTTAGCGACAACAACAACCGCCTGGCCAATCAGCGCCCTGTGTCCTTAATCGCCCCCTACCGCCTGTTACTGTCCTCAGACAGCGTGGCGTCGCATTTAGACAATAACAACCTCGACCTCGTATCCTCCCACTGTACTCTGCACGCACGTGCCCCCGACTCCCGCGCATGGCGTATATATTTAGGCACTCCATTCTAAGCATAGGAAACGGGGGGGGGGGGGGGGGGCGGGTGGGGGGTGGATGAAGCCTTGATAATAATGCAGCCGGTGGTGGACTATCTGTTTGCTTAAACACGTGAATATTATTTCTCCTTGATCGTATCTACGTGGATTAAATATCGGCCGCTCTATACGATTCGGGGGGGGGGGGGGGGGGGTGCGGCAAGTACATACGAAGGTGGGGAGGGAGGTTTTAAAAGTATGCATGAGGGGGGAGGAGTCAAGTTTTGAAATATTTTTCCGTACCTACTAAATGGATGGCCCCGTATTCAGCGCGCCCCGCGAATCCCTGCGGTGGAGTGGCAGCGCTCTTGCGTGGCGCGCACCAACACCGGTCCAGGCCCCGCAGGGACCCAAACGATGTCTGGGAATCGGTCGCAATTCGTTACTCGGTCCGTAACTCTGGACCGGTGCCAGCAGTAAAACAACTGAACCCCACATGACCCTCAACATCCCCATCACCCCACCCCGTAGGGGTCCCTCCTCTCGCGTGACAACCCCCAAGCCCCCCCCCCCCCACCCAGACAGCCCCCCCCCTTCATGCACCCTTCCCGAGCACCCCCTACTCCTCCCACTCCCAGTACCCTTCCCCCTACCCCTCCCACTACCCCTCTCCCAACCCCTCCCCCTATCCCTCCTCCTACCCCTCCCCCTACACCGCCCCCTACTCCTCTCCCTACACAGCCCCCTACCCCTCCCACTGCCCCTGCCCTGCCCCCTACCCCTACACAACCCCTGCTCCTACCCCTAACCTCCCCCTACCCCGCCCCCTACCCCTCCCCCTACCCCTCCCACTACCCCTACCCTGCCCCTGCCCTGCCCCCTACCCCTACACAACCCCCTGCTCCTACCCCTAACCTCCCCCTACCCCCGCCCCCTACCCCTCCCCCTACCCCTCCCACTACCCCTACCCTGCCCCTTACCCCTACCCTACCCCGCCACCTCCCCCAACCCCTGCTCCTACCCCTCCCCCTACCCCACCCCCTACCCCGCCCCCTATCCCTACCACTACCCCTCCCCCGCCCTCTCCCCCAACCCCTCCCCCTACTCCTCCCCATACCCATCCCCCTTCCCCGCCCCCTACCCCTGCCCCGCCCATAAATTTGTTCGCAAAACGACCAAATGTTTGCTTAACGGGCTGAGACCCATCGATCGAATGAGTTCCATGGCGGCACAGGGTGGGGGGGGGGTCTCACCGCGGCCTGCAGCTGTTTGTTTACCAGCTGCGTTGTGCTGGGCGATTCGTCGTGTGGGGAGGGGAGCCTCAAGGTGGCACTGTAATGGGGGTGATGCTCAACGCTCCGCACAGAGAGATTCAAGAGGCAGATCCAATTCAATGCATCATCGCTAGACTTAACCTGTTTGTGTACTGCCACTCCCAGCCGCGGTTGCAAGATGTTAACTACGTTGCCTATACAGGAGGTCGTGGGTTGGATCCCGACCCTGATGCTTGCTGCTATATAATTGTAGTCTGCATGTTCTCCCTGGGGATTTTTACTCCGGGTCCTCCATTGTTTCATTCCACATTCAGAAACACGCGTTTGGAGTGTTTGGCTGCGAGTATAATTTTACACGTGATAAGCCACATTGTTGAGCTGCTATCATTTGTGATGGCGAGGTCGCTTCTAAAAAAAAGTGACAGAGCTCAGTGGGGCATTACCTGGTAAAATAACCCCACGATTACAACACTCGCTATGCACTGGTGTGGTCACGCATCCAAGATCTAACCAGGCTCACACCCGCTTAGTTAGCTTCCAAGTCTGTTTATGGGGCCATTTAGTGAACATGTTAACCCGTAGACAACCCACTACGCATCCGAGAGGGTATCACTCAAATCTCCGCACAGACAGATGCAATAGTACTGCATTTTACTGTTTGACCAATTATATACATAAGGTTTTTTTTGTTGGATCGCACCATCTGACACAGCCAACTCGTAAGGGGTTCGTCACGTTATAAAAAGTGCCAAATTCGTTACTAGTGCAGCACTAACCGTTTGTTGTAACGGATAGTAAACCCACCACTATTTACAATTTGAGAACCGTAACGTTGATGTTTCCCAGACAGTACCGACAACGCGCGGTGCTCCCAGGTAGTCTCCCATCCAAGCAGTAATGATGCGATAATAGTGCTTCATGAGGGTCTTGTATAGATGTAGTGATCAAGACCAAGATAGTGAAGCTGTTCATCATTATGCTGTTGATGATTCTGTTGCTGCTGATGATGATGATGACGATGACGGTTATGGTGGTTATAATAAAATGCTGCTGCATCTCTTCTTAGCAAGTGATCTATTCAGATCAATTGCATTGACGTGCACAGGATAATCGATAATTCACGATGTATCCAATATGTTAGGGCCCATCCATTTAGTACGCTCGCAAAACTCTGTCTAAACTTGACCCCTCCCCACACGTACTTTTTACACCCCCCCCCCCCACCTGCGTACGTTCGCTTGACGCACCCCCCCCCCCCACCGAATCCTATAGAACGGCCGATATTTAATCCACGCAGAAACTATCAAGGATTAATAATATTAACGTGTTTAAGAAAACAGATAGTCCACCGCCAGCTGCATTAAAGGATTGAGCTGCGTACCTTTACAAAGTGTGTCTAGTGTCTGCTGCGTTCAAACGCCGACTGAACCCAGTCCAACAGGTTACGTATTATAGGAATTTCGTCAACACGCACAATGTCAGGCTGAAGCACAGCAAGGACAATGTAGACATTGTTATCGAGGCTTCACCCCCCACCCCCCGTTTCCTATGCGTATGTACATTGTCAGTAGACCCCCCCTACGCAAGCGTACGCATATGGGTTAACCCCCCTCCCCCCTCCATGCGTATGTACTAAATGGATGTCCCCTTATGCAAATTGATACTTGTACCACGGTGAGCTAACCTCGCTGTACAATTGAGGCAGAACAAATGGGACAAACGATACAAAAACTAGACGGCAAAAAACACGCGAGAGAAAATAAAATAATCGATTTGTGAATATAATCGTGAATCTGAATCGCCACGATTTTTAAAAATCGCCTCAGGATGAATCTCTCCCCCCACCCCGTCGCCTCGCCCACCGCTGTTTGGCTCTGAAGTTAAAAACAAAACTGACGCAGCGCTCTCTCCCTGATACAGAGAGGAGAGAGACACGATGGAGGCTTCCTGCATTGTGAGCCCCCCACCACTCTCCCCATTTAGCTCCATGCGTCGCACTCCTCAAGACGAGCACCTGAACCGCTCAGAGATCGGAAGTCCGATGCCGTGTGTGGATTCGGAATAAATAAAAAACCCGAGACAGACTTGGCTACTGTGAGCTCACCATTCGTCTGCCACTCGGTAAAAAATATGATCATGAAAAACAATTAGAAAATGTTCTCATTGTAAGGCCCCATGGTGCAAATTGCAGTCTCCAACCCTTATCAGCTTTCTATCTCTCTTGCCTCTCTGAGTGCTAAGAAGAATAAGAAGGGCCATTGCCCAACAGTTGCCTGTTGGAAGTTTGTTCTAAGGCGGTGTCATTGACGAATGTCTTGAGCTCATTCGTTAAACAGGAAGAAGCGAGGACTTGGTCCAACATGGATTGAATTCGGATGTACCTGCGCTGGTTAGGCATTGCCTCACCAACACCTATTTTACCTGGAATGGCACCTTCTACAAACAGAATGAGGGTACCCCTATGGGCTCCCCCTTGTCACCAGTGATAGCAAACATGTTCATGGAAAAGTTTGAATAAGACGCCATCCAGACATCCACCCTGCGTCCTTCCCTGTGGAAGAGGTATGTGGATGACACTTTCGTCATTTGGCCACATGGCCTCCCAGCATTGAACCACTTCTTGGACCACATCAATTCCAGACACCCATCCATCAGATTCACCATGGAAGTGGAGAAAGATGGCAAACTACCATTCTTAGATACTCTGTTTGAGAGGAGACCTGACGGATCCTTGGGACATTCTGTCTACAGGAAAGCCACCCACACAGATTCCTACTTGAAACCGGATTCCCACCACCACCCATCTCAAAAGAATTCTCTCATCAAAACGCTATACCACAGAGCTCATGGCATTTCTGACCAACACCACCTGGTCAGTGAATTAAGACACGTACATCGGGCCCTCAGGATGAACGGATACTCTGAATGCACCATCCGCCAAGCTGTCTCTCCCACCATACAGAAACAGCCACTTGAAACTCCGATCAAAACTGTCACGTTACCATACATAGCAGGCGTGACCAAAAAGATCTCCAAAATTCTAAACAAACATAAAATCCAAGTCCGATTCAGTACAGTACATAAAATCCGTGATCTAATTCCATCTGTGAAGGATGTCATCCCTGACTTGCAATACCCTGGAGTCTATAAACTGAGTTGCAGCTGTGGTGACTGTTACATTGGGGAAACGAAACGTCATGTCTCTGATCGTGTCCGCGAGCACAAGTCAGATTTGAAACACTGCAAAATTGAGTCTTCCGCCGTTGCCGATCATTGCTACAACGCGGTGGGCTCTCATGATATTGTTTTCTCCGAGACTAAGGTACTCTGCAAACCCTCTGGCTACCATCAAATGTTTGTACACGAAGCCATTCAGATATACAAACAGACATAATTTCAACCGTGATGATGGGTACAAACTTAGTAATCATTGGAAAGATGTTATCAACCATACTAAAAAGATTTAACTACACATTTTTGGACCATCTTATCTGACAGGCACTATTTTACTCTACCGAGTGTTAACATCCCCAGCGTTTAACAGTACTCTTCTTTTTCGTATTTAATTAATTTACCCACCCAGCAGCATAACAAAAGGCGGCTTAATCCTAGCTGGCTTATCTACATATGCCATCTACATTACAAAGGCGTAGTTCCAGCAGCAGTACCGATCATATCACAACTCCTCCTCTCCCGCGGCCCCTCCTGGCTCCTCCCCCTTTAACCAGTATATAAGGTCGTACCTCTTGTGACTTCTCTTCACTTGATACAGATGTTTTGCTGTGACAGTTTCACCTGAAGACGGAAGCTTGTGTTGCCTCCGAAACGTCGTGATTTTATTGTTTTTATTTTTTATAAATTTTAATTTCATTTTTTACCGACGTGACTTTACCGAAAGAACTAAGAGTAGGAAGAGGCGAGTAGGGTGATGTGAGATTACACTGAGAGGCAGTGGAGTACTGATACAGTTGTAATAAATCTGATTAATTTTCGGCGAGATCACTTGCCTGATTTTCCACATCATAACACACCTACTACCTGTGTTGTTCAATTGCTACTTTCCCACAAAGTGGTTCTTGATTTATTGATCATGGAGATATCATGGGCAGAGTGGAAATCTCTGACAGCATCTCTGATTAGCGTGGTTGGCAATGTGCGGTTCAAATGGAGTTCAACATCCATACAAACAGATGCTCGCCATACGTCTGTCTCATCACGAGTGTGGTGAGGCTTGGAGAGCTGAGCCCTTTAGGTGCGGGCAATAAAAAGGCTCTAAATGTTGATACATAGCAGCTCAGACTCCACAGCGCTTTATCTGATCTCAGTATCTCGGTGTCTCCTGCACAGAAGGCGACTTGCCAGTCTTATCGCATGGGAGTATTTTGTTCTCTCCATGAGAGATGTCTCACCAGCTTTCTAAGTGACGCCTTCCACACTCACGCTGCCCACTGACACTGCGATATTGGAGCACGCAGAACATAATCGGGCATCGCGAATGTTAACATAATCGGTTATACGAAGTTACACAAATGTACTTTTTACAATACAAAACTTAAATCTTGACTTAAAGTTTTCGTGACTGTAGGAATTAATATTCTTTGGGTATTTCCGTAAATTCACGTAAATAGGTTCAAATAACCTTATTTTTTGTTATTTTCTTTTAACCTATCTACGTGACTTTACCGAAAGACCCAAAGAATATACATACAAAACTTACAGGTTTAACAGACAAATACCAAACAAAGAATGACCTTCATAAAGTCAAATAACATTTAGAGCATATATGTCTGTTTTCTTGACTCAATTGGCCTACTTATTGTAAGTAGAAAACATTCAAAGTATTCAAAGACCTGTTATCGCTACAAATAACTCACAACAAATGTCAGCACAGTATAATAAGACTGGCCTACAACTTTTGGACGTCATCTGCTTCAGAGATAAAATCTGCTGTTTATTATGTATTTTGATGTGCTGAATTCAAATATGACAATTTAAAAAACTGATTGGCTACTGTTCCCAAGATATTTCAGTTTTTACATTTTATGTCTATGTATATTGTACTAGCGGTAAATACCCGGCGTTGCTCGGGCGAAAAAGGCAGACACACACATGGACTTACACACAGACATTGACCCACACACATAGAAACACATCGACTTAGACGCACACACATATATGGTTAAACCCAGGATGGATCGTTAGCAGGCCAGCCTAAATGTTTCTAACCAGCGAAGATGTTCCATTAGGGGGGGTGCACGTTTCGCAAGCGTAGAAAAGGGAGGGAATTACCGTGGCCGAGAAGACCTGGTGCTTAATGCGGAGCGATAGACCAGGTAGCTTCCACGCAGCGTAACGCAGCCGATGAAAAGATAATGGCGCTCGACTGATTTGGAGTGAGAACTTTGCTGTTAATCTGGAGCCGGTCATGAGCACACTGGCCAGGTATGGGAATCTCGGCAATCTTTCCACAACTGCCACATCACCAATTGTGAGTTGTGGGGGTGGATTGTTCCATGGTACAAAATACCCAGGCAGGTGCTTAGTTTTGGTGGGGCTGATGGTAAGGCCCCACCTCTTAGTGGCAAGCTCCAGGTTCAGCAGCAGTGAGAGGCAATCACCAAAGCATCAGCATACATAACATGGTTTAGCAATAGAGAGCCATCCCTTGACCACACCCGGGCATCGATCAGCCTCCCATTGTATCTGTACCATATGGTAATTCCTCCGGTACAGCCATCGAAGGCTTCACGAACTACGTGGTAAAAAGATATGTTAATGTGGGAGCCAGAGGACATCCCTGTCACACCCCAAGGTGTAGAGGGAATGGCTCTGACTGACGGCCACGTAGTTTGAAGTGGGGCCGCTCACCAGCAGGAAGGTCCTTAAGGATCATGAGCAAAGGGTGAGGGACTGCGAAAGCACGAAGAACAACCCAGAGCCCAGGCCTACTGATGGTGTCATAGGCCTTGAGCAGGTCTATAAAGCACACAGATGGACTAAGACACACACATGGACCTACAGACACGCGAAAAAATTGACTTACACTGACTAACATGGAAGCATGCACACACAGCGACTAACACACACGCACATATCGACTCACACACAAACACATCGACTCACACACACATATGGACTCACACACACATAGACATCCACTTGAGATACACACACATGGAGTTACACACACATATCGACGTACACACATACAGCGACTCGCACATACAACGACTCACACACAGACATACGTGGACTCACACACTTTGACGCAAACACACATGTACTTACACACACACATCGACTAAGACACACACACATGGACTTACACACACATACATAGACTGACCCACACATTGCCCTACACACACATACACATATGGACTGTGACACACAGACATGTACTTTAGATACACATGGATTAACAGGCACATAGACTCACACACACGCATTGACTTACACACACACATCGAGTGACACACACACATGTATGGACTTACACACACGTGGACTAACACACACAGCGACTGATACGCAGACAAATGGACTGACACACACACACACTTGTACGTACACACACACATGGGGCGTTGTCCGTTTGAAAAAGAGAGACACACACATGGACTTACACACAGACATGGACCCACACACGTAGAAACCCATCGACTCACACACACAGACATCGAATTTAGGGACACACATGTAGTTTCTGCACACGAACATTATTATTGTAATATTAGGCAACTTATTAGTTTCATAATAGTAAACGAAGCAGAGTTGTTATGTGCACACAAACATTATCATTGTAATTTTTGTAAACTTATTTGTTTAATAATAGTAAACAATAAACCTCAGTTCTTAGCGAAAGATGCAATAAAATTGTACTTTACATTGGCGTGGTGACGCGTCGTCCCGTGCAGAGCCCGCGGCCTCGCCTAGATTGCCAAGCCGGAGGAGGTGAGACATTGCCAGGCTGCTGGCTGGGCCGCTACCACCCCCACCATCCCCCCGCCCGAGGCAGAATAATACTATGTAAGCGCTTTAAGAATATATTAAGTTAATATCTAAGAACTTTATAGCAGCAACTGCACACATTGGGGTGGTGGTGGGGGGAAGGGGACATCACACTGTGAAGAGAAATAGGTAGCGTGATGTGTATATTTATTCCATGTTAAACACGTGAAATAAAATGTCCCCGTGAGCTGGAGCGAACGCGCAGTACTTGGTAGGGTCCGCCCGCTCCCCACGCAATTGGCGTCAGTTGGTACAGTCGACGGCGCGCAATAAGTAAATAATTAATAATAGAAACGGCACATATTTGTTAATTAAAGTACTTAAACGTTTACAGATGGGAAAACGGAATAGCCTATTTCTACCGCGGGGCTTAGGGCTGGCCGCCCGGCAAATTTTTTTCTACGTGAAGGCCACCGTCCGAGAGCCAAATCCCCCACAAGCGCGAGCGCGCGGAGACTTTTATATATAAGACTAGCGGTTAGTACCCGGCGTTGCCCGGGTGAAAAATATCTTTCAAAACTTCTCTTAAAAACCTAACATATACACAGATACTAAAATATTGTGAAAGCCCGGTGGTCAGTTTGTCCATTTCTCCACCAACAAAATTATAAGAGGCTTGCACAAGTCCAAAAAGTTAAAGAAAGTGTGGGGTAAATAGTTGATGTAAAAGGTTTCCGAAAATTGTGGACCCCCCCCTCAAAAAATATCTTTACCCCCATGTCGGTATATATACCTACACACCCTACATACAACAGAGGAAGTAGTATCTATGACTCTGTAGTTGTATCGACTGACTGTACAGTAGTATCTACTGAGCCAGTAGTAGCCACTGACGGTGTAGTAGTATTTACTGACTGCAGTAACGACCGAACGTAGTAGTATCTACTGGCCCTACAGTAGTATCTACCGACTCTAAAGCAGTAACGACTAACTGTAAAGAAGTATCCACTGACTCTAGTAGCAACTCACCGTAGCGGTATCTACTGACTGTATAGTAGTATATACTGACTGTAGCAGTAGTGACTGACTGTAGTGGTATATACTGACTGTTTTAGTATCTACTAACTCTATATAGCAGTATCTACCAACTCGATAGCAGTATCTACTATCACTACAGCAGTGCATACCGACTGAGGTGGCACCTGCTATGACTACAGCAGTGCATACCGACTTTGGTGGTACCTGCTTTCACTACAGCAGTGCATACTGACTGTGGTGTTACATGCTATGAATACAGCAGTGCATACTGCTGTGGTGGTACCTGCTATGACTACAGCAGTGTATACTGTGTTGGTTACCTACTATGATCACAGCAGTGTAAACCATTAGAGCAGTGCATACTGCTGTGGTGGTACCTGCTATGATTACAGCAGTGCACACTGCTGAGGTGGTACCTGCTATCACTACAGCAGTGCATACTGACAGTGGTGGCACCTGCTATGACTACAGCTGTACATACCGACTTTGGTGGTACCTGCTTTCACTACAGCAGTGCATACTGACTGTGGTGGTACATGCTATGAATACAGCAGTGCATACTGCTGTGGTGGTACCTGCTATGACTACAGCAGTGCATACTGTGTTAGTTACCTGCTATGATCACAGCAGTGTATACCATTAGAGCAGTGCATACTGCTGTGGTGGTACCTGCTATGATTACAGCAGTGAACACTGCTGTGATGGTACCTGCTAGGATTACAGCAGTGCATGTTGTGGTGGTACCTGCTATGATTACAGCAGTGTATACTGCTGTGGTGGTACCTGCTATGATTACAGTAGTGCATACTGACTGTGGTGGCACCTGCAATGATAATAGCAGTGCATACCGATGTGGTACCTGCTATGATTACAGCAGTGGAAACTGCTGTGGTGGTACCTGCTATGATTACAGCAGTGGAAACTGCTGTGGTGGTACCTGCTATGATTACAGCAGTGGATACTGCTGTGATGATACGTGCTATGATTACAGCAGTGCATACTGCTGTGGTGGTACCTGCTATGATTATAGCAGTGCATACTACTGTGGTGGTACCTGCTATGATTACAGCAGTGCATACCGCTGTGGTGGTACCTGCTATGATTACAGCAGTGCATTCCAACTGTGGTGGTACCTGCTATGATTACAGCAGTTGACACTGCTGTGGTGGTACCTGCTATTATTACAGCAGTGCATACTGACTGTGGTGGTACCTGCTATGATTACACTAGTGCATACTGACTGTGGTGGCACCTGCAATGATAACAGCAGTGGATACTGCTGTGGTGGTACGTGCTATGATTACAGCAGTGCATAATGATTGTGGTGGTACCTGCTATGACTACAGCAGTGCATACAGCTGTGGTGGTACCTGCTATGACTACAACAGTGCATACTGTGTTGGTACCTGCTATGATTACAGCAGTGCATACTGACTGTGGTGGTACCTGCTATGATTACAGCAGTGCATACTGCTGTGGTGGTACATGCTATCATTACAGCAGTGCATACTGATTGTGGTGGTACCTGCTATGACTACAGCAGTGCATATTGCTGTGGTGGTGCCTGCTATGACTACAGCAGTGCATACTGCTGTGGTGGAACCTGCTATGATTACAGCAGTGCATACTGCTGTGGTGGTACCTGCTTTGATTACAGCAGTGCATTTTGTGGTGGAACCTGCCATGATTACAGAAGTGCATATTGTGGTGGAACCTGCCATGATTACAGCAGTGCATATTGTGGTGGTACCTGCTATGATCCTAGCAGTGCATACTGACCGTGGTGGTACCTGCTATGATAACAGCAGTGCATACTGATTGTGGTGGTACATGCTATCATCACAGCAGTGCATACTGACTGTGGTGGTACATGCTATGATCACAGCAGTGCATACTGACTGTGGTGGCACCTGTTATGACTACAGCAGTGCATACTGACAGTGGTGGCACCTGCTATGACTACAGTAGTGCATATCGACTTTGGTGGTACCTGCTTTCACTACAGCAGTGCATACTGACTCTGGTGGTACCTGCTATGATTACAACAGTGCATACTGTGGTGGAACCTGCTTTCACGACAGCAGTGCATACTGTGGTGGTACGTGCTATGATTATAGCAGTGCATACTGACTGGTGGTACCTGCTATGATTACAGCAGTGGATACTGACTGTGGTGGTATCCTATGACTACAGCTGTGCATACTGACTGTGGTGGTACCTGCTTTCACGACTGCAGTGCATACTGACTGTGTTGGTTCCTGCTATGATTTCAGCGGTGAATACTGACTGTGGTGGTACCTGCTATGACTACAGCAGTGCATACTGACTCTGGTGGTACCTGCTATGATTACAGCAGTGCATACTGCTGTGGTGGTACCTGTTATGATTACAGCAGTGCATATTGTGGTGATACCTGCTATGATTACAGCAGTGCATACTGCTTTGGTGGTACCTGCTATGATTACAGCAGTGCATACTCACTGTGGTGGTACCTATGATTACAGCAGTGCATTCTGCTGTGGTGGTACCTGCTATGATTACAGCAGTACATACCGAGTGTGGTGGCACCTGCTATGACGACAGCAGTACATACTGTGGTGGTACCTGCTATGATGACAGCAGTACATACTGTGGTGGTGATACCTGCTATGAATACAGCAGTGCATACTGACTGTACTCACCACTCACCCTCACCACTCACAACTCACCCTCACCACTAATCCTCACCACTCACCCTCACCACTCACCACTCGCCCTCACCACTCACCCTCACAACTCACCACTAACCTATCTCCCTCACCACTCACCCTCACCACTCACCCTAACCACTCAGCCTCACCACTCACCCTCACCACTCACCAATCACCACTCACCAATCGCCACTCACCCTCACCACTCACCCTCACCACTCACCCTCACCACTCACCACTCACCCTCACCACTAAACCTCACCACTAACCCTCACCACTCACCGTCACCTTCACCACTCACCCTCACCACTCACCACTCACCCTCACCACTCACCACTCACCCTCACCACTCACCACTCACCCTCACCACTCACCCTCACCACTCCCCACTCTCCCTCACCACTCCCCATTCACTCTCATCATTCACCCTCACCATTCAGCCTCACCACTCACCAATCACCACTCACCCTCACCACTCACCCTCACCACTCACCCTCAGCACTAACCCTCACCACTCTCCCTCACCACTCACCCTCATCACTCACCCTCACCACTCACCACTCACCCTCACCACTCACCACTCACCCTCACCACTCCCCACTCTCCCTCACCACTCACCACTCACTCTCATCATTCACCCTCATCATTCAGCATCACCACTCACCCTCACTACTCACCACTCACCACTCACCGTCACAATCACCACTCACCCTTACCAATCTCCACTAACCCTCACAACTCAACCTCACCACTCACCCTCACCACTCACCACTCTCTCACCACTCACGCTCACCACTCACCCCTCACGCTCACCACTCACTCTCACCACACACCCTCGCCACTCACACTCACCCTCAACACTCACCACTCACAACCGCCACTCACCCTCACCACTCACCACTCACCCTCACCACTCACTCTCACCACTCACCCTCACCACTCACCCTCACCACTCACCCTCACCACTCACCCTCACTACTCACCACTCATCCTCACCAATCACACCCTCACCAATCACCACTCACCCTCACCGCTCACCCTCACCACTCACCACTCACGCTAAACGTCACCACTAACCCCTCACTAATCACCACACACAACCGCCACTCACCCTCACCACTCACCACTCACCCTCACCACTCACCCTCACCCTCACTACTCACCACTCATCCTCACCAATCACACCCTCACCAATCACCACTCACCCTGAGTGGTGAGGGTGAGTGGTGAGGGGGAGTGGTGAGGGGTGAGTGGTCAGGGTGAGTGGTGGAGATGAGTGGTGAGTGGTGAGGGCGAGTGGTGAGGGTGAGTGGTGAGGGTGATTATTGAGTAGTGAGGGTGAGTGGTGAGGGTTAGTGGTGAGGGTGAGTGGTGAGGGTGAATGGTGAGTGAGCAGTACATACTGTGGTGGTGGTACCTGCTATGAATACAGCAGTGCATACTGACTGTACTCACCACTCACCCTCACCACTCACAACTAACCCTCACCACTAATCCTCACCACTCACCCTCACCACTCACCACTCACCCTCACCACTCACCCTCACAACTCACCACTCACCCATCTCCCTCACCACTTACCCTCACCACTCACCCTAACCACTCAGCCTCACCACTCACCCTCACCACTCACCAATCACCACTCACCAATCGCCACTCACCCTCACCACTCACCCTCACCACTCACCCTCACCACTCACCACTCACCCTCACCACT
>NC_083843.1:3170953-3423623 GCF_015708825.2 Lethenteron reissneri | reverse complement strand
GACCCTATAATAGTAAATGCACACATTGGGGTGGGAGGGGGGAGAGAAGAGGACGTGAAACTTTGAAGAATTTACCTCAGCGTCGCGTGTAAACGCGTGTGCGTATTTTTAACGGGAGTGAGAAATGGCGTTCGACCTCCAGCGATGGCTTGCGTGCGTTGCCAGGGGCAACCGGCCTCGGTCGGTGTCTCGCGCATGCACAACGGCGTGCTTCGTCACGTGCCGGCCGGCAATAATAAATAAAAAAATAAAGAGAAATCGCACCAAATCGATAATCGGACCTCTTTAAAGTTTAGGGACGAAAAACGGAAATGCCTATTCCCACCGCGGGGCTCGGGGCGCGCCCACCGGCAATTTTTTTCCGTCCTAAACCCTGCGGCCCGAGTGCCAAATCCCTCGCAAGCGAGCGTACACAGATGGACAGACAGACGGACAGACAAAAAGTGACTTTTATAGGTAAGACTAGCGGTTAGTACCCGGCGTTGCCCGGGTGAAAAATATCTTTCAAAACTTCTCTTAAAAACCTAACATATACACAGATACTAAGGTATTGTGAAAGCCCGGTGGCCCGTTTGTCCATTTCTCCACCAACAAAATTATAAGAGGCTTGCACAAGTCCAAAAAGTTATAGAAAGTGTGGGGTAAATAGTTGATGTAAAAGGTTTCCGAAAATTGTGGACCCCCCCCTCAAAAATTATCTTTACCCCCATGTCGGTATATATACCTACACACCCTACATACAACAGAGGAAGTAGTATCTATGACTCTGTAGTTGTATCGACTGACTGTACAGTAGTATCTACTGAGCCAGTAGTAGCCACTGACGGTGTAGTAGTATTTACCTTCTGTAGTAACGACTGACCGTAGTAGTATCTACTGGACCTACAGTAGTATCTACCGACTCTATAGTAGTAACGACTAACTGAAAAGTAGTATCCACTGACACAAGTAGCTACTCACCGTAGCGGTATCTACTGACTGTATAGTAGTATATACTGACTGTAGCAGTAGTGACTGACTGTAGTGGTTTATACTGACTGTTTATGTATCTACTAACTCTATATAGCAGTATCTACCAACTCGATAGCAGTATCTACTATCACTACAGCAGTGCATACCGACTGAGGTGGCACCTGCTATGACTACAGCAGTGCATGCCGACTTTGGTGGTACCTGCTTTCACTACAGCAGTGCATACTGACTGTGGTGGTACCTGCTATGACTACAGCAGTGCATACTGTGTTGGTTATCTGCTATGATCACAGCAGTGTATACCATTACAGCAGTGCAAACTGCTGTGGTGGTACCTGCTATGATTACAGCAGTGCACACTGCTGTGATGGTACCTGCTAGGGTTACAGCAGTGCATACTGCTGTGGTGGTACCTGCTATGATTACAGTAGTGCATACTGACTGTGGTGGCACCTGCAATGATAATAGCAGTGCATACCGCTGTGGTACCTGCCATGATTACAGCAGTGCATACTAACTGTGGTGGTACCCGCTATGATTACAGTAGTGCATACTGACTGTGGTGGTACCTGCTATGATTATAGCAGTGGATACTGCTGTGATGGTACGTGCTATGATTACAGCAGTGCATACTGCTGTGGTGGTACCTGCTATGATTATAGCAGTGCATACTGCTGTGGTGGTACCCGCTATGATTACAGCAGTGCATACTGACTGTGGTGGTACCTGCTATGATTATAGCAGTGCATACTGCTGTGGTGGTACCCGCTATGATTACAGCAGTGCATACTTACTGTGGTGGTACCTGCTATGATTACAGCAGTGCATACCGCTGTGGTGGTACCTGCTATGATTACAGCAGTGCAAACTAACTGTGGTGGTACCTGCTATGATTACAGCAGTGGACACTGCTGTGGTGGTACCTGCTATGATTACAGCAGTGCATACTTTCTGTGGTGGTACCTGCTATGATTACAGCAGTGCATACCGCTGTGGTGGTACCTGCTATTATTACAGCAGTGCAAACTAACTGTGGTGGTACCTGCTATGATTACAGCAGTGGACACTGCTGTGGTGGTACCTGCTATGATTACAGCAGTGCATACTGACTGTGGTGGTACCTGCTATGATTATAGCAGTGCATACTGCTGTGGTGGTACCCGCTATGATTACAGCAGTGCATACTTACTGTGGTGGTACCTGCTATGATTACAGCAGTGCATACCGCTGTGGTGGTACCTGCTATGATTACAGCAGTGCAAACTAACTGTGGTGGTACCTGCTATGATTACAGAAGTGGACACTGCTGTGGTGGTACCTGCTATGATTACAGCAGTGCATATTGACTGTGGTGGTACCTGCTATGATTACAGTAGTGCATTCTGACTGTGGTGGCACCTGCAATGATAACAGCAGTGGATACTGTTGTGGTGGTACGTGCTATGATTACAGCAGTGCATAATGATTGTGGTGGTACCTGCTATGACTACAGCAGTGCATACTGCTGTGGTGGTACCTGCTATGACTACAACAGTGCATACTGTGTCGGTACCTGCTATGATTACAGCAGTGCATACTGCTGTGGTGGAACCTGCTATGATTACAGCAGTGCATACTGCTGTGGTGATACCTGCTATGATTACAGCAGTGCTTACTGCTGTGGTGGTACCTGCTATGATTACAGCAGTGCATATTGTGGTGGAACCTGCATTGATTACAGCAGTGCATATTGTGGTGGAACCTGCCATGATTACAGCAGTGCATATTGTGGTGATATATGCTATGATCCTAGCAGTGCATACTGACTGTGGTGGTACCTGATATAACAGCAGTGCATACTGACTGTGGTGGTACATGCTATGATCACAGCAGTGCAAACTGACTGTGGTAGTACATGCTATGATCACAGCAGTGCATACCGACTTTGGTGGTACCTGCTTTCACTACAGCAGTGCATACTGACTGTGGTGGTACCTGCTATGATTACAACAGTGCATACTGTGGTGGAACCTGCTTTCACGACAGCAGTGCATACTGTGGTGGTACGTGCTATGATTATAGCAGTGCATACTGACTGGTGGTACCTGCTATGATTACAGCAGTGGATAATGACTGTGGTGGTATCCTATGACTACAGCTGTGCATACTGACTGTGGTGATACCTGCTTACACGACAGCAGTGCATACTGACTGTGGTGGTTCCTGCTATGATTACAGCGGTGCATATTGACTGTGGTGGTACCTGCTATGACTACAGCAGTGCATACTGTGGTGGTACCTGCTATGATTACAGCAGTGCAAACTGCTGTGGTGATACCTGCTATGATTACAGCAGTGCATACTGCTGTGGTGGTACCTGCTATGATTACAGCAGTGCATACTGACTGTGGTGGTACCTATAATTACAGCAGTGCATACTGCTGTGGTGGTACCTGCTATGATTACAGCAGTGCATAGTGTGTTGGTATCTGCTATGATGAGAGGAGTACATATTGTGGTGGTGGTAACTGCTATGATGACAGCAGTACACACTGTGGTGGACTACAGCAGTGCATACTGTGGTGGTACCTGCTATGATGAGAGCAGTACATACCGAGTGTGGTGGCACCTGTTATGACGACAGCAGTACATACTGTGGTAGTACCTACTATGATGACAGCAGTAAATACTGTGGTGGTGGTGGTGGTACCTGCTCTGATGAGAGAAGTACATACTGTGGTGGTGGTACCTGCTATGAATACAGCACTGACTGTACTCACCACTCACCCTCACCACTCACAACTCGCCCTCACCACTCACCCTCACCACTCATCCTCACCACTCACCCTCACCACTCATCCTCACCACTCACCCTCACCACTCACCCTCACCACTCACCACTCACCCTCACCACTCACCACTCACCACTCATCCTCACTACTCACCCTCACAACTCACCACTCACCAATCACCCTCACCACTCACACTAACCACTCACGCTAACCATTCAGCCTCACCACTCACCCTCACCACTCACCCTCACCACTCACCACTCACCCTCACCACTCACCCCTCACCCTCACCACTCCCCACTCTCCCTCACCAATCACCACTCACCACTCACCCTCACCACTCACCACTCACCCTCACCACTCACCCTCACCACTCACCACTCAACACTCACCCTCACCACTCACCCTCACCACTCCCCACTCTCCCTCACCCTCACCATTCAGCCTCACCACTCACTCTCACCACTCACCCTCGCCACCCACACTCACCCTCACCACTCACCCTCGCCACTCACCCTCAACACTCACCACTCACCCTCACCACTCACCACTCACAACCGCCACTCACCCTCACCACTCACCACTCACCCCCATCACTCACTCTCACCACTCACCCTCACCACTCACCCTCACCACTCACCCTCACCACTCCCCACTCTCCCTCACCACTCACCCCTCACTCTCACCATTCACCCTCACCATTCAGCCTCACCACTCACCCTCACTACTCACCACTCACCACTCACCGTCACAATCACCACTCACCCTCACCACTCTCCACTAACCCTCACCACTCAACCTCACCACTCACCCTCACCACTACCTCACCACTCACGCTCACCACTGACCCTCACCACTCACCACTCACGCTCACCACTCACTCTCACCACTCACCCTCGCCACTCACACTCACCCTCAACACTCACCCTCACCACTCACCACTCACCCTCACCACTCACAACCGCCACTCACCCTCACCACTCACCCTCACCACTCACCACTCACCTTCACCACTCACACTAACCACTCACGCTAACCATTCAGCATCACCACTCACCCTCACTACTCACCCTCACAACTCACCAATCACCACTCACCCTCACCACTCACCCTCACCACTCACCACTCACCCTCACCACTCACCCCTCACCCTCACCACTCCCCACTCTCCCTCACCAATCACCACTCACCACTCACCCTCACCACTCACCACTCACCACTCACCCTCACCACTCACCCTCACCACTCACCACTCAACACTCACCCTCACCACTCACCCTCACCACTCCCCACTCTCCCTCACCCTCACCATTCAGCCTCACCACTCACTCTCACCACTCACCCTCGCCACCCACACTCACCCTCACCACTCACCCTCGCCACTCACCCTCAACACTCACCACTCACCCTCACCACTCACCACTCACAACCGCCACTCACCCTCACCACTCACCCCTCACCGCTCATCACTCACCCTCACCACTCACCCTCACCACTCACCCTCACCACTCACCCTCACCACTCTCCACTCACCCTCACCACTCACCACTCACTCTCATCATTCACCCTCACCATTCAGCCTCACCACTCACCCTCACTACTCACCACTCACCACTCACCGTCACAATCACCACTCACCCTCACCACTCTCCACTAACCCTCACCACTCAACCTCACCACTCACCCTCACCACTACCTCACCACTCACGCTCACCACTGACCCTCACCACTCACCACTCACGCTCACCACTCACTCTCACCACTCACCCTCGCCACTCACACTCACCCTCAACACTCACCCTCACCACTCACCACTCACCCTCACCACTCACAACCGCCACTCACCCTCACCACTCACCCTCACTACTCACCCTCACTACTCACCACTCATCCTCACCAATCACACCCTAACCAATCACCACTCACCCTCACCACTCACCCTCACCGCTCACCCGCACCGCTGAGTGGTGAGCATGAGTGGTGAGTGGTGAGAGTGAGTGGTGAGTGGTGAGATTGAGTGGTGAGTGTGAGTGCTGAGGGTGTGTGGTGAGAGTGAGTGGTGAGTGGTGAGTGGTGAGGGTGAGGATGATTGGTGAGGGTGAGTGGTGTACGAGAGTGGTGAGGGTGAGTGGTGAGGAAAAGTGGTGAGGGTGAGTGGTGAGGAAGAGTGGTGAGAAAGAGTGGTAAGGGTGAGTGGTGAGGAAGAGTGGTGAGGAAGTGTGGTGGGGAAGAGTGGTGAGGAAGAGTGGTGAACAAGAGTGGTGAGGGTGAGTGGTGAGGGTGAGTGGTGAGGGTGAGTGGTGAGCGTGAGTGGTGAGGGAGAGGGGTGAGTGTTGAGTGTTGAGGGTGAGTGGTGAGGGAGAGTGATGCGGGAGAGTGTTGAGGGTGAGTGGTGAGGGAGAGTGATGCGGGAGAGTGGTGAGCGTGAGTGGTGAGTAGTGAGAGTGAGTGGTGAGGGTGAGTGGTGGTGGTGAGGGTGAGTGGTGAAGGTGAGGTTGATTGGTGAGGGTGAGTGGTGAGGGTGAGTGGTTAGTAGTGAGGATGATTGGTGAGGGTGCGTGGTGAGCGTGAGTGGTGAGTGTGAGTGGTGAGGGTGAGTGGTGAGCATGAGTGGTGAATGCGAGTGGTGTGTGTTGAGAGTGAGTGGTGAGTGGTGAGGGTGAGTGGTGAGGGTGAGTGTGAGTGGTGAGGGGTCTGTGGTGAGTGTGAGTGGTGATGGTGAGTGGTGAGGGGTCAGTGGTGAGGGTGAGTGTGAGTGGTGAGGGTGAGTAGTGAGGGTGAGTGGTGAGTGTGATTCGTGATGGTGAGTGTGAGCGGTGAGTGTGAGTGGTGAGGGTGTGTGGTCAGCGTGAGTGGTGAGTAGTGAGAGTGAGTGGTGAGGGTGAGTGGTGTTGGTGAGGGTGAGTGTTGAGTGTGAGTGGTGAGGGTGAGTGGTGGTGGTGAGGATGATTGGTGAGGGTGAGTGGTGAGCGTGAGTGGTGAGGGAGATGGGTGAGTGTTGAGTGTTGAGGGTGAGTGGTGAGGGAGAGTGATGCGGGAGAGTGGTGAGCGTGAGTGGTGAGTAGTGAGAGTGAGTGGTGAGGGTGAGTGGTGAGGGTGAGTGGTGGTGGTGAGTGGTGGTGGTGAGGGTGAGTGTTGACAATGAGTGTTGAGGGTGAGTGGTGGTGGTGAGGGTGAGTGTTGAGGGTGAGTGGTGGTGTTGAGGGTGAGTGGTGAGGGTGAGGATAATTGGTGAGGGTGAGTGGTGAGCGTGAGTGGTGAGGGAGAGGGGTGAGTGTTGAGTGGTGAGGGTGAGTGGTGAGGGAGAGTGGTGCGGGAGATTGGTGAGGGTGAGTAGTGGTGGTGAGTGTGAGTGGTGAGGGTGAGTGGTGAGTGTGAGTGTTGGTGGTGAGGGTCAGTAGTGAGAGTGAGGGTGAGTGGTGGTGGTGAGGGTGAGTGATGAGGGTGAGTGTTGAGGGTGATTAGTTAGTAGTGAGGGGGAGTCATGAGTGTGAGTGGTGAGGAAGAGTGGTGAGTGGTGAGGATGAGAGTCGAATGGTGAGGAAGAGTGGTGAGGAAGAGTGGTGAGGAAGAGTGGTGAGTAGTGAGGGCGAGTGGTAAGGGTGAGGGTGAGGATGATTGGTGAGCGTGAGTGGTGATGGTGAGTGTGAGTGGTGAGGGTGTGAGTGGTGAGAGTGAGTGGTGAGGGTGTGAGTGGTGAGGGTGAGTGTTGACAGTGAGTGTGAGTGGTGAGGGTGAGTGGTGAGGGTGAGTGGTGAGAGATAGTGGTGCGGGAGAGTGGTGAGGGTGAGTAGTAGTGGTGAGTGTGAGTGGTGAGGGTGAGTAGTGAGGGTGAGTGGTGAGTAGTGAGGGTGAGTGGTGAGCGTGAGTGGTGAGTGGTGAGGAAGAGTGGTGAGGAAGAGTGGTGAGTGGTGAGGATGAGTGGTGAATGGTGAGGAAGAGTGGTGAGGAAGAGTGGTGAGTAGTGAGGGTGAGTGGTGAGTAGTGAGTGGTGAGTGGTTAGGGTGAGTGTTGAGGGTGAGTGTGAGTGGTGAGTGTGAGTGGTGAGGGTGATTGGTGAGGGTGAGCGTGAGTGGTGAGTGGTGAGAGTGAGTGGTGAGGGTGTGAGTGGTGATGGTGAGTGGTGATGGTGAGTGGTGAGCATGAGTGGTGAGTGGTGAGCGTGAGTGGTGAGGGTCAGTGGTGAGGGTCAGTGGTGAGAGTGAGTGGTAAGGGTGTGAGTGGTGATGGTGAGTGGTGGGGGTGAGTGGTGAGGGGTGAGTGGTGAGCATGAGTGTTGAGTGGTGATGGTGAGTGTGAGTGGTGAGTGTGAGTGGTGAGCGTGAGTGGTGAGCGTGAATGGTGATGGTGAGTGGTCAGGGTGAGTGGTGAGGGTGAGTGTGAGTGATGGTGAGTGGTGAGCGGTGAGGGAGAGAGTGAGGGAGATTGGTGAGGGTGTATATATTTTTGCCTATGATGACAGCAGTACATGCTGACGTTTTGTATGTTAAATGTAAAAGCTAAATGCGTGAATGTGTGTCTGTTGGAAATGTTAAGCAAACTTGGCAACACGCAGTTTGTTAAACGGGAATAGGGCGATTCTAAAGGAATCTACAACCTTCGATTCCTTTGCGCGATTCATAGAATCGATTCTTGGCGCGCTGGGGATTTACATTTTTAATTACAGAGTTTTATTTTTCATTGGTATGTTATGTTTTAACGTTTTCAGAAGATTTTAAATGTATTTTTCCCCCGGGCAACGCTGGGTATATCGACTCTAGAGCACAAAGTCCTCGCCTGACAAGAGTGGCGTGTCGAGGCCTAGTAACGTGCAGAGCCTCCGGCCTCGCCTAGATTGCCCAGCCGGGTGAGGCTGGGGGCTGGGCCGCTACCCCCCCCCCCCCCCGCGCTACAATAATACTGTCTAATCGCTAAAAATGTTATTATCTACCGACCCTATAATAGTAAATGCACACATTGGGGTGGGGTGGGGGGGGATGAGGACGTGAAACTTTGAAGAATTTACCTCAGCGTCGCGAGTAAACGCGTGTGCGTATTTTTAACGGGAGTGAGAAATGGCGTCCGCCCTCCAGCGATGGCTTGCGTGCGTTGCCAGGGGCAACCGGCCTCGGTCGGCGTCTCGCGCATGCGCAACGGCGTGCCTCGTCACGTGCCGGCCGGCAATAATAAATAAATAAATAAAGAGAAATCGCATCAAATCGATAATCGGACCGCTTTAAAGTTTAGGGACGAAAAAACGGAAATGCCTATTCCCACCGCGGGGCTCGGGGCGCGCCCACCGGCAAATTTTTTCCGTCCTAAACCCCGCGGCCCGAGCGCCAAATCCCTTGCAAGCGAGCGTACACAGAGGGACAGACAGATAGACAGACAAAAAGTGACTTTTATAGGTAAGAAGATAAGATAGATAGTAAATATTTACTCATAAATTGTAAACATTGGTATTTTCACGTACTCTTTGATTCTTTCGGTAAAGTCACGTAGGTATAAAATAAAATAAATCATGACGTTTCGGGAGCATGGTTGCTTTACATGTGTAATAAAGGACTCGTCCACTGTGTCTGTCTCTGTTGTCCTTTATTCGGGTTCCTTTACACTTGTCCCACACGGTCCTCGCTCAGAGCCTCTCCGCTCGGCAGCTCCAGGCTGCCCTCGCTCCCGTAGCCTCTCCCCACTCCGATGCAGCCCCACTGCTGCTGGGTTCCCCGTGCAGACCTCCGGCTGCCCTCACAGCAGCTTCACCGCTGCTGCTCGCCCTCCGTGCTCGGTCACCGCTGGCCGACAGTGCCGAGTCTCGCTCCCTGTGTGGCGATCTCGCCACTCTCCGATCTCCGCCCTGCGTGGCCTCCCTCTATCTCAATCCCCAACTCTCTCCCGTCTCTTCCGGTTTCTCCCCCTTAAGACTTGATCCCTCTCTCCCACGTGACCTAACTCCTCCCCTCGTGACGTCATATCCGCGAGGCCGTTTACGCCCGCATTACACATGATAACATGTCACCTGTCCTGTTTATGTAACACTTAAAAAATCAGCAAAAAGGTTATATAAATAAAATGTTTCGAAACAAAAACCAAAACACTATTATGTATATATAACTACATAGTTTAGTCCTTATTCAGTGTCTACTTGGCGAACCTTGGCTTCATTAAATGGAGCATCTCTTGTCACTCTGCAGCAATAGTCTTCCAGCATTGATGGGCTCAATTTGCCCTGATAGCATTTCCCCAATGTTGCAATGTCCTGGTGAAATCACTCGCCATGTTCGTTGCTCACTGCTCTGCAGTTCAGTGGGAAAAACATCTAAATGAGAGTGCAAAAAATGTATCTTTAGTGCAACCAAGTCTTTTGTATGACTTTGATGTTTTCCACCAATTCCCTATAGTTGTCTGCCTTGTTTCCAAGAAAATATGTTGCCACTAACTGGAAGGCTTTCCATGCCATCTGTTTCTTGTCACGCAGTGCACTGTCAAATGCATCATTCCGAAGAATTTCACGAATCTGAGCACCAACAAAGACACCTTCCTTTATCTTAGCTTCACTTAACCTTGACATTTTCCACAGAGGTACTTGAAAGCTGCTTGTGTTTTATCCATGGCTTTGACATGTAAGGGTGGTAACAAAATTTCCTTTATTCAAAAAGTGGTGGATGCTGAACACTTTTCCTCCCAGGCTCCAATTACTATGGGAGTGGCCAATCTATCTTGATGTAGTGGGAATGTCTCGCGCAACTATCCCATTCGCAGGGAAATCATCATTACTTTGTGTATCCAGTCAGCAGACCAAGCAAGAGAGCAACAACCTTCAAATCTCCACAAAGCTGTATACTGATATTGGGCATAGTTTATGCACCTCAAAAGTTGTTTCATGTTATAATAGATTTCCTTCATATGGACTGATGACCAACTGGAATTGATGGCAAACCATTTCCATTATGCAGCAAAACAGCTTTAGGACTCATCTTCCATGAATCAATGAACAGTCTCCACTCATCTGGATCATGAACGATGAGGGCTGCCATCACACTATTGATGTTGTTGGAGGCTACAAGATCACCTTCCAAGAAGAATGGGACAAGATACTTTTGATGGTCACGGAACATGGAAACCCTATCATCACCTCCTAGGAGATTCCACTGCTGCAGTCTGGAGCCCAGCTCTGCCTTACTCTCTGACAAGGTCATTCAGTTCACCTTGTGTTATGAGGTGTGGTTCAGAGGAGGATGATGGGAGAAAATCTGGGTCATGTGACCTTGATGGTTCAGGACCAGAAGTTTCATCCTCTTTCTCTTCCTCGTCTGACTCAAGTGAGAATGATTCTGGTGCAGCAGGAACCAACAGTCCTTCTCCGTGGTGTACTGGGCGTACAGCTGATGGAATGTTTGGATAATTCACAGTCAATTTTAACACACCTTTCCTAACTGGAGGCGTCATGCAGAAGTAACAAATCATTGCCACTGAAAAAGGCATAGATTTCCTTTTCCTGTTCAACCACTGGCGAATATTTGTTGCTCAAGGGTTGAAGCACATGTGTGGGGCCCACATCTTGTCCTGATCTCCAATTTTTCAGCCAAAATAAAGGTGACAGGCTTTCTTAACCCTACTTGATACACTGCACTTTTGTGATCCAAAGTAACTTCACCACAAACATAGCAGAAGTTATCTGCTTTGTTCACACACGTACGAGGCATTTCTGCTCAATTTGGATAAACAGAAATGTGTCCCTTTGCAAAATCAAACACTGACAAATAAGAGAGCACGACACTGTATGACTTTTAGTGCTGATATAGGGCAATTTGTTCAGAGGGATGTAGCCTAGTTATGATTGCACCATCCATGACTTCTCAGAATAACATGATGCAATTCATATCATGTATTATGCAATACCAGCTTCAGATTGCTTCAATCATTGTCTTGCTCAAAAAGCAAGTACTGCCCAAAACCAGTCATTGATTTATGTCATAGATCCAGTCAAATATGTATTTTAGTCATTTCTGGTTAAAATTGAGATCCCTTCCCTTTATAACTCACTTATCCTCCGCCATTCCCAAGTCAAGGGTCATGTATACTGACCCAGTAGCATATCTTGAAAACGAGAGCCAATCAACAATTTAAAGCATCATTTTCATTCTCAGTGACCCAGAATTAGTAAAGTTGGACTACATTTATTTCGGTAGCATTTTGGCTGTAGACCAGTGTTATCAACGGTAACATGAGCATATGTTTAATCACTTAATCAGAAAAGGCAAGAGCTATATAGTAACTAACCAGTGTGTCCAGTGTGTGCTGTATGGCTTGCTGTGTTGTTCACTCTTAGTCGTCTTGGGATGCACCACTCAGATCCACAATCGTCATTGAGTCACCAACATCACCGCACTCCCACAGCCCAGGATATAGGGGCTGAGCGAAGGTTTGGTGAAACGAGTGTAACAGCACCATGGAGTCGGCGCTGTAAAACGACAGCAACCCCGCGTCCCAGTCCAGATGAACCCCGACTCTCCGCGGAGGCTCCGGCACCGATAGTGAAGTCTCTTCCCCGCCATGCAGAGCCGAGAATCTGCCCTCAGCTTTCTGTAGGCTCCAGGAGACGTCACTCCCTCCCAGGCTACACTCAACACCACGCCCTCTCCGTGGTATCGTCTCGTACGCGACTCCAATCCGATACGAAGCACCCGCACTCCGCACGTCCACCTCCCAGTAGTGCTGACCCGACGAGAAGCTTTCAGAGCACAGGGCTTGGTCCCACCAATCAAAGCGATGTAGGTGAAGGGGGCGACCCTGGGCGACACCGCTCTGTGTCATCCTTCTGAGATCTGAGGAAATCTGGAGGAGGTCATAGGCTGAGTTTGTGTCCAGAGTCGGTGAGCATCCATCTGTGGTGAGGACAGCAACGACACCCACACAGCAGTCACAGTAACACGTGCGCAGTAGCAGCACGAGCATTGCACGTAGCGTGTACACACATTGCGTGTTGTGTTATCATTTATGTTCTTGTAGTGATACTGCAATACGTAATACATTGATATGTAACAAACGAACAATGATTATAACATGTATGACAAATGCATACAGTACTAGTAATCATTCGTATTTGTGTACACGTACTAGTGTAATGACTGAGGCAACAGATGAGTTACCTAACACAAGTGTACATGCAAAATGACAATCCGGAAGTCAACCAGGGCCTGCGATTGGTGCAGAGAGGCCTCCAGAGTGATTGGTCAGGAAGCGTGGTTCAAAGGGATTGAAGGGGAGATTTGAACGTTAAAGGGAAGCGGGGTTGATGGTAGGGGTGATGGTTGACAAACGTTGAAGGAGAATGACCAGGATTGGATGAAGGAAGTGGGGTGAGCGAAGCTTTCAGAAAGGGGGCTCGGGCAGTCTAAATGGGGACAGCATCAAGGACGAAGCCCAATGCAAGTGTAGTGTTGAGTCTAAATAAAAGGGCTCTGAGTAACAATGTGTGTCGGCGTCTTTACAACTCGTGTCAGAAGTGGGCTCAGAAGAATATCGCGCCCGAGCCGATGAAGAAACCCACCGACGATGTCCGACGACGAGAAGGTTTTCCTCCAGAACATCCCAGCTGAGGAGCACCTGGAGATCAACTTTGGAAATGTGAGAGAGGCTGCAGCAGTGCTGGTGGTGACAGTAGAGGGGCAGCTGCACCAACCGGAGCATCTACTGAACCAAGCGCTGCTCGTGACCCAGGGATGGGAGTGGTTATGTAGTAGAGTTAACTACTCGATGTTAACAAACTGGGAGAGCAAATCGTAAACAAGGTTTTCCCGCGCGACCAAACGGTCAAGGTCAGATAGGGTGAATTGGGATCCAAAAGCAGATTGGGAACGACCAATCACAGGGTTCCACAAGGTGGCCGGGGATTGGACAGCCCGGCCACGAACAAGTATAAAGCCAGAGCGCTCAGAGCTCTGGGGGGAGTCCGGCTACACGAAGACCAAAGACGGCGGAAGAAGCCTAGGACCCTGGACCAAGCCCTCCAGCCCTTATAAGGGCTAGGGTTCAGTGTAACCAGTGGTCGGGGAGACATCCCCTAGGTCCAGTCAGAGGACACTGAAAGAGTGGGATATTAAGTAGCCTGTAGGGTGCGGAGGCTTGTACCGTCTGAGTGTAACGGGTGAGGGGACCGTATACCCCTCAGTGCATAGGGACTGTGTTCATAAGACAAATAAAGGTGTGTGCTACAAAAGACGTTGAAGAGTCCGTCTGTACAACACTACAGTTAGAAGGACAGATCGACCGCCTAACATACGCGGTCCCCCAGCTGGTGATGCAGCTTGCCAGGAGGGAGGAGAGACCGGGAGCGGCAGTGATGGTGGCGGGAGAACCGGCGGCCAGAGTCGTCCGACCGACTGCTGCAGAGGTCGGGGAGCCAGAGACATCCGGAGCAATGGTGATGGCCAGGGCCCTATCACCAGAGATAGCCCCGGTGGCGAGGGAGAGAGCAGACGACCGACCTCGCCGGCTGGGGCCAGTGAAGGAGTTTGTGGCAGCGGGTGGAGACTGCGGGGCCTTTATCAGATGGTTCGAGGCCGCTTATCAGGCATCGGACTGGTCCAAAGCTGAAGTGCTGAAGGCATTACCTACAGCCTTGGATGATGAAGCCCTTGCTATCTTCAAGGCTATATTGCTGGAGTGGAGAACTACGCTGCAAGCTGCCTGCCACGAGATGGCGGAGATCTTCGACCCACCATCAAACGCAAAGATAAAATTTCAGCAGCACAAGCGAGAGGAAGCCGAGTTGCCCCTCGTCAACCGCAGTCCTCTGATAGTGCTCAGCCAGGCGGCCTACTCTTGGCTGGATGAACCGGTGCTGGACTCTTTGGCGATGGAAAATATGTTGTCACTGGTGCATGAAATGACTGTGGTGCTGCTCAAAGTGGAGGAGGAGGCACAGACCTCCTTGTGGGTGGCCCAGTGTCCGCAGACCCAGGAACAGATGAATCAATGGACCTGGGTGGCACCCGAGAGGAGGGGATCCTGGAAACGGCTGCCTGCGCCCCCTGCCCAGGTTGCAGGACGAGCAGTGTTGTCAGCGGGGGCCCACTCATTCTGGCGGCAGTGGAGAGCAGCATGGTCTGCGAGAGGAGAGGTGGTGGCGGCAGTCTGCGGGTGGACGGGGTTCGCCACGTTTGATGTACATCAGTATCTGTGTGCGTCGGTGATGATGTGGTCGACAAATCCTCGGGGAAAGGTTGGGACCTGCTTCTCCACCAGTGGCCCGAGTCAGATAATCAGCATACGCTGGCTCGGCGAGTTATAGCGGCAGCCACGGGTACCTTGGTGGTAGTTGGCTTGATCGAAGTGATAGAGGCCCACATTTTGATTGATACGGGGGCGTCGGCCATTATTAATTCCAACGTTATATGCAACATGTTACCGCTCAGTAGCCGCCGCTTGGCACCGGTCATCAGTACATATGTAGCGGCCAAATCGAAATACAGGTAAAATTTGGGAGCTCACCTTTACGGAACCCATATTGGTTTCAAATACCCAAGCGGTTCCATGCCTGCTGGGAACCGATTTCTTGAAAATTTTGCCTTTTTGGATACTCACTGACCAGGGTTGTATAGAAATGACATCGGGAGCTCGCATTTTTTTTCAGCGACCGGTGGAAAAATGTACTGAGACTGGGGTAACAGAGCAGGCGCTGGTCAGTAAGTCCGTGAGTGTACCTCCAGGCATGCAAATGTTGACACCGCTATGGTTCTGAAAACAAATAGTCACGATGTGGGCCAACTCACAAATTGTGATTGTTCTGTCAAATGTGACGACCCACAGGTTAACATTAGCAGAGGCGCAAACAGTTGTGACAGCGGACCAAAAAACATTCTTTCATGGGCTGAATGTTGGGGAGCATCCGATCGCTGTTCAGGTGGGGACTGAGCTAGCTCATGTGATGCCTATATCTCTCGAAATGGGGGACCTGACGGAAACAGTGGTAGCCGATGTAGCTAACCAGATTCCATTAGCCGAGGAAAATTGGTTTGAAAAGATGCGTGATGAAAATTTGGAATTGTCAGAAACACAAAACCAAGAGAATTGCTCCTGCAATTCTCCGATGTATTCAGCAGGGGGCAATATGACATAGGCCACACGTTCTTGGCGGCACATAACATTGACAAGGTAAATTCACCCCCTATTCGGCTAAATTCATATTGCATGAGCCCTGTGGAGAAGCTACATTTGCAATAGGCTGTGGATGACATGCTAACAGGGGAGATCATTTCTCCATCCACTATCCTTTGGGGGGGCTCTTGTTGTGCTGGTCAAAAAGCCAAACTGCAGTCTGAGTCTTTGCGATGATTTTCGCCGTCCAAATAAGGTCAAGTTGGCTGATGCACATCCGCTCCTGTGCATTGCTGACTCATTCGACTCGTTGTCGGGGGCAAAAAAAAATCCCACACTGGATTTGCTCTTGGAATTTTGCCAACTGCCCTTGGACGAAGCCTCGATGCCTAAAACATTAAGGGCTATATCAATTTAATCGTCTCCCGATCGGTATTAAAACTGCTCCTGCCACATTCCAAAGGGTGATGGAACAAGTTTTAGCGGGATTGGAATTGGAGTCATGCCTTACATACCTGGATGAATCATCGTTTTTGATCGCTCATTTAACAAACATTTGCAGCAATTCTAAGCGGTGTTGTCCAGGGTATGCTCAGCAACTTAAAATTAAACCGATATGTAGATGACACTTTCATCATTTGGCCACATGGCTTGCCAGCATTGAACCAGTTTCTTGACCAAATTAACTCCATACACTCATTCATCAATTTCACCATGGAGGTGGAGAAGGATGGTAAGCCACCATTCCTGGATGTTTTGTTTGAGAGGAGGCATGATGGCTCTTTGGGACACTCTGTCTACAGGAAAGCCACCCACACAGATTCCTATCTGAAACCTGATAGAATTTCCTCATCAAAACACTACACCACAGGGCCCACTGCATTTCTGACCAACACCACCTGGCCAGTGAATTAGAACATGTACACCGGGCCCTTAAGATGAATGGATATTCGGACCGTATTATCCGCAAAGCTGTTTCTCCAACCATGGAGAAACAACCCCCTGAGACTCCGATCAAAACCATCACGTTACCATACATAGCAGGCGTTACCAAAAATATTTCCAAATTCTTAAACAAACACAAGATCCAGGTCCGATTCAGTACAGTACACAAAATCCGTGATCTAATCCCATCCGTAAAGGATGCCATTCCTGACATGCAATACCCTGGAGTCTACAAACTGAGTTGCATTTGTGGTGAGTGTTACATTGGGGAAACGAAACGACATGTATCAGACCTTATTCGCGAGCCCAAGGCAGATTTGAAACATGGCAGGACTAACTCTTCCGCCGTGGCTGATCACTGCTACAACGCTGTGGGCTCTCATGATATTGTCTTCTCCGAGACCAAAGTGCTCTGCAAGCCGTCTGGCTACCATCAAAGATTTGTTCATGAAGCCATCCAGATATACAAACATAGACATAACGTCAACCGAGAAGATGGATACAAATTGAGCAATCATTGGAAGGATGTTATTAACCAAGTTAAACCTTAGCTGCTTCATAGTTTACTTTCATATCAGCATCTCCAGTTTCTTACTCCCAGCCCTGCTCACTCCCATCACGAGCCTGCAGCTTTCCACTCTGACCCACGTTTCCTCCCCCCCCCCACCCTCTCTCATCTTTTGGATCATGTTTGCCACTCTCCTCTGACCCACGCCCCGCCCCCACACTTCCCTTGGCTCCTACCCCCTTCTTCAGCTATATAATACCTTGTCACAATCAGCTCTTTGCCTACTTCAGCAATTGTTTCTTGCTGTGGTTGTCCCCGCCTGATGACGTACGCTTGTGTTGCACCCGAAACGTCGTGATTTAATTTATTTATTTTTTATCTTTGATTGTATTTATATATTTTTTTTTATCTACGTGACTTTACCGAATAAACCAAGAGTATTGATGAAAACATTAGTTCGGTATTTGGGTCACGTGGTGAGCGAGTCGAGTGTTGCCACAGATCCCGAGAAAACTGCGTGCGTGCGACATTGGCCAACCTCCAAATCCATGGGTGATGTGTGCAGTATTATCAGCTTCACATCGTATTATCGCTGGGTTGTCCCAAATCTTGCCACAATTGCGAAGCCTTTGAACGCATTGACAGCCAAGTACCATAAGTTTCACTGGGGGGTAGAGGAAGAAATTGCCTTTGTCACGCTGCGCGATCGGCTAACAGAGGCTCCGTCCCTGCCATATCCGGACTTCTCCCTGCCCTTCATCCTAGACACGGATGCCAGTGGTCTGGGGATAGGGGCTGTCATCTCTCAGGTGAAGGGCGGGGTTGAAGTGGTCATTTCCTACGGTAGTCACATTCTATCACCGGTGGAGCACTGTTACTGTGTAACTCGCCGAGAATTGCTGCCAATTGTGTACTTCGTACAGATATACAGACCTTACCTATACAGCAGACAATTTACAGTTTGCACTGATCATGCCACACTGCAGTACACCTTGCGCATAGACCAGCCGCCAGGTCAGCAGGTGTGCTGGCTGGAGAAATTGCAGGAGTACTTGTACACAATTGTATATCGGAAGGGCCTACATCGGGTGCTGGCCGATGCAAGCCTACCGTCCTGGAGACGCCGGCGATGATAACAGCGGTTCTGCCCGCGGAACCAATGGCAAGGGAACCGTGGGGACAGCTGCAAGTCGACAATACCAGCCTGCTACCCTTGTGCCGCCGAGTAAAAGCAGACCTATCCGTGTCGAGCTCCCCTGTGGGGTCTCAGTTTGTGCTGCACGAGGGGTTGTTGATGTGGTGGGACTGGACCACTCGCTGGTAATGTCTGATGGTGCCCACACCTGAGCGAGGCAGGTTAATGCGGGAGGTTCACGTGAACAAACTATTGCATCTAGCATGCTGAAATATTTTTTTGACCCTGCAAAATTATTATTACTGACGGCGTATATCCGCTGATGTCATTAACTTGGTCGCGGGTTGCACAGGGTGTGCGCGTCAGAAACCACCTGCACACATACCACAGGCTCTCTTACAGCCCATTGTTGTCTCTAGAGTCAACAAATTGGTCACTCTCGATACTCTCGGACCTTTTCCATGCTCCCTAAGGGGAAATACATTTCTCCTGGTGGGGGTTGACTATTTCACAAGGTTGCCAATGGCCTGGCCGCTGCCTGATCAGATGGCAATTACTTCACTGGTATGTGATGGGCAAATGCCCTCCAAAGTAGAACCTCACCGACCAGGGCTGACATTTTAAATCAAAACTCCTACGGGAGATGTGCGAGGCGCTGGGCACAAAGATGGGGCAAATTTCCCAATACCACCTTTAAATGGATGGTATGATGGAAAGGCTAAATAGAACCTTAGCAATGCTCTGTCAATTCGTAAATACGATGCAAACCGACTGGGATCTCCATATTCCTTGGGTCTTGGCAGCATATAGGCTGGCCTCAATTGCCTCCACGGCATTTTCTCCCTTCTACCTCATATATGGCAGGGTACCTGAACCTCCCAAAGAAACACAGCTGGGTATGGCTCCTGCAGGCATGTCCAATCGGCCAGCGCCCTTACACGTCATGCACGAAGTATGGACAGCGGCAATTGTGAACACCTTGAAAGTTCATGCCGCAAACGAGCAAAATACAATGTGACGGGTTCATACACTTCCCTGGGCAGTTGACGACAAAGCGTGGTGCATTGCCCGCAGGTCCGATTAGTACACGTACTAGTATTCATAAGCAATTGTGTACACATACTCGTATTCGTAAGAATCTGTGTACACATACTAGTATTCATAAGTATTTGTGTACACATACCAGTATTTGTAAGTATTTATGTACACTTACTAGTATGCATTAGTGTTTGTGTACACATACTAGTATTCATTTGCATTTGAGTACATATACTGTACTGGTATTCATTCGTATTTGTGTACACATATTAATATTCGTTAGTGCTCGTGTACACATACTAGTATAATGACTTAAAATGACCCCAATCTAATATGCAGCCTAACGGCTATTGAGAAAATAAACCAAGGTCTCCGATTGTCCGAAAGAGGCCTCCACAGAGATTGTTCCGGAGGCTTTAAAGAGATTGGAGGAAAACGTGTTTGAAGGAATATAGGGGGTCTGTTAGAGAAGAAGAATGAGGATTGGCTGAGGGAAAAACAAGGACAGCAAAGTTCGAGAGAGAGGGGGGGAGGTCTCGAGGGGGATAAAAGGGGAGAGCACGAGGAGCGGTGACGGTCGAGGGAAGGAACGAACTATGGCTTGAAGAGCCAAGTCCGGGTCTAGTATAGTCACTGTGTCTTTAATAAAGAGGCTCCAAGTATCCAGCCGTCCGAGTCATTACACTATTAGTTGTGAATTACAATAGTACTACACTAATATGACCATGGGTGTGTGTGCAGTGGTAATGAACAGTGGTGATGATGCCAGCACCACAATGTTAACGCCACTCTCACAGCGTCTCTCTACAAACACGACATCTGTACAATAGCCACTACAGCCTCGCACACTCACATCCACGCAAATACATTTTGTCATTCCGCTGCTGGATTAGGGCCTCCCCACGCCATCAATGCGCATTGATAAACGAGGTGCATCGTGAACGTAGAAGCATAGAGGTACAGTACATGAATGGTTTACACTTTACTGCCCTCTGACGCCTGCTGTATATTTGCAGATTGCGTCTCTCTATCCCTCTCCGTGGTGGTATGGATTTCTCTCCGGGTTCTCTGGTGTTTCCCTCAAAATTAAAATAAATTTCAAGCGATTAGAGTATTTGGTTGCTTCTATACATTTCCACGTAAAAAGACACCTGTGAGTTATTATTTGTGTCCAGGTCAATTATGACAAATAAGTCATAGATCAGTGGGACATTACATGTTGAAATTGTTTATGGTGGGGAGCAAAGAAGTGCAGTGCAACACAGCGGAACAGGCGGGTGCAAGACTGAGGAACTCACAGACAAGAGGCAGGAATCTGTTCACGACTCTTTCAAGGGAGCGAATCGTGGTGGCGTCCAGTGAAGTGGGAGGTGGGGGTGCAGATTCCTTTGGGATCTCTCTCCTGGGGCAACCACCACCAGCATCACACACAGCCTCGTTTAACCACAGCTTTGGAACACTCAGCATCCATAGCACACACAGCCCGTGTCTCACACACAGCCCGTGTCTCACACAGCCAGAGTCTCACACACAGCCAGCTTCTCACACACAGCCCGTGTCTGACACACAGCCCGTGTCTCACACATAGACAGCTTCTCACACACAACGCGTGTCTCACACACAGCGCGTGACTCGCACACACCGCATGTCTCACGCACAGACCAAGTCTCACACAGCCAGTGTCTCACATTAAGCCAGTGTCTCATACACAGCCAGTCTCACACACAGCCAGTGTCTCACACACAGCCAGTGTCTCACAGACAGCCTGTATGTCTAACACACACATACACACCCTGTGTGTAACACACAGGGTCCGTGTGTCTTTGACACACAGCCCGTGTGTTTAACACACACAGCCCCGTGTTGAGTGTTTAACGGTGAGACATTAATGATCTATACCTGTGCTTCTCCAGGTGTCTCTGTGGAAGAGAAAGAGAGTGATCATGAGTTAAGTCTCTACCCTTGGACCAGGAGCCCCTCTGCCACTACCCACTCTGTTCTGGACACCCAAACGGCGTCTCCACAGAGGTGCCCCCCACCTGCAGGAAGGCGAGCGAGTCCCTCTCGTGCTGCAGATTGCGCAGGCGAGCGGCCGCCGCCTGGAGCACGCCGATCTCCCGCTTGTGACGAGCGATGTCCTCGTCGATCCGGGACAGCAGCTCGCGCTCCTTCACGGCCACGCGACGTAGAGCCTCCTTCTCGTCCTCGTCCAGAGCCTTCTTTAGGTGGGCGAACTTGCCCATGATGCGACCCCTGATCCCGGCCACCGATTCCTGCAGAGACGCGGGGACCACGGTTAGCCCCCTGAGCCATGAGCCACTCCGTGTGTGCATGTGGGCGCCACGGTGGCTAGGAGATGTTGACTCCCTCGCCTGGTATACAGCAGGTCGTGGTTTCGATCCCGACCCTGATGCCTGCTGTATATTTGGAGTTCAGGTGTTTGCTCTGTGGTTGTGTGGATTTTTCTCTGGATCCTATGGTTTTTGACTCCACATTTCGAATCAACATCACGCGTTTAGAGTATTTGGCTGCTATACATTTCCACATTACGATCATCCACTATGCTGAGCTTTCATTTGTGCTAGCCAGGTCGCTTCCAATAAAGAGCTATACAGCTCAGTGGGCCTTACCTGGTAAAATAAAAAAAATAGTACAGTCTATGGGTCTCTGTATCTCTATACATATCTATGGGTGTCAGTAGGTCTCTATGGGTCTCAACGTATCTTTATGGCTCTCTTTGTATCTCTGTGTCCCTATGTATATCTGTGGGTCTCCATGGGTCCCTACGTATCTAGAGGCGTTTAGATTATTTGGCTGCTGCTATGCATGTCCACGTGTTGATGATTTCAGCCATTTGGTTGATATATCCTTTGTGATAGCCAGGCCGCTTCTGGAAAAAAACCTATACAGCTCTGTGAGGACTGACTTAGTAAAATATAAAATAGTTTAAGTTAAAATAGACTCCGGGGACGCAATTAGGGATGGCATGCGGTGCAGCCGTGCGGTGTTCATGCCTCTGCGTCCCTTCCGGTGTACGACCTCCAGTGCAGTGCAACAACTGCACCACAGCTCCACCCCAAGAATCCATGGCACTGTCTACATTTTAGTTGTTTTGCCACAGGAGCGGAAGACGCGATGCCGAGTTACCTGACCTCACAGCGGGCTCACCGATATGGTTATCGAATGCGGTAAACGTACAACCCCCTTAATGTTGAGTTTGAAAGTGAATTAAATAGTTATAGTAACAGGCATCAAAGTTATGAAGCTGCACGTTGTTCGCTTGAATGCATTTTGACCTCCACGACTTTCACACTGGGTGGAGGTCACAGGGGTCAATAAGCCAGACCCAGACACGGTACCTGCGCCTCCTTGCGAGCGGCCTCCATCCGCTTCACGGACTCCTCTGCCTCCTTCCTCTTCTCCTCCACCGCTCGCGTCTCCTCCCCAACGCGCGTCTGTAGTGAGAGACGAGACATCACCTGTGGTAGACTCTCACACCGCCCTTCCCTCCACACCGACCTATCCACAGCAAAGGCCCTCATCTCCACGCCGCCTTTGTATGGCGACTGAGACGGGGGGAATGGGGAGTGGGTACGCTGATGCCTCATTGTAGCAGCAGCCGGTGGGAGCCGTGCTGGTTTGATGTCCGTACCGACTCGGACCCAAGGGCCCATGTGCCCACAGCTGTCTAGTTTGGAAGATACCTCTAATATAATTGTCTATCAGGTGGCTGTGATATCTGTCTCAAATATCTACCCACTTAATTCCTTAATACGGCTTTAAGGTTTAGTGAGAGCCTGGCATGCAATACATCCAAAGACTGTTTCCTGAAACGCCAACTACAACATTAGCTACACAGACAGAGCTAAAATAATTTATAAGAGAGAGCATGAACACGAAATTTTGTTTTATTCATCAGATGTTGAGCAGCCCAGTGACAGAGTTAGTCAGATTGTGTTGTGGTGTCTCAATCTGAGGACCTCACCTTCCGTGTTTCGTGCTCATCCTTCAGCGTGGTGACATCATGTCCTTTGTGTTTACCTGCGATGGTACAAGATGAGCAGACCAGGCTGCTGTCTACTGTGCAGTAGAATTCTAGCTCCTTTTTGTGCTTAGGGCATCTTCGCTCATCCAGGTTTGCGATGGGAGCCACCACAATGTGGTCTTTCAACCTGGGATTCTCCCTGTGAGGCCTGTAGTGGGAAAAACAGAAGGACATCTCACATCTCAGACAGGTCTTCACTGCAGGAGTGTGGCCATCACTGCAGATGTCACAAACGACGGCTGTGGCCATCCTGTCTCCAACTCTGAGCTGCTCCGCTAGGTTGGCGAGGGCCACGTTCCTCCTCAGCTGGGGTCGCACAGGGAAGGTCGCTCGGCACTGCGGGCAGCTGAAGCTGCTCGCCGTCTCCCAGGCAGCCTCCAGGCACCGGATGCAGAACGAGTGTCCACAGCTCAGCGTCGAGGGGCAGAGGAACGTGCCCAGGCAGATGGAACAGCGCAGCTCACTATCCACACTCTCACTGGGAGTCGCGCTCGCCATGACCCATGACTTCGCTGGGATCGCTCGCTGTGTGGCTCAGAGAGACTCTGAACCAGGACCTCTCTCTTATAGTGACAGTGAAGAAGGAAGTAAAATACTTAAAATATTTTCTTTGTCGTCACTGACATCATGAGACACTGCCTGGAATGTGAACCCGCACCCCTAGGTGCACAAACAGCAGCCTCAAGGTGAACACGGCTACTGTACACACCTTGACATGAACAAAATGTATCAAAGGAATCATCTTTTTAAAATATATATACATTTAAAGAAATGAGTGTTAATATAAATCAGTGATGCTCAGCTGCGGTGGCTCATAAATGAGATGAGTATCGGGAGATAAACTCATCCTTCCACAGCTCAGCACACAAGTTGATGTCTATGGTAAGACAGAGCAATGGATTGGGTGCCACGGTGGCTACGAGATGTTATCTCCCTTAGCTGATGCCTGCTTTATATTTAAAGTTTGCATCTCTCTCTCTCCCCTCAGTCGCGTGGATTTGTATCTGGGTCCTCCGGTTTTCCCCTCCACATTTAGAATCAACAATATCACGCGCTTAGAGAATTTGGCTGCAATCAATTCCCACATAAGCCACTTCATTTAGCTATAATTTGTGATAGGCAGGTTGCTTCTGAAAAAAAGCCACATAGCTAGCTCAGTGAGCCTTACCTGGTAACAAAAAAAAAGTTGGTATAGTTGTAGATATCTCATCATGTCCTGTAATTCCATCTCTGTGTAATCACCCCAATGCAACGATTTGCTTGGCTGTCATTGTGGCATGCGATATGGAATTTGTCTACTCAACCTGGAATCTTGAGCCTTTTGCTTCCAGTGTGAATATATCACCAACTCTACCTATTGTACACACATCCTCCATCTGTCCATCTCGAGGGATATTACCCTGGTAAAAATTTTAATATTTTACCACAGGCCACCCTCGTTGCTTTGCAAACAGTGGTCGTACAATGCGCGGTTAACTTGCATAAGGGCCAAATAACAAGTTGGCTCAATGTCGTTACAACAAAGACAACTTGTCCACCAATCACATCCAATTTCATATATTTTAAACGGTTTCTCTAGTTTTTATTTTATTTATGAATAAAAAATATTCCACGGTATATATTAATTGCGTATGGTTGCACTCTATTTTGCCCATTCGGTGTTATTCTAAGCCCTCAGTACCGTCTCCGTCATGCTGTAACGTGCATTGATGCCTACTTTAGTGAGGGCGATATTGGCACGTAGAATAAAGATCGATTGACCCACGTTTTGGAGCAGCGAGGTGGCCTTGCAGCAGTGCTTGCCATGTCGTTTCAGTGGTTCCACGACTGCGGGTGCTGTCACCACCACTGCTCTGTCTACTACACAGTCGACGTTCACCATCCTCGGACATCATTCACAAGGGTAGGCCCCATTGTGCGCAAAGTGTCATTTTCCTAATTCCAATAATGACACCGAAAAATTATTTACTATTTTTATTTTACCAGGTAAGAGCCACTGAGCTGTATAGCTCTTTTTATAAAGCAACCTGCCAATCACAAATTATCGAAAAACGAAGGCTTATAATGTGGAAATTTACAGCAGCCAAATTATCTTAGCATTTGTTGATTCTAAATATGTTGTGAAAACCCGGAGGAATCCAGAGAAAAATCCACAGGATCAAAGGGAGAGAGAACATGCACACACCAAATATACAGGCGTCAGGGTTGAACCCACGCCCTTGTGCATGCAATTGTGATTGCACACAGCAGCTGCAATCATCGCCTGCTACTGGCAGACTCCTGCACCAGTTTAAGCTTGCAGATGAGGCTCATTCTGGTTTCTCCAGTTCTTGGCATGTTAAACTTTGAATACTTATTCACGTCCCCACCTGGTGACAATCAGAAAAAAATCAAGGGGGTTACCGAGCCAGTGTTGATGAGGGGGGTTCTCACAATATTTTAGGCAGGGGACAGGTAAAGTTGCCTGGATAGTTACATATATTGTGGGTATAGAGGCTACGAGAATGGCCACCACTTTAGACTAACGTAGAGACCCACACGTGCACAGTCCCATATATCAGATCGAGTATATAAGACCCACTCAGAGGAACCCGTAGACTTATAGAGACCCATTGATGAACACTGCAGTGGGACAGCAGCAGATGCTGGGAGCATGGAGTTATTGGATTGGAATGAACAGGCTGGCGGCAAGGGTTGGTGGATCACAAACTCAATATCTCATTACCTGTGCGCATCGAGATGGCGACCTCCTGGCTTGCCATGGCATGATGGCAGTACAGCAAGTGAACAAATGTCATCTGTACAGGGATTGTTATCGCCCAAACCAGACTACACACACACATTGGTTTCCCTCACACTGTGGCGAGATGCTAACTACCTCGTCTGGTATACATGAGGTCGTGAGTTCAATCCCGACCTGACGCCTGCATATTTGGAGTTGCATAATCTCCTCGTGGTCGCGTGGATTTTTATTCGGAGCCTCCGGTTTTTCCCTCCACATTCAGAAACATGCGTTTAGAGTATTTGACTGCTGATATAAATTTACACTTGATAAGCCACTTCGTTGAGCTATCATTTGTGATAGCCAGGTCGCGTCTGAAAACGTGCTACATAGCTCAGTGGGACTTACTTACCTGGAAAAAAAATTTAGTTTAGTTTTTATAGAAACGAATGGAGTTGTACAAACATCCAGGTAAAGGACAACAGAGCTTGGGAAAACGATGACGCCTGTTTTTCCATCTGTTTGTTCAGGCAGTGGATGGATTTGAATGCAAGGACAAGAACCTCGTCTTCTAGCAACCCTATTTGTCATTCAAGCCGTGGGTACAAGCCAGGTAATAATCCTATAGTCGGGCGTTCCCAAGGCAGTTGTAAGTCTGAACCAATAATCACAGTTTCGATTTAAAGCTTTCGTGACTGCAGGGATTCATCTTCTTTGGATCTTGTGTTTAATCAGGATTTTACCTTACCTAAAACCGGATTCCCACCACCATCCATCCCAGAAGAATTCCCTCATCAAGACTCTATACCATAGAGCCCAATGCATCTCCGACCAGGAACACATTGCCAGTGAACTCAAACACGTACGCCAAGCTCTTAAGGCTAATGGTTACTCCGACTACACAATCCGCAAAGCCATCACTCCAACCATCAAGAAGGATCCTGTTGAGGAGCCTTTCAAAACCATCACCTTACCCTACATTGCTAGGGTCACAAAAAAGATCTCCAAAATCCTGATTAAACACAAGATCCAGGTCCGATTCAACACAGTACATAAAATCCGTGATCTGGTCCCGTCTGTAAAAGATGTGGTTCCAGACATACAGTACCCTGGCGTCTACAAACTAAGTTGCCTCTGTGGTAGCAGTTACATTGGAGAAACCAAACGACATGTCTCGGACCGCATCCGTGAACATAAAGCAGACCTGAAACACGGTAGGACAAACACCTCAGCCGTGGCAGATCACTGTTACAATTCAGTGGGCTCCCATGACATTGACTTCTCCAAGGCAGAGGTTCTCTGCAAGCCATTCATGAGGCGATCCACATATACAAACACAGAGCCAATTTCAACCGAGAAGATGGATTCTGGCTCAGCAATCATTGGAAGGACGTAATAAACCATTTTGGATTTTAACTGATTGTGTTCACGTTAACGGTGACTTTCAGACCGCAGTCCACTCACTGGCATTGACTATATATCTTGTATTCTCCGCAGGGAATTGATTATTTGCTCTGCTGCAAGTCTCCTATCACCACTCTCCCATTGACATATTTCGTTGCTTCCTCTTGGTATCTTTCACCCGATGGTCAATGGTATAGTGTATAGCAGATTGTATAATAATAAATAGTATAAAATTGTAATGTTTAATACAATGTATAAGGTAAGATATAGTATCGTAATTGTAGAGTGAATATACAGCAGTGTGATATACAGTAGGGTGGGTAGAATCATACATAGTGTAATATTACAATGTATAGTCAAAGGTATAGGGTGGTGTATATTATTACAGCATGTAATTTAATGTCGGGTTTGTCTTTGCCAGTATTTAGTACAGTGTAGACCCGTTGTGATGTAAGAAAAAAAGTTTAGCTTGAAACATATTATATTTTTTGCGATATAGAATTGTAATGTATTACTTACTGTTAGTAGCTCAGCTTATTGGAGAGTATATTTAGTATACTGATACTATGTAGTTTATACTTTAGTTTTTTACGTGGTGGTTTAGTTACTGCAGCTCCATACTATTAACATTCCTTTCGTTTATTAATCCTACCCCTATCCCCTCCCTTTGATGCTGCTAATCCTGCATAATGCACGGGCATAATGACTCTGAAACCCCCCGCCCACCTCCTACGCATTTCACAAGTAGTACTAATCCCATATCTGCATTTCCCATGAATCGGCTAAATTACTCTGTTGATATGTAAATTATTTTGTCAAGGCGCCCCTTCGCCCTCCAACCCAGCAGCTTAAATATACGCTCCAAGCCTGGGGCGTTTCATTTAGACGCTGTCTTCCCGACAGACCTGTTCTTCACCTGAGGACGGCTGCTTGCGTTGTGGCCGAAACGTCGTGAGAATTATTTCATTATGTTTTATTTTTATTATTTTATTTCCCTTCTACGTGACTTTACCGAAAGAACCAAGAAAATGTCCGAGCTGTTCAAGTTGTCTGCTGCTGCTGTGTAATGGACGTGGTGACGTCACCACGCACGCTCCTCCAACGTGGTGACGTCACCACGCACATTCACAAACCGGTGACATCACCATGCGCTGCCCCAACGCGGTGACGTCATAACACACGCTGCCTCAACGCGGTGACGTCACCACGTCACCCCTCTCCCTTCACCCCCCACGCGCCACCGATAGCCACGGCCGCCCCTCACCACTGCACCATCTGTGAAGAAAAAAAGCTTCACAGAGGCTGTACATACACAGAGAGACTTATATGCAAACAGATTACACACAAATTCCGCCGTATAGCCTCAGTAAATCGTGTGGACAAGTCCCGTGAGCGAGTGGCAGGAGTGCCTTGGGAGGCCGTGTGTGGTGCCACAACGACGGGGCCGCTCTGCCGAACCAGGGAGCCGCCCGGCTTCCCCCACCGCACTGCCCCCCATCACCCGCCCCACATAAGCACACACCCGCACGCATTCCCCCCCCCCCCCCATAGAGCTGGAAGGGAAGGTCACCTGATCGACCGGTTTTTATCCGAGAGACCCTTATCGGGATTAATTCTCACGGTTTCCGGCGATCAGGGAATTGGATGACCTCCCCGTGCTACGTGGCACCGCGGCGCTGCGGCCGGCCTTAATATGGTGTGGTCGCGGCGTGGGGCATTCGGCCACCGCGGTTGAGGCGCATTTCCCCCCACACACACCCCCACGAGTCGACGGGGCAAGCAGGGGAGGCACGGGACAGCATGAATAGCGGGCTCACAGGGGCTGTTGCGCATAGTCATGGAGGGTTGGGATAATTGCGCTTGAGCGCGCAGGCCCCATTGTTTGGGAGGGTAAGGGATTAATTAGGATTTACGCCTTGCACGCAGCACACTGATTAGCATATCAACAGCGCCTGGGGACTGCCGTGCGCGGGCTTGGGGTGCACGAGCCCATTGTTCAGCGCAGCATCCCCTTTGGAGGTAGGGAGGATAAATAGAGGAGCGCAGAGGGGAAATCGCTCTCTTACTCCAGCGCCAGGCGACCAGACGCAGCTCGAGCCAGCGACCCGGACGTCCGTGAGACGCACCGAGGCACGCGGTTAACACAAGGATCAGCGGACCGCCGTGGACACTTAACAGTGAGTAAGAAGGTGAATTAGAATCATAGCCGATAAATAGGGAATAGGTGCCGGTTTAGTGGAATAGGCCAGCCTCGTCGACTCACTAATTCAACATTAGTTATCAGGTAATAAATCATTAATAGCGAAGCGTGGTCTCGCGTGATCTTGTCGTGCAGTGTGAGCGTGTGGGAACGCGTGTGGTACTGTGTGTGCGTAAGCTCGCAGCGTGCGTAATCGGCGTCCCCCAGGTGCGCGATCATAGTGTAATCGGCTCCGCATTGTTGTACGGTTTATCTCGCGCGCACGGCGGCGGCGACTTTAGTCGTTGTGTCGGCGTGTGCCCCGCTTGCGTGTGCTCGTTACGTGTTATAAGCGTGAACGCGTGTGGTACGGTGTATGCGTAAGCTCTCGTCGTGCGAAATCGGCGTACCCCAGGTGCGCGATTGTAACGTGAGCGGCCAGCGCGGCGCAGAGAAGCGCAAGAGTGAGTGCCGTACAGAGCGGTGTGTGTGGGTGTGCGCGTACGTAATTAACCATGCCTGCTACGCGGACCCGAGGTGGAGTGGAACCCTCGGGCGACGGCTCCCACACCATGGGTGAGGAACTTAGCAGCGGTTCGCTTAGCAGCGGGGGGGCGATTGATGATGCTAGCCCGGCCGTTAGCATTATCGAGGGAGGGATCTCGGGGGCTAGCGACCCCCACACGTGACGGCTCACGAGTTGGTGGCTGTCAGCACCACAGCCGCCTGGCTTCGCCTCTACCCAGCAGCGATGTTCACTGCACACCGCACCAGGCAGGATGCATTTGGTGCTGAGTCGACCTAGGGGAGGCACAGGGCCGCTTCAGGTCATTGACAACACTGCTGCTGCTGGTGGTGGTAGTGGAGAGTGGTCATTTACAGATGGGACACAGGGCTTTATACAGAGACACACACACAAGTCTATATATAGTGTACATTACTACACAGACACACAGAGTAGAGACACACAGACACATATACAGCAATCTTAATTATGAAGCTTTCGTGACTGCAGGAATTATTCTTTGGTTCTTTCGGTTAAGTCACGTCTAAAGATAAAATAATAAATTAAAATAAAAGCATATTACGACGTTTCGATTGCAACACAAGCAATCATCATCAGGCAAAAAAAGAAATAGCAACAAAAATCTAACTAGAAAACTATAGACAGACATACAAGCAGACAGACATCACAAGGACACACAGAGAGAGGACACATATCGGCACAAAGAGAGGGGTCGTTTTTGTGACGGTCCCTTAAATATAGAGAGGGGGGCAGGGACGGAGAGAGGGAGGGGGCAGAGAAAATTAGCATATCAATGAGTGGACGGTAAAGTTCTGCTGCTGCGCGAGTAAGATGACGACGTGGCACGGCACGCAAGCTTGTAAATTAGGAGAAAGGCACACAATTATGAAGCTTTCGTCACGAAAGCTTCATAATTAAGATTGAACCACTTCTACGGGGAAGTTTTAAGCTTATCTTTTTTCTCTCTCTGGCTATTTGTTCTCTCTGCCTGTGTCCTCTCTTTGGAAGTTTCACACTTAAATTCTAACTTAGCAATCTTTGAGATACGTAATCAACCAGGCTATGCGTTAATTGTGTGTTGACCGACTCTCTGTGTTGTATTACATCACATTTCGATATTTTGCGAGGTTATTTAATTTTAGTGTGCCTTTCTCCTAATTTACAAGCTTGCGTGCCGTGCCACGTCGTCATCTTACTCGCGCAGCAGCAGCACTTTACCGTCCACTCATTGATATGCTAATTTTCTCTGCCCCCTCCCTCTCTCCGTCCCTGCCCCCCTCTCTATATTTAAGGGACCGTCACAGAAACGACCCCTCTCTTTGTGCCGATATGTGTCCTCTCTCTGTGTGTCCTTGTGATGTCTGTCTGCTTGTATGTCTGTCTATAGTTTTCTAGTTAGATTTGTGTTGCTATTTCTTTTTTTGCCTGATGATGATTGCTTGTGTTGCAATCGAAACGTCGTAATATGCTTTTATTTTAATTTATTATTTTATCTTTAGACGTGACTTAACCGAAAGAACCAAAGAACATATACAGCACTACACACCCAGAGACACCGGCGACGGTTATCTGAACCGGGCCTCCCCTAGGTCGACTCAGCCTAAAATGAGTACCTGGCGCGGCGTGTAAACATCGCCATCACTGGGGAGACAAAGACGGTCGGGCGTGGTGCTGTCCACACATCCTTTCCGTGTACCTCTCCGGCCTTAATAGGCGCTCGCTAACAGCACTTGCCCCCGCCGCCTGTGGAGGCTACGCGGGGGATCTTTGTCTGTGCGCTTCCGCACGGAGCCGCGACTGGCGGCGCCGCGCGCTGCGCTGCTGCCGTTGAGTGGCCACTCTCACATCCACACACGCGCCACTCAATCGTTGGTTACTTGTACAAGGGTAACGAATACATAAACATGCATTATTCAGTTGTATGTTCAAGTGGATAATGTAATTAAACTTAATTTATTCATCTTGATTTACTTATATTTAGTGACTTGCGTACCTTTTGAAAAAAGGAGCTAATACCTCTGTCGGCTTTACCTGGTAAGATAAAACATCGTTAAGTTATATTTATATATTTTGTATAATTGTATTTGTATAGCTGCATTTGTTGTTTCATCGCCTCTTTACTTTTCTCCCTATTTCCACGCCTAACTGTTTTTTTACTTAGCATTGTTTGCTGCTGTAACTTGCCGTGACCCCGTGCCCTTACTGGACATCTGTGAAAACTTAAAGAGCTTCACAGCTCATCGGATTTCCCCTCCTGCAGTCTAAACCACGAATCTGACAATGCGCAGCTGTGGCGTTGTCGGGCAGGGGGCTGAGTGGAGCAGAGCACTCATCAGCTTCACTCCGTTGGTGGGCGTGGAGCGGGGTGGTGGTAGTGGTGTTGGTGGTAGTGGTGTTGGTGGTTGTGGTATTGGTGGTGTTTGTGGTAGTGGTGGTAATGGTGGTGTTGGTAGTGGTGTTGGTGGAGGTAGTGGTGTTGGTCTGTGGCCATGTGTGTCGATGCGGTGTCTCTTGGCCAGCGGTGACGGTGCGAGAAGTTCACTTTAATCGCGGGCCCAGTTTGGGTGGGGAGGGAGGGGCACTGGGGGACAACGCCCCCACCCCCCCCCCAAAAAAAAAAACCTGGACACCTTTATTAATTTCTTTTCATAATAAAAAAATATCTAAAATGCACCCGCGATTCCTAATGTGAAGTCAAACTCCGCCAATGATTGTCTTCAACGTTGCCTCATTCGCCGCTTTATATTTTTTGGCGCCAAAAGTGTAAATACAAAATGGCGTAGGAGACTCCATTTTGTTGCATTTATTGACAACGAGCGTTGCTAACTTTGTTATGGAAATTCTGAGGTAAATTAATGCGCATATAGCGATCAGAAGGCGGTTACAACGTTCTGAATGGTAAGAAAATATAAATAGAGGCAGCTATTTGAGTAGCGTGTCCAATTTTTATGTGATTTTTTAAGTGTTCATGGTTAAAACTTACAAAATGGCTGCCTTCACGTTGAGCGTTTGGCGCAAGCCGAATTGATTCTGCGTCTTGGTCGAGATGACTGCAGTGGCTGATTCAGAGAGGAGAAGCGTTTTACTGGTAGGAACGAAGTGAACCAGCCTACAATAGATTTATCGTCCGTCCGTCCGATGTCCGATTAGGTGTAGCAACATCGCCCCCTACTGCAAACACTTGGCAGGACCCTACAAAAACCTTTAGACTCAGTGAGGCTTTCCTGGCTAAACAAGTGTAACATTCCCTTATAATTCCCTGAGATAGCTTTTAATTAAAACATTTAAATTAAAAATTAACTCACAGCGGCCTACAGCTAGGCCTAAAGCCTAGAACTAGGCCTCAAACTCTCCCTTCGTAACTTACCCCCGCGTGTGTGAAAGGGAGTTAATGTTTAACAATCTTACATTCCCTGATGTTTTTAAATAGAAACATTTAAATTTCAAGCTTTACATAAATAATTAAAACATTTTAATAAAAAATTAACTCACAGTGGCCTAAAGCCTACAGCTAGGCCTAAAGCCTAGAACTAGGCCTCAAACTCTCCCTTCGTATCGTCCGATTAGGTGTAGCAACATCGCCCCCTACTGCAAACACTTGGCAGGACCCTACAAAAACCTTTAGACTCAGTGAGGCTTTCCTGGCTAAACAAGTGTAATAATACATTATGTTTATATTCTTTGGTTATTCGTTCCTATCAGCCCACCCCACAGGGACCTGTTTGATTTATTCGTAATTAGTACGGTATTATTTGCCTCATGAATATGATGAGATATGAAGATGTATTTATTATTACACCTAAATATTGTTTCATTTCCGTATTACAGCAGATTTGAATAGGAAATGTCGGCTAACATATATTTGAGGAGTGTTGGATTGTGGCATGTGGGATGATGCGAACTAAAAACTATTTATATTTTACTATGCAAGCCTCAATGAGATAAGTCTCTCTTTTTCACATGTGACCAGGTTATCACAAATGACAGCTCAACGGAGTGGCTTGTCACGTGGATATTTATAGCAGCAGGCAAATCCGCTGAATGCAAATTGATTCTAAATGCGGAGGGAAAAAACGGAGGACCCAGAGAAAAACTACATGATAACGGGGAGAGAGACATGATAACTTAAAATATACAGCATGCATAATGGTTGGGATCGAACCCACAACCTTTTGTGTAGCAGGCGAGCTAGTTAACATCTTGCCAACAATGCAGTGACTCTTGACCACTAGATACGAGGATTCCTGAGAAGTAATTTGGTTGCTTTTGTTTAGAGTGCACATTTTAAATGATAACTTACGCTTAAACTATTTACACTGTAGCTGTTCAAGAGATAAGATGCTCAACTTTGCGGAGCCTTGTGCCAGTGTTTGCTGATTCATTCCACATTGAGTTGGCCTCCAAAGATAGCAGGTACCTTAAGCTTTAAGTTGGCTGTCAGTCCTCAACGTAAAACAAACCTCCTGTATAAGTTGTAGATTCATTGTTATCATTTTGTAATGCGGGCGCGGGCGACCTCCCGGATGTGACGTCACGGAGAGGTGGAGTTAGGTGACGTGGGAGCAAGGTTAAGGTTCTTAAGGGATGAGACCGGAAGAGGAGGGGAGAGAGTGAGAGACTGGACAAGAGGAAGGCCACGTTAGGCGAAGCCAGCAAGAGTGGCCAGCGGTGGCCAGCTAAGGGAGCAGCCAGCGGAGCTGTGAGAGAAGACAGCAGTGTGGCGGCTGGAGAGAGGGTGGTTGAGGAGCTGCTGGGAACACAGCCGGCGAGGCTGTGTGTGTGAGAGGCTACGAGAGCGACGAGGAGAGAAACAGCAGCGAGTGCAGCCAGTGGGAGCTGCGTGAGGGTGACAGCGACGAGGCTGCTGGACGGTTACGAGAACAACGGGGGACAACAGAGGAACTGTTGGCGTGACGGGGTTAACAGCAGTATCAGTATCAGTGCGAAAGGCTTATAGAAGGACAGCCGTGTGGGTTGCGAGGAAGAACCGAATAAAGGGACACCAAGCCAGACTTCGTGGTCGAGTCCTTTATTACATTGGTGTCGGAAGTGCAACGGCATGTCGAAACAAGTAAGAAAAAAAAATGTTCCAGCGCCAGCATCGGCTTCTTCGTCCGAAGACGACGACTTCCCTCCAAACATGGATCCTGCCGGGGTGCTGGAGGAGAGCCCTGCTGAAACGAGTGCCGGGACTGGGGTTGAAGATGTTGCCGCAGTGTCGGGGCCGCCGACAACATCGGACGCTGATCCGCGATGGCTGCAGATGGCGGAGCAACTGGAGACTCTCAAGGATGTCCTGGGCCAATTGTGTCATCTCGTCACCCCGAGGACGGCGACGGAGAGGGCGGAGAGTGCTCCACAGGCCGCCACGGTATCTTCGCTCCCGGCGCCATTGGCCACGCGGCAGGAGGCCGCCATCTTGCGCGTTCCGCGGCGGGAACCCGCCATCTTGACCACGCCGCGGTTCGACGCCATTTTGAATTTGCCACCGGAGGAGCCATCGGCGGAGGGCGGAGTAAAGAGGTCGGAGTCGCCATCTCACCACGGTCAAAGAATTCGCCATTGGGGGCGACTGGAGCGCTTTCGCCTGCAGATTCTTGGCGGCGGTCCGTTCTGCGAGATGGACCGATGCTGAGACCTTAGAAGTGTTGCCGACTCTTCTGGACGATGAATCTGTTCGATTTTTTCGTTCCATTAAGGCCGAAAAGAAGAAGACATTATATGGAGTTTTTCAAGAAATGGCCGACGCCTATGAGCCACCTGACGACGCGCATCGGCGATTTGCTCAACGACAACGAGCGCCCGAGGAATCGCCTGTGGCATACAGGGGTGCGGTGCTTGATTTGGCTATGGCCGCGTATCCAGAAACAACACCTGACCTGCTCGAGCCTCTCATCTTGGGCAAGATGCTCGAGCTGTCGCGGGATCTTGGGATTCCCATGCCGGTGTGTGGGCATGAGAAGCTCACTTCCCGGGCGGCGGCAAAATGTTTAGAGGCACAATTCAACCTCCGACGGTGGAAACAAGTCGCGGCGTGGACAGGGGGGCCCGTCGCAGAGGGTGGCGCTCTGGGTTGGGACCCTACGAAGTCGGTATACGTGCCGGATGGGGGAGGCCCTCAGGAGCTGATGGCCGCCTCTGGGCCATGGTCAGGCCGCGGTGGGCCGGCCTCTCGCGCTGCACCACCGGTACGGGGCCGGCGGGATGTAAGGCCTGCGCTTCGCCGCAACGACGCCGATTGTTTCCGCTGCGGACGGAGGGGCCACTACGCGAGGGACTGCTGGGCCCGCATCCCGGGTCCGCCGCAACAGGAGGCCTCATCAACGGCCAAGCCGGCCAAGGAACCACCGAACCAGGCAAGTCGGCACGCACCAGACACCCGGCAAGGCTTTACACCTCACCCATCACCTTCGTTGTGCGGTCCTAATGTTGTTGTTAAAGAGAGACCTTCGACGGGGCCTTGTCGCTCTGTGACGCAGTGGCGCAAATTGGCACGGAGGGTTGTCGCGGCCGCTACGGGCTCGTCCACCGTGCCGGGGTCTATACAAGGGGTGGACGTGCGCATTTTGGTCGATTCCGGAGCGTCCGCGACTATAATATCGGATGTCATTTTTCATCTGTTGGGCATCTCACCCGGGGCCGTGCGTCCGGTTTACGGGTCGTGCGTCGCTGCGAACGGGGGTAGTATGGGCATCGTGGGCCAGGTGGACGCTAAAATTTCTATTGGGGATGTGTCGGCCTCGGGCGTTGTGTTGATTTCAAGATCCTTGGCAGTTCCTTGTTTATTGGGCACTGATTTCCTGGCTAAGATGCCTATTTTGATTAAAATTAATGAGAATTGCATTGAACTGCCGGGTGGCCGTCAAATTTCGTTTCTGCCGTCGCCCTGGGGGCGACCTGCTTCGGCCGTACAAGTGCAGGCGCTATCCGTCACATCTGTTGACATCCCACCTGGCTCACAGATGCTTATTCCCTTGCGGTATCGGAAGCCCCTGCCTAGTCAGCTGGGAGCGGTTGGGGTCTTGTTGTCACCTTCAGCCTCGATAACGGCCGGGTTGGCGCTGGTCGGAGCACAGACCATCGTCCGGCCAGATCAATTGCCGTTTTTGCAGGTGCTCAACGCGGGTACTGAAAATGTTCGCGTCCCGGCTGGCACGGTTGTGGCACATGCCACTACGGCATTTACGGCTCACGATTGTTCGCATAGCAAGGAAGTGGTTGCTGGTGTTTCCGAGCCTGTGGCTTCGGATGATCGCTGGATTGCTAGCTTGTGTGACGGAAATTCTTCCCTGTCTGTGGATCAACGGGGTGCGCTTCACAAATTATTACTGACGTTTTCGGATGTGTTCAGCTCCAATGATTTGGATTTGGGACGCACCTCGTTGCTGCACCATCATATTGATACAGGCGACGCTGCCCCTATTCGGTTGAATTCGCACCGAATGAGTCCCGCCGAGCGAGACCACGTTCGGGGGGCAGTGGAAGACATGTTGGCTGCGGATATTATATCGCCATCAAACAGCCCATGGGGCGCGCCTGTGGTTTTGGTCAAGAAAAAGGATGGCAAATAGCGATTCTGTGTTGACTTTCGAAAATTGAATAAGATATCGGTGGCAGATGCGTATCCCCTGCCGCGTATGGACGACTCCCTCGACGCATTGTCGGGGGCTAAGTTCTTCTCTACACTGGACCTCTCTTCGGGATTTTGGCAGCTTCCCCTTGACGAGCCCTCACGGGAGAAGACCGCATTCCGTACGCCGCAGGGGTTATTTCAATTTAACTGCCTTCCGATGGGGCTGAATGCGGCCCCTGCCACATTTCAAAGGCTCATGGAGCTCGTTTTGACGGGGTTGCAGTGGGAGACATGTCTCATATATTTGGATGATATTATTGTCTTCAGCCGCACATTTGATGAACATTTAAGGCGGTTGGAGACGGTGTTCGCGAGAATGCGCTCCGCGAACCTGAAATTCAAACCAAAGAAATGTCACCTACTGCAACGGTCCGTCCGTTATTTGGGGCACATCGTCAGTGCTGAGGGGGGTGTCTACGGACCCGGAAAAAACGGCGTGCGTCCGAGATTGGCCAACTCCGGCCACCGTGGGGGATGTACGTCGCTTTCTGGGATTTGCCTCGTATTACCGAAGATTTGTACCGAATTTTGCGACCATCGCGAGGCCCTTGCACCTCCTTACGGGAAAGGGACGTAAGTTTGGGTGGGGACCGCCAGAAGAGGCGGCCTTTCTGAGTCTGCGCAATCTGTTGGCTACGGCCCCAACATTAGATTATCCTGATTTCGATCAAACGTTTATCCTTGATACGGACGTGAGTGACACGGGTATTGGCGCGGTGTTATCTCAGTCTAAAGGGGGCGCAGAGCGCGTCGTTGCGTATGGTAGCCGGGTCTTGTCGCCCGCGGAAACCCGCTACTGTGTCACTCGCAGGGAACTCCTAGCCGTTGTTTTTTTCCTACGTCAGTTTCGACCGTACCTGTAACGGCCGTTCCTTTATCGTACGTACGGATCACGCGGCCTTGCAATATGCCCTTAAAATGGACCAACCTTCCGGCCAGCTGGCGCGTTGGTTGGACACGCTACAGGAATTTTCATTTCAAATTCAACACCGCAAAGGGGTGCGCCATGCGAACGCAGACGCACTTTCCAGATTGCCGCAGCGCTCCCCTTGCAAATGTGCGTCAGGGACGCATAGATGTACGCCCAGCCTATCTCCCCCTCAGCCGCTGGTGTTGGCTGTTGAGGAGCCGGATGCTCCTGTGGAACCGGGCCCGACTGATGGGGTTTTAAATCTGCCGCGGTCTGTTTGGATACGGGAGCAGATGATGGATGATTCGTTGGTGTCCTTGCGGAAGCGATCTAAAGTCGAGATTGGGAGTCCGGTTACGGAGGGTGCGCCGGAGACCGCGATCCGAGATGGTCTGCTCATGTGGAGGGAAGGTCTCCAGGAGCGCTGGCGTCTGGTGGTGCCTGCGTCCCTGCGATACGAGTTGATCAGAACTCTCCATTGTGACACGCTATTACATCTGGGTGTGCAGAAGACCTTGTTGACGTTGCAACGTCATTATTTTTGGCATGGCATGGCGACGGATGTCGTGGGGCACGTCCGCGCGTGCCCTGAGTGTGCTCGACGTAAGCCACCTAAACATCCTTATATGCCGCCTTTACAGTCAATTCAGGTGTCGCGGGTTAATGAATTGGTGGCACTGGACATTTTGGGACCCTTCCCACCGTCGGCGAGGGGTAATAAATATTTGCTGGTAGGGGTTGAGTACCTCTCCCGTTGGCCGATGGCCTGGCCGTTGCCCGACCAATCGGCCTTGGCTATTACCGACGCCTTTTTGTTCGGATACGTTATGGATAAGGGTGCGCCGGAGAGACTCCTCACGGACCAGGGCCGAAATTTTTCTTCTAAATTATTGGCGGAAGTATGCGCGGGCCTAGGGACTAAGAAGGTCCGGACATCCCCATACCATCCGCAAACGGATGGTATGGTTGAGCGGCTAAACCGGACATTGTCTGCCATGCTGTGCCATACGGTGAGTGAACAACAATCGGATTGGGACCTGCACATCCCGGGGGTGCTTTCGGCGTACAGGATGACTCCTCATGCGGCTACGGGTTATTCGCCGTTTTACCTTATGTATGGTCGGGAAAACGTGCCGCCGATGGATGTGCAGCTGGGAACCGGTGTGAAGGGACCTTGTAAACCACTCCCTGACTACATTCGGGACACTGTTCGCCAGGTCTCGGAGGCGCGGGAGAGTGCCCGCGTGGCTACGGCCAAAGCCCAGGCCCGGAACGAGAGGTATGCGCGGCGTTCCAAGGGGGAATGCCCCTGGAAGGTTGGGGACCTGGCCTGGCTCCATTGTCCGCAGGTGCGGCCGGGTACCTCTCCCAAATTTCACAAACCTTGGCAAGGCCCTGTCCGCCTCATTGAGGTTCCTAACCCTCAGTCGGCGCGTGTTCAGATTGGTTCTCGCCGCTGGTTTGTTCACACGTCGCGCTTGAAACCGTATGTTGCTCCCCTACATGATGCTTCATCTCCCAATGTTGCCTTGCCGGGGTCTGTTGCTGCCGACTCTCCCCCGCCTGCGTCCATTGATCTTGCTAGAGCGCCTGTCATACCTGTTCCAGGCAGGCCGGCCTTGACACCAGAGGGGACGAGGCGCCCCGCTCGGAGGGTGCCTGCCAGATCTGCGGGACCTTCGAGCCCTGCAGCCCTTCCGACCCCACTGCAGACACATCCGCGGGCCACGCCCGAGACTGATCCTTCGGGGACACGGGACGTTAGTGGACTTCCAACAGCGACAAGGGGATTTCACCCTGTCACTCCTTAAACTCCATCACGTTCCCATTCCGTGGATGGGCCGCCGACCGTCCGGGACGGGCCGGCGACCCGCACACGTTCTAAATCCCTTGTGTTTCGTTGATTGTTACGTTGCGTTATTGTTCTTTCTGTGTATTTATTGCCTGCTTCTGCTACGTTACTTGATTATTGAGTTGTGTTGATTGTTCTTACTGTTATATTGCATGCTTGGTGTCCTTTGGTGTGTTAGGGTTGGTTTCGCCCGCATTACTGTTGGTGTTGTTCAGCCGAGGTCGGCTGGGTTTTTCTCCACGGGGGAGGGTGGTGTAATGCGGGCGCGGGCGACCTCCCGGATGTGACGTCACGGAGAGGTGGAGTTAGGTGACGTGGGAGCAAGGTTAAGGTTCTTAAGGGATGAGACCGGAAGAGGAGGGGAGAGAGTGAGAGACTGGACAAGAGGAAGGCCACGTTGGGCGAAGCCAGCAAGAGTGGCAGCGGTGGCCAGCGATGGCCAGCTAAGGGAGCAGCCAGCGGAGCTGCGAGAGAAGACAGCAGTGTGGCGGCTGGAGAGAGGGTGGTTGAGGAGCTGCTGGGAACACAGCCGGCGAGGCTGTGTGTGTGAGAGGCTACGAGAGCGACGAGGAGAGAAACAGCAGCGAGTGCAGCCAGTGGGAGCTGCGTGAGGGTGACAGCGACGAGGCTGCTGGACGGTTACGAGAACAACGGGGGACAACAGAGGAACTGTTGGCGTGACGGGGTTAACAGCAGTATCAGTATCAGTGCGAAAGGCTTATAGAAGGACAGCCGTGTGGGTTGCGAGGAAGAACCGAATAAAGGGACACCAAGCCAGACTTCGTGGTCGAGTCCTTTATTACAATTTGATGATACTACGTTGGCAGTTGTGCACAAGATAACAAACTGAACACGTTGCTCAAAATCAGCCAGATAATAGAAAACGCAAAACTGCTGACGTTTCAGGCAATGGCTCTTTTTGAGAACATATACCAAATAAATTTAAGAAGAATGGCAATTGCTATAAACGTCACGTAGTGTGTGTATAAATGGATTTCCCTTAATGGTGGTGTTATTGATGAATATGTTGAGTTGTTTTGAAAAACAATGAAGATGAATACAATTTGTAAAGTGCAGCGTATCGGCAGTAGAACACGCGCACAGACTAAAGAGGCTTCATATTCTTTGGTTCTTTCGGTAAAGTCACGTAGATAGAAAAAATTGAATAAAAAAATATCATAATAAAAATGAAGTGAATACAAATAATAAAAATTAAACAAAAATAATAAAAACAAAAACGACTTATGTTGACTCTAGCAATGGTTATTAAGCTGGGTGAGTTTACTGGCAGTCTATAATGTAGACTGGAGCCTGGTTCTTAACCTAAGTGAGCGTACTGCAAGTCTATAATGTAGACTGTAACCTGGTTCTTAGCCTGAGTTAGTGTACTGGCAGTCTATAGTTTAGATAAAAATTATAAAATAAAAAATTGTAAAAATCGTTTTATCACAAGCAGTCACCATCAGGAAAAGTGGGTGAGCCGCGAAAGGCAAACTGTTTATAAAGGTTTAAAATGGGCGTAGCCCAAGTGTCAGCAGCGTGGGCGGGGCAGCTTATGTTAATGTGAGTGATGGTAGTAGTGGGTCACGACGTCGATGGTTGTGGGTATCCACCAATTAAAGGGCTGCCAGGTAATCATTGCACCTCGCTTTACACATTCACACTGTTGACGGTGGAGGTTGCTGCTAGAGGTGATGATAGTAGTGGGTAATGATGGTACTGGTGGTGGGCTTCCACGAATTAAAGGACTGCCAGGTCTAAAATGGAAACATTACAGACAGTTATGACTTGAACTGGTTCATAACGTTCTTCCAGTGATTGCTGAGTTTGTACCCATCGTCTCGGTTGAAATTGTGTCTATGTCTGTATAAATGGATGGCTTCATGAAATAATCTTTGTTGATAGCCAGTGGGTTTGCAAAGTACCTTCGTCTTAAAAACCAGTCTACATTATAGACTGGCAGTATGCTCACTCAGATTAAGAACCAGGCTACAGTCTACATAAGTGTTTTTCTTTTAATTATTTTTATTTACTTTTTTATTTTTATTTTTCTACGTGACTTTACCGAAAGAAGCAATGAATATGAATTCCTGCAGTCACGAATGATTTCAGTAAAAAATTTAAGAGGCTACTTTACCACCATCTTGATCAGCATCGCTCACTGGAGCCCACCTGAGTGGAAGCCTTTTGAGGGGGTCTTGGGTTTGGTGGATCACGAATATTTGTGAAACTCAAAAATAGCTGTAAAGTAGCCAGATGTTGTACATTAAGCGGGTTCGTTAAACCGCCTTTGTGGCCCTATATGTGCCTTGCCTCTGTCTGTCAGTTATTTTTCGGTTGCTAGGCTGGACACTGTTGTGGGTAGAACAGAGTAGAGCATAACAATCCAATGTTTTACTGCAATATGTACATCTGTCTATAGATCCCACGTCTACCACCAACCGGTATTGGCCAGTATGACCAAATAACCGCCACGAACCGCATGACCAGTGGATAATTTTATTTTTTTATTCTGAATAACTGCGTGCGTTGAAATGGGTGGCTCGTAGATGAATAGCTCCGTCCATAGCAGAAATACCCAACTTTACCGATCTCTTTTAACATCTTACCCCTTTTTACTCCACCAGCTAAAGCCTTTGGTTTTTTTTAATCATTCATAAACTTCACAGCCAACCACGGTCTTCTTTGCCCTCCAACAACTTCATGTACTGGAACTGCATAGCAAGGGCTGTGGCAATGCGTGCCTGAAATCCAGCACTGGATTCCATTGGGAGGGATCCCCTGAAATCCAGGTGGATCACTCCCTTCCCCCTGGTCACTGAGGTCACCATACCCTGGCTTGCCAGCAAATGGCAGTACGTCAAGTGGATCAATCTCCACCTCCTGCATCGCATGAGATGTGTCTGCGGACTCGGGTTCCCTCCCGCATGTACAATCACTCATTACTGGAGTTGGACAAACATCGCCATTTAGATCGAGGCGAGCTACAAATTTCGAACTCAACATGGAAAGCGTGTGTGCATTCATGCTTTTGCATACACAGACATACAAAGACACGTACCAGTGCATATACTTACAAAGGCAATGATTCCCCATGTAATCTCCATAGACAGGTCAGGCCAGTGTTGTAAGCAAGCACCTTTTAAGGGTATGGGGGATGAGGCTTACGCAATGCCAGGCCAGGTTTATCTCCCTAGTGTGGATGTTTACACATCGCATTCGGCACTCGTTTCAGAGATAATCAACACGGATGTTAGAGCACAATGCCACCCACGAACCCTCCAACTCATACTACAGTCAGACAAGACTAAGACAAAGGTCCCCTTATATCAGTAACAGACTGTTCGGGCAGTGGTATTGGCGAGTACCTATGATGACCGGAACAACACACCAGGGGTTGGTTGGCTAGCACCACGCCCGACGGCCTTTGTCTCCCCAATGTTAATGTTTACACACCACAACAGATCGTCATTTGAGGCTAAGTTGACCAGGAGGAGGTCTCGGGCCGGTTCATTAAAGAGCTACATAGCTCGGTGGACTTTACCTGGTACAATATAAATAGTTTGCTTTATAGATTTATGATTGCACGTGTTGACGGCTGATTGTAAAGATGGATCACAAAGGGGCAGCCTCGGAATGAATCGCATCCAAGAGAAAGACATCAAAGGAGATGGAGCGATGAAATCAGTTCGTGTAGAGCTGCTCGGTGTATTATTACAATGCAAGTGTTGTGAAAGTTGGCCGCAGATCAAATAGGTCTACATCCAGCAGCAGATTAAGCATGTCCGATGATGAATTTAAACTAAGAGCATACACTTTAATTTATGAAGAGTCTACATACATGAAATGCCTCAATTGTGGCATGATGCCTGAATCTCTATATTTAAACGTGGTGACAGAACTGATGTGAAAATTGTCACACGTTAGACTCGTATTGCATGCGCGTTTATATATTCTTGGATGATAAAAAATGAATAACTAAATGCCAACCAACCAGTTGAAATGTTTTATATAGTTAACTGGTTCACAGTGGGTGTCTATTACGTTTACTGTACGGAAATACATGGAAGGCTTCGCAATTTGGACTGAATTAGGCTGAGTTGTACGTGAGGGTAATAAGTAAAATACATTTGGCGATGAAGGGGAAAACTGCAAAGTAAAATATTACACAAGACTGTAAAGGTTCGTCATTTATTGTTTATGTAAAACACCGATGAACTCAACGAACTTCCCCCATTTTTGTTTGATCATGGAGGAACTTTGCCTCTTTTTACCCATAGTAATTGTTAGGTGGCGACATCACGTACAGCAAAGTTTTACCTATCGTGGAGGTTACGTTTAAAAAAGAAATATTCCAACGGCAAATCTGCGAGAGGCAAATTGAACAACAGTGGGAACACTCGGGTTTGGTTCATGGTTCGTCATACGACACCCCTCTCACTTCCTTTCATGGGATAAACCCAGACATTAAACATTAAGTATTTTGAATGTAAACTTTGATTAATATTTTCTCGTTTTTAACACATATTGTATAATAAATGTATAAAATGAAAGAAAAAGAAAGAATGATTTGAAGCTTTCGTGACTGCAGGAATCCATACTCTTTGGTTCTTTCGGTAAAGTCACGTAGGTATAAATTAAAATAAATTCGTCTTGGCCCACAACCTGTACAAGGTACAGTTAAAAATAGTGAGTGAGTGTCAAGTTCATGTCTCTTCTTATTTCTGAACAACACCTCAAGTTCCACAACGAAGTTGTACAACGGCAGGTTTGGTCCACAGTTTTAGCTCGCTCGCTGCCCTGCTGTTCGCCGCTCCTTCGCACCGTTGTCTGTGCATCGTGCTCGGGGCTCCCGAGCCGGCACGCTTGTGGTCAGCCGCTAGCTGCTCTTTTCATCAGAGTATCAGTCACTTAGTCAACGTAACTTTTTCCAGCCTATAGCTTGGACACATTTCATGCACATTCGATAATTGTGGAAACTCAAATCTCCACTTAACTTCTCACATGTCTTAGCTGATCACAGTATTATATGAAAATGCATTCGCACCCCTCTTAGCTTCTCACAACTCTTAGCTTAGTACAGTACAACTTCTCAAGGTCCTTGACTCTGCAAGTGACGCAAACCACTAGGAAAAACGTGGAATGAAACTTTCAGCGATACTCAGAGTCTGTCAACGCAGAACTCAACACTTAGCAACACTTCGCCTTTGCCTCTGCAAGCCTCGCCACGTATGGGTGACTTCGAGGACCATACCCCGGAGTTTGCCTCTGCAAAACTGACTTGTATGATTTTGTTATATAGAGACTCTTCCCTAATACACATCAAAAACCCAAAGGTCCTCCTATCACGTCCCTTGCATTGATCTGGTCAGCCGAGTTAACCCTTTTTCTGGATGTCTGGACATACTGACACCTGATGTCATAACCCTTATAAAACTCCCCTCCCTCCCTCCAGAGGTCATCACAAGATTGTGTGAGCACAGATGTTCTTAATTGTGTGTGTGAGTGTGTGTGATTGTGTGAGTGAGTGTGTGTAAGTGTGTGTATTGAGTGAAACTGGATGCGTAGCGGGGTGTAGGCTGCTCAGCACCCGAGGGGTGCTGTGCTGTCACCTAAGCGGTTCTCCCGGGACGCTGCGAGGATTTGTTGGCTGCAAAACCCGCGATGGATCACGCTGCCTGCCTGGCCTGGAGCAACTGCGCCTCACTGAGGACTGAGCCGTCACTGCTGCTGCTGCACCGAGAAATGAGCCGTGGACATCGTGGGAACCCCCTTCACTCGCATTAGTGACCTTTTATCCGTTAGTCGGAAACGCAGACGAGTCCAGGCCGTGTTCAGTGCAATTCAGGTCCGGTGTTCCCACGAGTCCGACTGGAGTAGAGTCCAAGGCAGGTAGAGTCCAAGGCATTCGTTATCTGATGTGAATAACCCGCAGAGCCCAGGAGAGCGTCTCCGGTTTTAAGTAAGCATTTAGAGTACAGTATTTAGAGTATTTGAGTACAGTATTTAGAGTATTTGGCTGTTATACATTTCCAAAATGATGAGCCACTTTGTTGAGCTATCATTTGTGATGGGCAGGTCGCTTTAGGAAAATAAGCGAATAGCTCAGTGGGGCATTACACCTGGTAAAATAAAAAAAAATTGTTTAGTTTTATTTGTATTCTTTTTATCATAATATTGGTGAACGCTGATGGGCATTTGTGTTGCTGCGTGTGCGTGGATATTGAGTAGCCGTGAGTGTGAATGTGAAACAACAACGCAGGTGAAGTAAGCGGTGTGAATGGTCGGCACGGGGATCTGCAGTCTCAGACAAGGTGAGAATGAGAGACGGTTACATCTCCAGCAGTGGGTGATGGAGGCAGGTAGAGTTGGTGATAGATTCACACTGCTGGCAAAAAGGCTCAAGATTCCAGGATGGGTAACGGGAGTCTGTGACAAATTCCATCTCGGATGCCACAACGACATTCAAGCAACTCGTCACGTTGGGGTAATGCGACTCAGATGGAGGTACAGGACATCATGAGATATCTCCAACTCTACCAACTATTTTTTTATTTTATCAGGCAAGACTCACTGAGCTGTGTAGCCCGTTTGCAGAAGCGACCTGGCCACAAATGATAGCTTATCACGTAGAAATATATTGCAGCCAACTACTCTAAACACGTGATGTTGATTGTAAATGTGGAGGGAAAAACCAGAGAGAGAGAAAGAGGCAAACTTTAAATATAAAGCAGGCGTCAGGGTCGGGATCAAACCCACCAACTCTTGTATACCAACTTGCTGTAGAAGGATGAGTTTATCTCTCGACACTCATCTCAATAATGAGCGACCACAGTTGAGCCTCGCTTGTGTTATATTAACAATAGCACTCATTTCTGTAAGTGTCAAGGTGTGTCTAGTAGCCGTGTTCACCTTAAGGCTGCTGTTTGTGCACCTAGGGGCACGTGTTCCCATTCCAGGGAGTATCTCGTGATGTCAGTGACGACAATGAAAACATTTTAGAGTATTTTACTTCCTTCTTCACCGTCGCTATAAGAGAGAGGTCCTGGTCCAGCGTCTCTTTGAGCCACATAGCGGACGATCCCATCGACGCCTTGGGTCATGGCGAGTGCGACTCCCAGTGAGAGTGTGGATAGTGAGCTGTGCTGCTCCATTTGCCTGGACACGTTCGTCTGCCCCTCCACGCTGAGCTGCGGACACTCGTTCTGCCTGCGGTGCCTGGAAGCCGCCTGGGAGACGGCGAGCAGCTTCAGCTGCCCGCAGTGCCGAGCGAACTTCCCTGTGCGACCCCAGCTGAAAAGGAACGTGGCCCTTGCCAACCTGGCGGAGGAGTTCAGAGTTGGAGATGGGATGGCCACGGCCGTTGTTTGTGACATCTGCGGTGATGGCCACACTCCTGCAGTGAAGACCTGCCTGAGATGCGAGATGTCCTACTGTTTTTCCCACTACAAGCCTCACGTGGAGAATCCCAGATTGAGAGACCACGCTGTGGTGGATCCCACTGCGAGCTTGGATGAGCGAAGTTGCCCTCAGCACAGCAAGGAGCTGAAATTCTACTGCAGAGTAGACAGCAGCCTGGTCTGCTCATCTTGCACAATCGCAGGTGAACACATAGGACACAAGGTCCTGACGCTGAAGGACGAGCACGAGACACGGAAGGTGAGGCCTTCAGAGTGAGACACCGTAACACAATCTGACCAATTCTGTTACTCGGTTACACAACATCTGATGAAAAAAACTGTATTGTGTTCATGCTCTCCCTTTTGAATCTCTGTCTCTCTGCCATTTGAGGAAAGATCATCAGGATGTATTGAATCCTAGGCTTTCATTAAACATAATTGCCGTATATTATTTGGGTCTTTCGGTAAAGTCACGTAGATAGGTTCAAACAAAATAACAAAACAAGAAACTACGACGTTTCGATCGCAACACAAGTGGACGTATAAAGTAATTAAGTGGACAGATTTGAGACCGATATCACAGCCACCTGAGAAACAATTCTATTAGATTTATCTTATAAACTAGACAGCTGTGGTCACATGGGCCCATGGGTCCGAGTCGGTACAGACACCAAGCAGCACGGCTCCCACAACGAGGCATCAGCTTGCCCACTCCCCGTGCCCACCGTCTCAGTCACCGTACAAAGGCAGATGAAGGCCTTCTCTGTTGAGGGGTCGATGTGGAGGGAAGGGCAGTGTTGAGGGATGGCTCAGGGGGCTGGAGTCTCCCCCAGGTGACGTCTCGTCTCTCACTACAGACACACGTTGGGGAGGAGACACGAGTGGTGGAGGAGAAGAGGAAGGAGGCGGAGGAGTTCGTGAAGCGGATGGAGGCTGCTCGCAAGAAGGCGCAGGTACCAGGTCTGGCTCTTTGACCCCCGTGACCTCCACCCAGTGTGGAAGTCGTGGAGATCAAAATGCATTCGAGCGAATTTCGTGCAGCCTCATAACTTTGACGCCTCTTACTTTAACTATATAATTCACTTTCAAACTCAACATTAACTATGAGGGGGTTGCGCGTTAACCGCATTCGATAGCCACATTGGCGCGTCTGCCATGAGGTTGGGTTTCTCGGCATTGCGTCTTCCACTCTTGTGGCAAAAAAATGTAGAGAGTGCCACGGATTGTCGGTGTGGAACTGTGGTGCATCTCATGCTGTCCTTAATCGCGTCACCTTAGTTTATTTTAACTACAATTATTTTTTTTATTTTACCAGGTAAGGTCCCACTGAGCTATGTAGATGTTTTCAGAAGCTATCCTGGCTTTCACAAACGATAGCATCTCAATAAAGTGGCTGACATGATGATCACGAAAAAATATATAGCAGCAGACCCATAGAGATGCATAGAGACCCATAGAGATAAAGAGGGACAAATAGTGATATAGGGACACAGATAGATACATAGAGACCCATAGATATACATAGGGATACATAATGATATATGGAGACCCATAGCGATACATAGGGACACATAGAGATACATAGAGACCCATAAACTAAACTATTTTCATTTTGCCAGGTAAGGCCCCACTGAGCCATGGAGCTCTTTTCCAGAAGGAACCTGAATATCACAAATGATAGCTCATTGAAATGGCTACTCCAAATACAGTACTCTAAATGCTTGCTTGACCCCGGATACACTCTTGCGGGTTGTTCACAGCAGATAACGAATGCCTTGAACTCTAAATCAGAGTCGGACTTGTGGGAAAACCAGACCTGGATTACGCCGAATCAGATGTGGAGAGAAAAGCCGGAGGTCTCGGACAAAAATCCACGCAGGCATCAGGGTCGTTCTCGAAGCCACGACCCCCTGTACACCAGGCGAGGTAGTTCACATCTCGCCACATCTCGTCGGAAGCCCGATGGGGCCCCCACCGTACTCCGAGTGACGAGTCTCAACATCCACGACCCCAGCACCCTCTAGGGGAAAAACAAGAAGAGAGCAGCACCCCTCTTGCCTCCTTGGCATGGATCGGACTCAGTCCCATGGGTGTCTCGTCACTGGGGCATGATTCACCACTAGGGAATATTATTTTATTATTTTGCCAGGTAAGGCCCACTGAGCTGTGTAGCTCTTTTTCAAAAACGACCAGGCACTCACAAATGATAGATCAACCAAATGACTGACATCATCATCATCATCATCACGTAAAAATGTATATCAGCAGCCAAATAATCTAAACGCCTTTAGATACATAGGGACACATAGAGACCCATAGTGATAAATAAGGACATATAGATATACAGGGAGACCCATAGATATACAGAGAGACCTCTAGAGACCAATGGAGACCCATATATAAAAATAGGGACACAGAGATACATAGAGACCCAGAGACTTTTCTTTACTTTTTTGCAGGTAAGACCCCACTGAGCTATGTAGTTCTTTTTCAGAAGCAACCTAGCTATTACAAATGATAGCTAAACAAACTGGCTGATTTTAAGTTGGAAATTTATAGTAGCCAAATAATCTAAACGCACTTCGTTGATCCTAAATGTGGAGGCAAAAACCGGAGGACCCAGAGAAAAATCCATGCAACGACAGAGAGAACATCAAACTACAAATATACAGGCATCAGGGTCTGGATCGAAACCACGACCTGCTGCATACCAGGCGAGGGAATCAACATATCCTAGCCACCACGGCGCCCACACGCACACACGGAGTGGCTCATGGCTAAGGGAGTCAACCGTGGTCCCCGCGTCTCTGCAGGAATCGGTGGCCTGGATCAGGGGTCGCATCACGGGCAAGTTCGCCCGCCTAAAGAAGGCTTTGGACGAGGACGAGAGGGAGGCTCTACGTTGCTTGGCCGTGAAGGAGCGAGAGCTGCTTTCCAGGTTCGAGGAGGACATCGCGCGTCACAAGCAGGAGATCGGCGAGCTCCAGGCGGCGGCCGCTCGCCTGCGCGCTCTGCTGCACGAGAGGGACTCGCTCGCCTTCCTGCAGGTGGGGAGCGATTCTGTGGAGACGCCGTTTTGGTGTCTAGAACAACAGAGCGGACAGTTGCAGGGGGGCTCGTGGTCCAAGGGTAGAGACTTCACTCATGATCTCTCTCTCTTCCACAGGGGCACCTGGAGGAGACGCGCAGGTACAGATCCTTAACGTTTCACGGTTAAACACTCACAACACAGGAATTGTGTGTTAGACACACGGGCTGTGTTTGTTAGACACATGGGCTCTGTGTGTTATACACAAGGTGTATGTATGTGTCTGCGAGACACTGACTGTGTGTGAGATAATGGCTGTCTGTGAGACACGTGCTGTGTGAGACATGGACTTTGTGAGACACGGGCTGTGCGTGAGACACTGGCTGCGTGAGAGGCACTGGGTGTGTGAGACATGGGATGTGTGTGATACACTGCCTGTGTGAGACACTGCCTGTGTGTGACAGGGTCTGTGTGTGAGACACTGCCTGTGTGTGACGCTGCCTGTGTGTGAGACACGGGGCTGTGTGTGATACACGGGCTGTGTGAGAAACTGGCTTTGTGTGAGACACGGGCTGTGTGTGAGACACTGCCTGTGTGTGACGCTGCCTGTGTGTGAGACACGGGGCTGTGTGTGATACACGGGCTGTGTGAGAAACTGGCTTTGTGTGAGACACGGGCAGTGTGTGAGATACTGCATGTGTTTGACAGGGGCTGTGTGTGAGACACGGGCTGTGTGAGCGGTAGTGTAGCGGCTAGCGCGCTGTGCCGTGAACCCAGCGACCGGGGTTCGATTCCTGCTCACGGCCACCTCCTGTGACGATTATCTGAACCGGTCCTGGGCCTCCCCTATGGAGACTCAGCCTCAAATGAGACCAGGTGCGGTGTGTAAACATCGCCAATGTGGAGACAAAGGCGGTCGGGCGTGGTGCTGGCCACCCATCCCCTCGTGTGCCATTCCAGCTTTCATAGGTGTTCGCTAACAGTACTTGCCCCTACAGTCTGTTAAGGCTATATGGAGTATATTTGTCTTTATCTTTGTATGAGACACTGCTTCTGTGTGACACGGGTTATGTGTGAGACACTGGCTGTGTGTGATACACTGGATGTGTTTGAGACACGGGCTGTGTGTCAGACACGGGCTGTGTGAGACACTGGTTGTGTGTGGGACACTGGCTGTGTGTGAGACACGGGCTGTATGAGACACTGGCTGTGTGTGAGACACGGGCTGTGTGTGAGACACTGGTTGTGTGTGAGACACTGGTTGTGTGTGAGACACGGGCTGTCTGAGACAAGGGCTGTGTGTGAGACACGTGCTGCGTATGCTACGGATGCTGAGTGTTCCAATGCTGTGGTTGAATGAGGCTGCGTGTGATGCTGTTGGTGGTTGTCCCAGGAGAGAGATACCAAAGGAATCTGCAGCCCCACCTCCCACTTCACTGGACGCCATCACGGTCCGCTCCCTTGAAAGGGCCATGCGCAGACTCCTGCCTCTTGTCTGTGAGTTCCTCAGTCTTGCACCCGCGTGTCCCGCTGTGTTGCACTGCACTTCTGTGCTCTCCACCATCATCTTTTTATTTTACTAGGTCAGGAACCCACTGAACCATGTCGCTCTTTTTTCGGACGCGACCTGACTATCACACATGACAGCTCTTCGAAGTGGCTCATCACGTGGATATATAACATCAGACAAATCCTCTGAATGCAAATTGATTCTAAATGTGGAGAGAAAACGCGAGGAACCAGGGGAAAATCCACGCAACCACGAGGAAAGAGAAGTGGGCTCTACCTGGTGAAATGAAATTAGTTTAACAGTTTAAATATTCTACTAAACCCTCCTGCTGAGTACTCGGGCAAGTGCTGTTAGCGAGCAGCAGCACCTATGAAGGCCTGCACGGCACACGAGGGGGTGGGTGGTCAGCACCACGCCCGGCCGCCTTTGTCTCCCTCGTGCCAAATTTTTACACATCACACCAGCAGAGGGCAGTGCAGCCTGAAGTATTGTTGTACTACACCTCTACGCTTCCACGTTCACGATCTCCACCATCGCCAACGACCACCAACGACCCCCCCCCCCCAGGACGCGCACGGCGCGGCGAGGCGCTCATCCAGCAGCGGAGTGACACACAATGTTTGCGCATGGATGTGAGAGTGTGCGAGGCTGTGACACACAGTGTCTGTGTGTGAATGTGAGAGTGTGAGGCTGTGACACACAATGTCTGTGTGTGGATGTGAGAGTGTGTGAGGCTGTGGTGGCTGTGGTACAGGCGTCGTGTTTGTAGAGAGATGCTGTGAGAGTGGCGTTCACATCGTGGTTCTGGCATCATCACCACTCTTCGCTACCACTGGACACACACACCCATAGTGTGGCACTATTATTATATGATTATTCACGATTGATAAACAGTATGTGTACATAGATACTAGCGAATAATTGTATGTGTACACTAATACTAACGAATACTAGTATCTGTACACCCATACTAAGGAATATTAGTGTGTATACTAATACAAACGAATAATAGTCCTGTATGCATTTGTCATATGCGTGATAATCAAAGTGTTACGTATCAACGCATCACGTGGTGCGGTATGACCACAACAACACAACAGACAACACAACACCAGCGTGTGTGTGTGTACACGCCACGTGTGTCCGTGTGTACACGCTATGGGCAATGCTCATGCCGCTACTGCGCACGCGTCGCCGTGACCGCTGTGCGAGCATCGTCGCTGTCCTCACCACAGATGGACGCTCGCCGACTCTGGACACAAACTCAGCCCACGACCGCCTCCAGATTTCCTCAGATCTCAAGACGGTGACGCGGAGCGATGTCCCCCAGGGTCGCCCCCATCAGCCACACCGCTTTGATGTATATCCACAAGCCCTGTGTTTTGAGAGCTTCTCGTCGGGTCAGCACTACTGGGAAGTGGACGTGAGGAGCGCGAGGCTGTGTTGGGTTGGAGTCGCGTACGGGACGATCCCGCGGAGAGGGTTTGGTGCTGAGTGCCGCCTGGGAGGGAGTAACGTCTCCTGGTGTATACAGAAACATGGCGACAGCTTCTCAGTGTGGCATGGCGGGGTAAAGACCTCACTGTCGGTGCTGGAGCCTCCGCGGAGAGTCGGGGTCCATCTGGACTGGGACGCGGGGCTGCTGTCATTTTACAGTGCTGACTCCATGGCGCCGTTGCACTCGTTTCACCAAACCTTCGCTCATCCCCTACATCCTGGGATGCTGGTGTGGGGTGATGATGGTGACTCAGTGAGGATTGTGGATCTGAGTGGTGCGTCCTGATGAGAGGTGAACGTGAACAGCGCAGAGGGCAGACGCCACGACGCACGGCGCTCGCCACCCTCGTCACCGTCAAGCGCAGTGCCACGCCCGTGACTGCTGGTGGCTGTCGGTGGCGAGGGGCTGCGTGGCTCTACATCACAACGGGGGGGCTGAGCGTAAACAATCCTCACAACCTTCATGGGGGGGGGGGGGTGATAAAGTAAGTACTGCTCTGTGTGTGTGTGTGAAGCCCACGTGGATGTATTCACCCTGCCAGAGGAGTGTGACTGTAGTGTAGGGGTGCAGTGATTAGCAATGGTGATCTGGGATGTGTTTATACACTGGTGGTGTGGGAGCGATCCAACAACAATAATAATATTAATTTTAAAAAGTATAAATGTATGTGCATTACAATGTCATTGTAACGCTTGTATCGTCGATTCTACTGTAAAAATACAGAACACAAACAACAATATAGTTGTGTACAGCGCCATTCGTGCTCATTGCATCCCGCAACGCTGTTCATTAATTAAACACGAGGACCAAATCCTCTACACAGCCACTGCCAAGCAAATTAAATCTACAAATTAATAAACAAATAAAGAGATGGCGCCAAACACAAAAGGCGCCAACAATGTTCGAGCTGTTCAAGTTATCTGCTGCGTCATGGTGACATCACCACGCATGCTCCCCCAACGCGGTGACGTCACCCCCCCCCACGCCCGCTCCTCGCCACTGCACCATCTGTGAACACAAAGAGCTTCACAGCTTATCGGATTCCTCCTGCACTACAAACAGATTCTGATATTCTTGATTCCCGCCCCTGGGGGAGTCCCGCGTTGGCGACAAGAAAAACAGAGGCACTGAGGGTCAACCTGCAGTCTCGGTGTGACCCAGCACTGTGAGGGGGAGGGGGGGTTGGCGGATCACGAAATGACACTGCTGGGAACTCCCCGCGGGGGCGTGTCGTCGAGGTGCCACGTGGCCCTGATGCTCACCAGGAGTAGGCGGTAGAGCAGCTACAACAACCACCACCACAACAACTACCACAACAACCAAAACAACCACAACCACAACAACCACCACAACAACCACCACATCCACCTACACACAACCACCACACCAACCACCACAGCCACTACAACCACCACACCAACCAGCACAACCACCACAACGACCACAACCAACACAACAATCACCACCACAACCACCACCGCAACAAAAACCACAATTCCAACCACCAGCACAACCACCACCACAACAACTACCAAAACTACCACCACCACAACTACCATCACAACCACCAAAACCACAACCACCACCACAACGACAACGACCACAAAAACCACCACTACAACAACCACCACGACAACCACCAAAACAACCACAACCACCACAACCACCACCACAACAACCACCACCACAGCCACAACAACCACCACAACGACCACAACAACGACCACAACAACCACCACTACAACAACCACCACCAAAACCACAACAACCACCACAACCACAACAACCACCACCAAAAACCACCACAACAACAACTAAAAACTACCACAACAACCACCACCACAACAACCACCTCCACAACAATCACACAACCACCAAAACAACCACAACAACCACAATAACAACCACCACAGCCACCACAACAACCACCACTACAACAACCACCACAACCACAAAAACCACCACAACAACCACCACCAAAAACCACCACAACAACCACCACCAAAACCACCACAACAACAACTAAAAACCACCACAACAACCACCACCACCACAACAATCACACAACCACCAAAACAACCACAACAACCACCACCACACCAACCACCACAGCCACCACAACAACCACCACCGTAACAACCACTACAACAACCACCACAACGACCACAACAACCACCACTACAACAACCACAACCAGCGCAACAACCACCACCACAACCACCACAACCACAAAAACCACCACAACAACCACCACCACAACAACCACTAAAACCACCACCACCACCACCACAACTACCTCCACAATAATCACACAACCACCACAACAACCATCACACCAACCACAACAACCATCACACCAACCACAACAACCATCACACCAACCACCACAACAACCACCACAACCACCACCACAACAACCACCACAACTACCTCCACAACAATCACACAACCACCACAACAACCACAACAACCATCACACCAACCACAACAACCATCACACCAACCACCACAACCACCGCAATCACCTCCACCACAACCACCGCAACCACCTGAGAGCGTTAATAAGCAATGGAGCGTGCACATTGGAGGTGATAAAATATTTTAATTAGCCAACAATTAGATATTTACATATTTTACTCTGATCACATTCCCCACACAATACCGGTCACCAGCCCCTCAGAATGGCGATCTATTCCGTCTGTGTGGGATAGAGTGTCTCCCCTCCCTCCCTCCCTCCCCTCCCTGCTCCATGTGGCGCCATCTCGCCACCTCTCAGCCCCTAGCGTGACCTTCGACTTCAAAAGGCTTCGTGACAAGCCGGGTTCCATCGTGCGGTGTTCATCAAGATGGTCGTGAAGCGTGCTCAGTGCTTGCATTCCACTGCCATCGCTATGCTTATGGAGTGTCTCCCCTCCCAACCTCATCCTCACCCCATCCCCCTCTTCCCCACCCCCCTCCCACCTTCACATTTTATGATCTTCAAAAGTTAATAAGAGATTATTATTTATTTCTGTTCAGGATACCGACAGCCAACTAAAGGGTGACAGTAGGATTAAGTATCTTGGTTCACAGGACACTGACACGAGGCTCCGAGCATCATTCCGCATCAAAGCGCCACGGCAGCTAGGAGATGTTAACTACCTCGCCTGGTGTACAGGTCGTGGGTTCGATCCCGACCCGGACGCCTGCTGTATATTTGTTTCTGTGTCTCTCTCCCTGTGGTCGCGTGGATTTTACCGGATTTACCTCCACATTTAGAATTATGAGCATTAAACTGCTATAAATTTCAATGCGATAAACCGCTTCATTGAGCTGTCATTACGTGTGGCGAGGTCGCTTCTGTGAGTAGAACTAAAAAAGAGTTGCATAGCTCAGTGGGCCTTGCCTGGCAAATCGCCCTATGCAGCTGCTTGTTGGTGTCGTCACCAGCGAAACGTCACAGAACTCAAATCCTCAACGTTGTAGTGGGTTAACTCCCCAACTAGGGGTCGGCACGGTTTGGCTCAAACCACCAAACCGCGGTTTGAACCGAACCAAATCGGTTTGGTTTGGCTCTGTTTGAACTGGTTCGGTTTGGTTTGGGGCTACGAAAACCGACTCGGTTTGGCTCGGACAGGGTGGAACCGGCTCAAACTAGTTTGGTTGGTTGTAAAGGCCGAGTACAGCAATATCAAGGACATGATGACGGACATTCTCAACCAGCGCTACCCAGCGTTGACGACGGACGCGGCGCCGGAAGCGGCGCCGCGTGGCGGCATTAACATCCTCTTTGACAAGGTCTACGCGCCCAACGCTCACGACGGTGCCGCCTCCGAGGTCGACCGCTTCCTGCTTGAGCCGACTCAGGACCTGAGCATGGACGTCGTCGAGTGGTGGAAGCTGTACGGCGTCAAGTACCCGCGCCTACGACGCGTGGCCCTCGACTATTTGCCTTTCCCGGCGTCGTCCGTGCCCTCCGAGAGAGCAAACTCGGCCGCCAAGCGCTCCTTTCTCGACCGACCAAACCTGCACGTTCAAGGCCGAGATGTGTGTGCCCTCGTGGGCGCGGATGTTGCCTAGTGTTGGGGTTTCACTGCCATTGAACTACCACACTGCGTTCAAGGACATTGGGCGTGCCAAGCTTGAGGAGATGGCTGTGGACGACATCGTCGTCCAGTACTTGCTAGTGAATCTCAATATGAAGAAAGCCTGCGTAGAAATTAGCGATTAATACACTTGATATTTGTATTGAATGCGAATATTGTTTGCCGCGCATCTTTTCGGTTCAAGCCAACTCAAGAGGTTTGGTTTAGCTTAGTTTGGTTTGGTTTTGGTTTGGTTTGGTTCAGTCGTCGCTGGTTTGGTTTGGTTTGCTCAATTTGAAACCAGTTTGAGTCGGTTCAAACCGTGCCGACCCCTATCCCCAACACACAACCGGTTAGTGCTGAAGTCGTCACTGATTGTCACGTGCTGTGCGTGATGACGTCACCACGCACGTGTTGTGCGTGGTGACGTCACCACGAACGTCCCCATGCAAAATGACTGTGGCGCGTGTCTGCGCGTCTCCATAGCAACCAGCCTCTGTATGAATCAGCTGTTTGCATTTAAGGCGATAAAATAAAACTTACATCGATCTTGTTGTATCACCAGATGGCAGCACAGCCCTGACTAGGGGAGACAACGACAAAGATCCCCCATGTAGCCTTAACAGACTGTTGGGGCAAGTGCTGTTAGCGAGTAGCAGCACTTGTCAAGGCCGGCACTGTGGCACACGAGTGGGTGGGAAGCCAGCACAACACCCTGCCGCATTTGTCTCCCCAGTGGTGATGTTTACTACACACCGCACCAGGTACACATTTGAGGCCGAGTCGACCTAGGGGAGGTCCAGGACCGGTTGTTTAGATTATTCGTTGGTGGCCGTGAGCGGAAATCCAACTCGGTCGACCCGGGTTCGTAGCGCAGCGCGCCGCTAACCGCTGCGCCACCGCTCCCCACGCCGGGTGTCAGCGCAGCCCCGAGCGGCAGAGACGCGGACACCGTGGCGCTCCCATCACGAGAAGACCCCACGTGGAGACGTCTCAACGTGAACTCGCGCCCCGCTGATGTCGCTCCTTCACACCGTTGCCGTAGTCTAGGATGTATCACACTAAACAAATACAATCAAAAGTCCTTCACCTCCTGGTCTGTAGGGGTCACGGGGACGTTCCTTCCCCCACACCTCCGATTATCACTGTTGGCTTTGTACGGTGCAAAAGAAGTTCAACCGTACATCAAAATCTGTATACAAACTGTAGGAGGAATCCGATGAGCTTTGAAGCTCTTTTGCCACAGATGGTCCAGTAGCGGCACGGGGGTCAGAACGTAACACAACAAACACAAAACACAAACACGATAGGAATGCAAAGTATAGGAAAAGTAAACAAATCTATTTATAAAGATACAAATACAACTAAACTATATTTTGTATCTTACCAGGTAAAGTCCACTGAGCTATTAGCATATTCATAAGTGACCTGGCTATCACGACTAAGTGGCTTACCACGTGGAAATTAATAGCAGCCAAATACTCTAAACGAATGATGTTGATTCTAAATATGGGAAAAACCGAAGGACCCAGAGAAAAATCCACGTGACCACAGGAAAGCAACATACAGACTCCACATATACAACAGAAGTCAGGGCCAGGATGAAACCCACGATCTCCTGTATAGCAGGCGAGGAAGTTAACATCCCCTCGGCACCGAGGTGCTGGGGCAAGTGCTGTCGGCGAGCAGAGGAGCTATAAAAGGCGGCGAGGGACACTGCATGGCATTGAGTCTTCCCAGTATTCATTCTTACACACCAAACCAGGTGTCGTTTTTAAGGTTAATTCGACCTCGGCGATGTTCAGGACCAGTATAGATATTCTTAAAATATTTAAAACTAAGATATTACTTGCTTTGAAGGTCAGCCATGGAAGGGATTTGAACTAATTGCACCGGGGTTGTAGTGCAGTGCACAATCCATGGCATTCTACACTTGAACACTCGGTCTATACAGACACACAGCCTACTCTCTACACTGTATATATGTAATGCGAGCGTAAATGGGCACGCCGGATGTGACGTAACGGGAGGGAGGAATCAGGGTCACGTGGAAGTGGGAGGAGTCAGGGTCACGTGGGGGAGAGGATTTAGGGACAGGAACCGGAAGGGTTCGGGGAGAGAGACGGAGTGAATACGGGAGAAGGCCACGCGGGCCAGTACTAGGAGAGTGACGCGATCGCCACGTATTGGAGACTCGGCACTGTCGGCCAGCGGTGTCCGGGCACAGAGGGCGATAGTGGAACAGCAGTGGGGCTGCATATCGGGCAGCAGTGGGGCTGCATAACGGGCAGCGCTGGGGCTGCATAGCAGAGCAGCAACGGGGCTGCAGGAGCAACGAGCAGCGGTGTGGCTGCCAAGTGGGAGACAGAGGAGACGCTGAGCGATGACGCCGTGCGGGCAAGGTTTACACGAACCCAATAAAGGACAACGGAGACAGACACGGTGCAAGAGTCCTTTATTACATATACACACAGCCTACTCTCTACCCTTTATTCACACACACATTCTACTCCCTACACTCTGTATACACACACACAGTCTACTCCCTACACTCTATATACACACACACAGCCTACTCCCTACACTCTGTATACACACACAGCCTACTCCCTACACTCTGTATACACACACAGTCTACTCCCTACACTCTGTATACACACACACAGTCTACTCCCTACACTCTGTATACACACAAAGCCTACTCTCTGAATACACACACAGTCTACTCTCTACACTGTATACTCACGATACACACAGAGTCTATGTAATGCCGCCGCTGCGAAGCCGCTCTGCGGGCGCCCCATCTACGACCTCGCCACCACCAAGCGACGGGGCCGACCCTGCTTCCCCCTCACCGCCCCCTACATAAACACACCCTCACACATTTCCCCTCATAGAGCTCCGAGTGGAGGTCACCTGGCCGACAGGTTTTCGCCCGGAAGCCCTCATAGGGATAATCTTCACCGTTTCCTGCGGCCTGGGAATTAGGCGATCTCCCCCGATGCTAACTCGCACCGCGGCGCTGTGACCTGGGTTGAGATTACATGGTCACGGCGGGGGCTATCCAGCCACCACGGTTAAAACGCACCCACACACACGGATCGGCAGGCAGGTAGGGGGGCGCAGCCACGAACAGCGGAGAAACCAGGGTGGGCGGCTGATTAGCATAGCAAATGTGCTTGTGGACCGCCGCCGGCGCCGCAGTCAGCGGCGGGCCCTTTGTTATGGAAACCGGGCGGTGAACGGCGATGCAGAGCGCGAGTGCGGCTGAGCAAGCACAGCGATCTGATTGGCCGAGAAGGCCCTCGGATCAGCGGCGGCTTTCTTTGATGTGGGTTAGCCATAAAAGGGGAGCGCAGAAAGGTAGAAGCTCTCTTGCTCCTAAACTCAGCGCCCGGGACGGTCCCCAGTGCGGCCACTCGAACGTCCGTGCGATGCGTCGAAGTGTGCAGAGAGGACGAGACCACCGGAGCGCCGTACGTATCGAACTGTGAGTAAGAGGAAAGAGAGTATTGGGATTGAGTCTAAAGAAACCATAACAGCTTAGAGCCCATCAAATTAGATAAATAGGGTACAGACCATCAGGAAATAGCGTAAGCCTGCCTTGCCGATTCCTACTGACTCAACAGGGGCTCACAGTCGGCCGGTAATAAATAGTTAATAACTAACCAGTCTCGTGTGAATTTTACGAGTGTGTTGAAAGCGCGTGGTGCTGGGGGTGTGCGCTCGTAACTTGGGTGGTCGGTGTTTCCGCGGGTGCACGCTCCGTTATGTCGCTGTGGAGACTCGTGCTGCGTGAGGGCTCACACCCACCGTAAACACCTGTTCCACGGCCCCTTTAAACGAGCGTTATCACCCGCTCACGGCGGCCGCGCGTGTGCGAGCAACGCCACTGCCCTCCGACCTCTACCCCCCAGCTGCCATGCGATTTCTAGAGCGTGCACGGAGTTGAGCAGTAACGTGCGGGTAGTTATTACCAATGTTTGAGGGAAGACACGCGGAGGGTGTTTGAATCAACACGGTGGCCAAGGGGGCAGCCGAGAGTTATGTCTCACAGAGAGGAATCGGGGGGCAGTAGCCCCCACATCTACTCCCTACACGCTGTATACACACAGCCTACTCCATGCACACAGAGACAAACACATACTATAAACTAATAGAAACATAGATATTACCATACACAGACTAGAGAGACACACACACTACACCGAGATACACATAGACTACAGACACAGATACACATCCTACACAGAGACACACAGACTAGAGACACCCAGAAGCATGCACAGTACTACACACATTGACACACAGACTGGGGGCACACAGAATCATGTACAGGACTACACACAGAGGCTGTACATATACAGAGAGACTTATATGCAAACAGATTACACACAAATTCCCCGTATAGCCTCAGTAGATCGTGTGGACAAGTCCTGTGAGCGAGTGGCAGGAGTGCCTAGGGAGGCCGTGACGGCTCACGAGTTGGTGGCTGTCAGCACCACAGCCGCCTGGCTTCGCCTCTGCCCAGCAGCGATGTTCACTACACAAGGCACCAGGCAGGATGCATTTGGTGTTGAGTCGACCTAGGGGAGGCACAGGGCCGCTTCAGGTCTTTGACAACACTGCGAATGGTGGTGGCCGTGTACAGACAGGACACAGAGGGCTCTATATAGAGACACACGGACGTATATATAGAGTGTAAAGTCCTACACAGAGACACATAAGTGTATATATAGTGTACAGTTCTACACAGACACACAGAAGTATATATATAGTGTACAGTACTACACAGAGACACACAGAATCGTGTACAGTGGTATACAGACAGAACACAGAGGGCTTCAAACAAGCGGTGAGTGAGAGAGAGACCGCAGGCCCCCGTGTGTGCTGTGTGTAGCGATCAGCTCGCTGTGCCACTCGGGTTCGATTCCTGCTCACGGCCAACACCGACGACGATTATCTGAACCGGTCCCGGGCCTCCCCTAGGTCGACTCAGCCTCCAATGAGTACCTGGCGCGGCGCGTAACATCGACACTGTGGAGATAAAGGCGGTCGGGCGTGGTGCTGGCCACACAGCCCTCCCATGTACCGTTCCGGGCTTAATAGGCGCTGCTCGCTAACAGCACTTTCCCCCACCGCCTGTGGAGGCTACGCGGGGGATCTTTGTCTGTGGTGTGCAGCTGAGCGCGAGGTCGCTGCGGGCTGCCACCTGCGGAGTCTCGCTCTGCCGTTTAGTGACCACTCTCACATCCACACACACGCCACTCGCTTGTTCGTTACTTGTACAAGGGTAATAAATAAATACACATTCATAATTCAGTTGCATGTTCAAGTGGATAATGTGATCGAACTTAATTAATGTATCTTGATTTACTTATATTTAGTGATTTGCGTACCTTTTGAAAAATAAGCTAATACCTTAGTCGGCTTTACCTGGAAAGATAAAACATCGTTTAGTTTTATTTGTATATTTTGTATAGTTTAATTTGTTTTAAGTGACTTCTTTATTTTTCTCCCAATTTTTCACCCCAATCGGTTTTTACGTAACATTGTTTTGCTGCTGTAATTTGCCGTGACCCCGTGCCCTTACTGCACGTCTGTGAAAACTTAAAGAGCTTCACAGCTCATCGGATTCCCCCTCCTGCAGTCTAAACCACGACTCTGACAATGCGCAGATGCGGCGGTGCGGGGCAGGGGGCTGAGTGGAGCAGAGAACTCGTCAGCTCCACTCCGTTGGTGGACGTGGAGCGGGGTGGCGGTGTTGGTGGTTGTGGTGTTGGTGGTGGTAGTGGTGTGGGAGCTGTGGTGGTAGTGTTGTTGTTGGTGGTGGTGTTGGTACTGATGTTGGGGGTAGTGGTGGTGTTGGTGTTGGTAGTGGTTGTGGTGGTAGTGGTGGTAGTGGTGTTAGTGGTGGTGTTAGTGGTAGTGGTGGTAGTGGTGTTAGTGGTGGTAGTGGTGGTAGTAGTGGTGTTAGTGGTAGTGCTGGTGGTGGTGGTAGTGGTGATAGTGGTGTTAGTGGTGGTAGTGGTTGTGGTCTGTGGCCGTGAGGTTCTCTTGGCCAGCGGTGACGGTGAGAGAAGTTCACTTTCAGCGTGGGCCGAGTTTGGGTGGGGAGGGAGGTGGGGAGGGGGGGGCACGGGTGGACAACGCCCCCCCCCCCCAAAAAGAAACTGGACACCTTTATTAATTTATTTTCATGATCTACAAGTAAAAATAAATCAAATGCTCCCGCGATTCCTAATGTGATTGACAAATATAGAAATCAAACTCCGCCAATGATTTTAAGTCTTCAACGTTGCCTCATTCGCCGCTTTATTTTTTTTGGCGCCCAAAGTGTAAATACAAAATGGCGTCGGGGACTCCATTTTGTTGCATTTATTGACAATGAGTGTTGAAAACTTTGCTATGGAAATTCTGAGGTAAATGAATGCGCATGTAGCGATCGGAAGGCGGTTACAACGTAAGAATGGTAATAAATAGAGACAGTTATTTGTGTATATTGTTAAATTGAATTTTGTGTTTTTTAAAAGTGTTAATCGTTAAAACGTACAAAATGACTGCCTTCAGGTTGAGCGTTTGTCGCGAGCCGAGTTGGTTCTGCGTCTTGGTCGAGATGACTGCAGTGGCTGATTCAGATAGGAGAGGCGTTTTTGTTTAATTTATTCACAATTAGTACGGTATTATCTGCCTCATCAATATGATAATATATTGCAATGTATTTAGTATGACACCTAAATATTGTTTTATTTCCGTATAATAGCGGTTTTGAATAGGAAACGTAGGCTAACATATATTTGAGGATTGTTTTGTTAAAGTACGTATTGTATTCAGTGCTGGTTCAATAGGCATGGAGGGGGGGGGTGTGAGCAGAGTGGTGGATTGTGGCATGTGGGATGATGCGAACTAAAAACTATTTTTATTTTACTAGGCAAGGCTCACTGAGATGAGTCGCTCTTGTTCACATGTGACCTGGTTATCACAAATTACAGCTCAATGGAGTGGCTTGTCACGTGGATATTTATAGTGGCAGCCAAATCCTCTGAATGCAAATTTATTCTAAACGCGGAGGGAAAAACGGAGGACCTGGAGATAAATCTACGTGACAACGGGGAGAGAGACGCGATAACTCAAAATATACGGCAGAGGTTAGGGTCGTGATCGAAGCCACGATCTCCTGTAGACCAGGCGAGGTGGTTAAAATCTTGCCACCAATGCAGTGACTCTCGACTACTGTTGCAGCGATACGAGGGCTACCCAGACGTGTTTTTTTCCTTTTCTTTAGAGTGCTCAATGGAATTATAACTTGTGTTTAAATTATTTTCACTGTAGATGTTCAAGAGATAAGACGCTCAACTTTGCTGAGCCTTGTGCCAGTGTTTGCTGAATCATTCCACTTCGAGTTGGTCTCCAAAAATCGCAGGCACATTAAGCCGGCTGTTAGTCCTCAACATAAAACAAACTTATATAAATTGTAGGTTTAGAATCATTATTATTTGATGATACTACGTTGACAGTTGTGCACAAAAGAACAAACTCTCCAACCATTGCTCAACAACAGCCAGATAATAGAAAACGAACAACTGGTGACATTTCAGGCAATGGCTCTTCTTGAGAGCATACACCGATGGTTATAAGAAGAATGGCAATTGCTATAAACGTTGCATTTTGTGTGTATAGATGCATTTCCTTTAATGGTGGTGTTATTTATGAACGTGTTGAGTTGTTTTGTAAAACAATGAAGAAGATTACAATTCGTAAAGTGGAGTGCATCGTCAGTAGAATAGGCGCACAGCCTGAAGAGGCTTCACCACCACCTTGATCAGCATCACTCGGTGGAGCCCACCTGAGTGGAAGCCTTTTGAGGGGGGGCGGCGGGTTGGTGGATCACGAATATTTGTGAAACTAAAAAGTAGCTGAGGCTGCAAAGTAGCCAGATGTTGTAAATGAAGTGGGTTCGTTAAACCTTCTGTATGGCCCTATATGTGCTCTGCCTCTGTCAGTTATTTTCCGATTGCTAGGCTGGACATTGATGTGGATAGAACAGGGTAGAGCAGAACAATCCAATGTTGTATTGCAATATGTACCTCTGTCTATAGATCCCACTTCTACCACCAACCCGTACTGGCCGGCGTGGTGAAGTATGGCCAAACAACCCCCACGATCCGCACGGCCTGCGGACACTATAAATTATTCATTCTGAGTAACTGCTTGCGTTGAAATGGGTGGCTCGTCGATGAATAGCTCCGTCCAAAGCAGAAATACCCAACTTTACCGATCTCTCTCGACATCGTTACCCCTTTTTACTCCACCAGCTAAAGCCTTAGGTTGTTATGTTGTCATTCATAAACTTCTCTACAGAATTTCCTACCACCCTCTTCTTGCCCTCTACCAACCTACCGTCCTGTACCTGCATAGCACGGGCTGTGGTGATGCGTGCCTGAAATCCAGCACTGGATTCCGTGGGAGAGGGAGGGATCCCCTGTAATTCAGGTGGATCAGTCTCTTCCCCCTGGGCACTGAGGTCACCATACCCTGGCTTGCCAGCAGATGGTAGTACAGCAAGTGGATTCATCTCCACCTGCTCTATCGCGTTCGATGTGTCTGGGTACTCGGGTTCATCATCAAACTCGCCTCTCCTGCTGCGCTGTGAGCAGCTCGGCAGCTTTGCCACTCACGACCCCTCACGTCCATTCTCATTGACGTGCGCACACTCCTTCACTTTGATGTTGTAGCTCGTGTGACTACATGCAGAGGGTTCTGTCACGCGTGGTTTGTTTGATTTAAAAATAAAATATATTCTCAAGAGCAGTGATTTCCCTCGTACGTTATGTTATGTACAATGTGTGGGTGGCGTTCGTGTGATTGAATAAGTTCATCCAAACCGCAGCGGGATTGTTCACCCGACATTCGAGCACGCCCTGCCCACAGGACGTCCACAAAGCGCCGAGTGTCTCTCAACTCCGTGCTCTGTACAAGACGCAGCTACTCACACTCGCCTGCCCCGAACATCCACCATTTAACAAGGGGGTGGAAACAGGTGCTTTTGTTATTCTTTAAATTTGATTGTTGTTTATTTTATTATTCATGTATTATTCATACATAATTATTCATTTTATTTAAATTAGGCATCGTTTATAAAGATTATTTTCTAGTATTATTTTATTTAAATTATAAAGTAAATTACAAACATTTATTTTATTATTAACTTATTATTAATACATAATTCACTTCATTAAAATTATAAAAAAAGTTGTATTTTATTTAAATGCGTCAATTCACGTAACGTATTCATATTATTTACAATTGTATTATTCATTCATATTATTAATTTTATTTTAAATTTTATTTACGTCTTATTCACTTTATTTGGCACTTAATGTTCTTCTGCTATTCGTAGTGTGCAGTTGCAAGTTAACCCGCTGAGGTCGTGACGGGTTTATTTTGTTCCATTCCTGTTGCTCTGTGGCCCCGGCACCATTTCCGTGCTGCTGTGATGTGCACCGATGCCCACTTCAGTGAGGGCGATGTTGGCACGCAGACTGAAGATCGATTGAAGAGGACAATTGCACATCCCTTTGTGTCCAGTGAATGTCTCGTTACTCGAACACATTTGTAAAACATTACCCATGGCTCGAGGAGTATCCTGAAGCTCATTAAATAAATTAACAATTATGATTGGAATCTCAGCTCCACCGCGACGAAGAATGAAAGCTGTCAATGCTCCTCGCATTTCCGCTTTCAACTGAAGAAACTTCAAATATTGACAATGCTCCCAGAGCCTGGAGATAACGTCACAGACATCGCGCTGATCAACAAGGGGCAGAACCTGAAAGCGCATCAGAGAGAGGAACAACGCGTAATCTGCACACCGCACTCCGACGTGCACGCCGCTCACCAATCCAAGCGCTACAGCCCAGGCTCAACCTTGCGTAGCTTCCCAGATCTGGAAAAAAAAATCGGCGACATTCTGGATTGATTTTTCCACAGCCTCTTTTGAAATCTCCCGTGCACTTTAATTATTGAGCGCACCCCGCGAATTTCTGCGGTGGAGTGGCATCGCCCTCACGTGGCGCGCACCAACACCGCTCCAGGCACCGCCGGGACCCAAACGATGTCTGGGAATCAGTCGCGATTCGTGGCTCGGTCCGCAACTCTGGACCAGTGCCGGCAGTAAAACAAATTAACCCCACGTGACCCCCAACATCCCCATCTCCCCCACCCCCTAGGGGTCTCTCGCGTGACAACCCCCAAGCCCCCCCCACCCAAACAACCCCCCCACCTCACGCAGCCTTCCCTAGCAGGGAGGGAGTGGAGGTAGCGGATGGAGGGAGGGAAGGGAGAGAGGTAGTGAAAAGAGTGGAGGGAGGGAAGGAGGGGAGACCCTATCCCACACAGACAGAATAGATCTCGAATCTGATTGGCCAGTGGCCGGTCTTGTGCACAAAGTCCCCACCCATAAATTCGGCATCACCCAAAGATTCTTCCTCACTGCTCCGCCCCCCCACGGTGCATCACGTGGCACCGTCTAACTACTACCACTACCACACCGCTGACATCGCACCAGTACCACGGTGCATCACGTGGCACCGTCTAACTACTACCACTACCACACCGCTGTCATCGCAACAGCACCACGGTGCGTCACGTGGCACCATCTAGCTACTACCACTACCACACTGCTGGTCATCACACCAGCACCACGTTGCGTCACATGGCACCGTCTAGCTACTTCCACTACCACACTGCTGGTCATCACACCAGCACCACGGCACGTCACGTGGGTCTAGCTACTACCACTACCACACCGCTTTCATCGCACCAGAACCACGGTGCGTCACATGGCACCGTCTAGCTACTACCACTACCACACCGCTTTCATCGCACCAGAACCACGGTGCGTCACATGGCACCGTCTAGCTACTACCACTACCACACCGCTGACATCGCACCAGCACCACGGTGCGTCACGTGGCACCGTCTAGCTACTACCACGACCACACTGCTGGTCATCACACCAGCATCATGGTGCGTCACGTGGCACCGTCTATCTACTACCACTACCACACCGCTGTCATGGCACCAGTGTGGTGGTCAGGATTGACACATGTGCCACAACCTAGGGGAGGGGTAGGTACCGGTCTGAACCGGTCCGAACCGGTCGGGCAAGAGGCGGTTGGAACCGCTCTGAGGGGAGGGGGCTGGCGAGAGCTGGGGGCTCCCAGAACTCCCGCCCCTCAGAGAGGGAGTATATAAGACGGCTCCCGGAGAGCGGGAGTTAGTCCATCTTAAGCTGAAGCAAGAAGCCGCCCGAAGACCCTGGACCCCAAGCCGCCGATGTCTTTCGACAGGCCGGGGCTGAGTGGGGTGCCAGCGTGGGTTAGCCTTCCCTCGGCTATAGAGCCGGAGGGCTTATGTAGGGAGTGTGGTTAGAATAGCCTGGAGGCTGTACCTCCCTAGGTTGTGGATAAAGGGCCATTCCCCAGTGTGTTAAGGTGTGGTAACTGTTAGTGAATAAAAGCGTGTGGCTTTTAAGAAGTCTCCGTCTCCTTCAAAAACATTACACCAGCACCATGGTGCGTCACGTGGCACCGTCTAGCTACGACCACTAACACACCGCTTGTTATCGCACTACGACACATTTATTTCTAAATATATACACATATATTTATATTTTTATACATATACATTTTGTTAAAATATTTTGTTATGTATTTATATGAATATGAATTCATGTGTAGTGCCTGAAATACGCGCCACACGCGAGAGTGAGTGTACACGCGCGCAGAGTACAGTGGGAGCAAACGAGGTCGAGGCTGTTGTTGTCGTTAGGTGTGAGGAGAAGGTCAGAGACGGGTAGAGGGCAATTAAGGACACAGGGCGCTGATTGGCTGGGAGTTGTTATTGTCCAAATGTGGTGCCACGCTGTCTGAGGACAGTTACAGATGGTAAGGGGTGATTAAGGATGCAGGGCGCTGATTGGTCGGGAAGTTGTTGTTGTCGCTAATTGGCGCCGTGTTGTTTGGAAAACAGGGCAGGTGCCAGCGGGGGCTGGGGGCGAGTGGCGTCGCGGGGGATGCCACCGATTAATTGGAGATTAATTGGCTCGGGGATGAAGAGAGGGGTTTTTGGAGCAGACGGGAGTTCGCGCCTGGGAAGAGAAGAAGGATGTTGGAGCTGAAGCAGTGGAGCCAGAAGCAGTGGAGAAGTGTAGGGTAGCATCTTCTTGGTTCTTTCGGTAAAGTCACGTAGAAGGGAAATAATAAAATAATAAAAATAAAACATAATAAAATACAATTCTAGGGTAGCAGTGGAGAAGTATAAGGTAGCAATGGAGAAGCCAGCAGAAAGCGGCTGGAGTGTGGCGGAGTAGCCAATAGAGATACGGCTGAGTGCGATGGGGGAGCCGATAAAGAGCGGCTGAACTGTGATGGAGAGAGTGGAGAGGAGAGTCGACAGAGGAGAGACGCGGAGCGAGCGAGGCCGTCGGAACGCGGCGAGCGAGCGGAGAGCGCGCAGGAGGAATGTTGATTGGTGTTAGCTGGAGGAATGTTGATCAGTATTAGCGAAATTAATTGATAGAGAAAAGCAAAAAGCTGTCGTGTAAAGTCGAGCACTACACATGTGTAATGCGAGCGTAAACGGCCTCGCGGATATGACGTAACAGTTGGGAGGAGTTGGGTCACGTGGGGAGAGGGAGTGCTTTTAAGGGCAGGAACCGGAAGAGGAGGGGGAGAGTGTGGGAATAAAGACAGGAGGAGGCCACGCAGGGCAGGAGGTGGAAAGTGGCGTGATCGCCACAGGTCGGGACTCGGCACCGTTGGCCAGCGGTGTCCGGGCACGGAGGAGACCAGGAGAGCAGCAGCGGTGCTGCATAGAGAGCAGCCGTGGGTCTGCAGGTCGGAGGCATAGAGGCTGAGTAGAAAGCCAGCAACGGGGCTGCATTGGGAGCCAGCAGCAAGTCTGCGGGAGCAACGGCAGCAGTAGGGCTGCCGAGCGGGAGACGGAGGAGACTCTGAGCGAGACGCCGTGCGGGCAAAGTTGTAAGAACCACAATAAAGGACAACGGAGACAGACCCAGTGCAAGAGTCCTTTATAACACTGGTGTCAGAAGTGAAACGGCATGTCAAAACAGCTCAGAAGAAAGAATATTCCCGCACCATCGTCTGCTACATCTTCCGACGACGACGACCTCCTCAGGCAGTGGGGCTGCCAACGATGGAGGAGGAAATCGACGCGGGGACGAGTGGTGGCCCGGGGGTGCAAGAGGTCGCCGCTTCGGTGGATCCGCCCGCGCCGGAGGACGCTGACCAGCGATGGAGACAGATGGCGGCCCAGTTGGAGACTTTGAAGACCGTCTTTGCGCAACTGTGCGACCTCGTCACGCCGGCGATGGCTTCGGGGAGGCCCGGGGGTGACCAACGGACCAGGGCCTTGCCTGCGCCGCCAGCGCCCTCTGCCACGCGGCACGAGGACGCCATCTTGGGCGTGGCAGGGGAAGAACCGCGGGAAGCCGCCATCTTGCGCCCTCCGCGGCGGGAAGCCGCCATCTTTGACACGTTGCGGTGCGACGCCATCTTGAACATGCCACGCGACGCGCCGTCTGCGGAGGACAGTGGAGCGAGGACCCGCAGCCGTCACTTGACAACAGTTAAAGAATTTTCAATCGGAGGCGACTGGAGTGCATTCGCCTGCCGATTTTTGGCGGCGGTGCGCTCCGCCAGATGGACTGACGCAGAGGCCCTGGAAGTTCTGCCAACTCTTCTCGACAATGAGTCGGTCAGATTTTTCCGTTCCATCAAGTCCGAGAAGAAGAAGACACTGAGAGGGGTTTTTGACGAAATGGCGGATGCATACGAGCCACCGGATGACGCTCACCGACGATTCGTTCAGCGCCAGTGGGCGCCCGAAGAGTCGCCGGTGGCATACAGGGGTGCTGTCCTGAAATTGGCCATGGCCGCATACCCTGAGACGGAGCCTGACCTACTGGAACCCCTTATTTTGGGCAAAATGCTTGAGCTGTCGAGAGATTTGGGGATCCCTATGCCGGTGTGCGGCCATGAGAAGTTGACATCTCGGGCAGCTGCGAAGTGTTTGGATGCCCAGTTTAATCTGCGCCGTTGGAAGCAGGTGACAGCGTGGACGGGGGGGCCCATCGTGGAAGGGGGTGCCGTGGGTTGGGATCCCAAGAAGGCGGTGTACGTTCCTGACGGGGGGGGGCCCGCAGGAATTGACGGCCGCCTCTGCGCAGTGGCCTGCCCGCGGTGGACCGGGGCCGCGATCTGCGCCGCCGACGTGGGAGCGTCGAGATGGGGGGAGTGCTGTGCGTCGCAATGACGTCGAGTGTTTCCGCTGCGGTCGCAAGGGCCACTACGCCAGGGATTGCTGGGCCCGTATACCGGGGCCGCCCCAGCAGGAGGCCTCGACCACGGACGTGCCGCGGAAGGACCCTCCTGGAAAGGCAAGTCGGTGCGCACCAGACACCCGGCAAGGCTTGGCACCTCATTCATCAACATTGCCGCGCGATCCGGGTGTCGTTGATAACGGGAGGCCGCCGACTGGCCTATGTCGCTCGGTAACGCAGTGGCGTAAATTGGCGTGGCGGGTTGTTGCGGCCGCTACTGGTTCGTCCACTGTGCCGAGTTCTATACAAGGGGTCGACGTGCGCATTTTAGTGGACTCCGGTGCGTCCGCGACGATTATATCAGATGTCATTTTCCATCTGTTGGGCATCCCGCCGGACGCAGTGCACCCGGTTTACGATTCCTGTGGAGCAGCGAACGGGGGAAGTATGGGCATTGTGGGCCAGGTCGACGCCAATATATCCATCGGGGGGGTGCCGGCCTCGGGAACTGTGTTGATTTCGAGGTCCCTTGCGGTTCCGTGTTTGTTGGGAACTGATTTTCTGGCCAAAATGCCCATTCTAATAAGAGTTGATCAAAATTGCATTGAATTACCGGGAGGTCGAAAAATTACGTTTTTTCCGTCGCCCTGGGGGCAACCCGCTCCAGTCTGCCAGGTACAGGTGCTGTCCGAAGTATCTGTTGACATTCCACCTGGTTCACAGATGCTTATCCCCTTGCGATATCGGAAACCGGTACCTGGTCGGGTAGGAGCGCCTGGGGTTTTGTTATCGCCGTCCGCGACCATTACGGGCAGGTCGGCGCTGGTCGGGGCACAAACTATTATCCGGCGGACCAGCAGCCATTTTTGCAGGTGCATAATGGGAGTAGGGAGAATGTGTGCGTGCCGGCCGGAATGGTCGTGGCGCATGCCACAACGGCGTTTACGGCCCAGGACCATCTGGGCCGCCAGGATGTGGTTGCCGGAGTTTCGGGCCCTGCGGGCCAAGATGATCGCTGGATCGCCGAATTGTGCGGCGAAAATTAATCCCTGACCGGGGAACAGCGATCCGCGCTTCGCGCGCTACTATTGAGTTATTCTGATGTGTTTAGCTCCGACGATTTGGACTTGGGACGCACCTCCCTGCTTTCCCATCATATTGACACGGGGGACGCTGCTCCGATTCGGCTGAACTCGCATCGGATGAGTCCGGCGGAGCGAGACCATGTTCGTGGAACAGTGGATGACATGCTGGCTGCGGACATAATATCTCCGTCTAACAGCCCATGGGGCGCGCCTGTGGTTTTGGTCAAAAAGATAGACGGAAAGTTGCGATTTTGCGTCGATTTCCGGAAATTAAACAAAGTGTCCGTGGCGGATGCATACCCCCTGCCGCGTATGGATGATTCCCTCGATGCCTTGTCGGGGGCGAAGTTCTTTTCGACGCTGGATCTTTCTTCGGGATTCTGGCAGCTTCCCCTCGATGAGTCCTTGCGGGAAAAGACCGCTTTCCGTACGCCGCAGGGTCTATTTCAATTTTATTGTTTTCCGATGGGGTTGAATGCTGCCCCCGCCACATTTCAGAGGTTGATGGAGTTGGTATTAACGGGGTTGCAGTGGGAGACATGTCTGATATATTTAGACGATATCATCGTCTTTAGCCGCACATTTGATGAACATCTACAGAGACTGGAGGCGGTGTTCGCCAGAATGCGCTCCGCCAATCTGAAATTTAAACCTAAGAATTGTCACCTACTGCAACGGTCCGTGCGCTATTTGGGACATATAGTCAGTGCCGACGGGGTTGCCACGGATCCGGAGAAGACGGCGTGCGTTCGCAACTGGCCAACCCCGGCCACGGTGGGGGATGTGCGTCGCTTTTTGGGGTTTGCCTCATATTAACGTAGGTTTGTTCCCAATTTTGCAACGATCGCGAGGCCTCTGCACCTCCTTACAGGTAAAGGACGGAAATTCAGTTGGGGACCACCAGAGGAGGCGGCGTTTAAGGGCCGGCGCGATCGTTTAGCAACGGCGCCGACATTGGACTATCCCGATTTTGATCACCCTTTCATTCTGGACACGGACGCGAGTGACACGGGCATTGGGGCCGTGCTGTCACAGTCCAAAGGCGGTGTGGAACGCGTGGTGGCGTACGGTAGCCGCGTCTTGTCCCCCGCGGAAACCCGCTACTACGTCACTCGCCGTGAACTTTTGGCCATTGTCTATTTTCTCCGCCAATTTCGGCCGTATCTCTACGGCCGTTCGTTCATTGTGCGCACGGATCATGCGGCTTTACAATATGCTCTGAGGGTAGACCAACCATCTGGCCAGCTGGCACGATGGTTGGACACTCTGCAGGAGTTTTCCTTCCAAATTCAACATCGGAAGGGGGCGCGTCACGTGAATGCGGACGCGCTCTCCAGGTTACCGCAGGGATCCCCTTGCGCTTGCGCGTCGGGGACGCATAGGTGTACGCCGACCCAGCAGCCCCCTCAAGTCTATGGCATTAGCGGTCGAGGTGCCAGAGGCTCCAGTGTGCCCGGGACCGGCCGATGGGGTTCTTAACCTTCCACGAGCGGTGTGGATCCGTGAACAAATGCTGGACGACTCGTTGGGGACCCTGCGGAGTCGGGCTGCAAAGGGAGGGGGGGGACTGCTTCCCGGGGGGACGCCGGGGGCCGCTCTCCGCGATGGACTGCTGATGTGGAGGGAGGGGTTACATGATCGCTGGCGTCTGGTTGTACTGTCGTCGTTACGGTACGAGTTGATTAGGACTCTGCATTGCGACACGCTATTTCACCTGGGGGTGCAGAAAACCTTGTTGACGTTGCAGTGAGACAACTTCTGGCACGGCATGACGACGGATGTCGTCGGACACATTCACGCGTGTCCCGAGTGTGCCCGGCGGAAGCCGCCCAAACACCCATATGTGCCGCCGATACAGTCTATTCAAGTGTCTCGAGTTAACGAGTTGGTGGCGTTGGATATTTTGGGACCCTTCCCGCCATCCGCTAAGGGTAATAAATACTTGCTAGTTGGGGTGGAGTATCTCTCCCGCTGGCCGAGGGCCTGGCCCTTGCCCGACCAGTCGGCGGCGTCCATTACGGACACCTTTCTATTTGGATATGTGATGGACAAAGGGGCGCCGGAGAGGCTGCTCACTGATCAGGGCCGGAATTTTTCTTCTAAATTGTTGGGGGAGGTGTGCGCTGCTCTGGGGACCAAAAAGATCCGGACATCCCCCTACCACCCGCAGATGGATGGTATGGTGGAAAGACTTAATCGGACGCTGTCAGCCATGCTGTGTCACACGGTTAATGAGAAGCAAGCTGACTGGGATTTGCACATCCCTGGGGTACTCTCGGCATACCGGATGACGCCTCACGCGTCCACAGGATATTCTCCATTTTTTCTCATGTACGGTCGCGAAAACGTGCCACCAATGGATGTGCAGTTGGGAACGGGAGTGAGAGGACCTACTAAGCCTCTCCCCGACTACATTCAGGACGCCGTTCGCCGCGTCGCTGAGGCGCGGGAGGGGGCCCGAGTGGCTGCTGCCAAAACCCAGGCCCGAAACGAACGTTGCGCTCAACGCTCGAAGGGGAAGTGCCCCTGGAAGGTGGGGAATATGGCTTGGCTGCATTGCCCGCAGGTGCGAGCAGGAACCTCCCCTAAACTGGATAAACCATGGCAGGGGCCTGTTAGGCTCATTGAGGTTCCTAACCCGCAGACTGCGCGCGTTCGGTTCGGAGCTCGGCGCTGGTACGTCCATACGTCTCGCTTGAAACCATACGTGGCCCCTCGAACGGATGCGTCATCTCCTGATGTTGCCTTGCCGGTGTCTGTTGCTGCCGACGCACCCTTGCCTGTGCCTGTTGACCCTGCAAGAGTGCCTGTCGTGCCTTCTAAAGACAAACCGGCCGTGACACTGCAGGAGGCAGCGGACCCTGCTCGGGGTGGGCTTACTACGGCTGCGGGGACACCTGGCCCCGCCGCCCTTCCAACCCCACCACAGACACGATTGCGGGACACCCCGGACTCTGGTCCTTCAGGGGAACGGGACCTTGGCGTTGTCGGGCCTCCAATAGCGACAGGCGGTTTTGACCCTGTCGCTCCTAAAACCCCGTCGCGTTCTCGGTCTGCAGGGGGGCCGCCGCTCGTCCGGGACGGGCCGGCGACCCGCACGCGTTCGAAGTCTCTTTCTTTTCCTTGATTGTTGTTCTCGTTCTTGTTGTTATTGTTATATTCGTTGTATTCTCCGTTTTCCGTTCACGGCTGATGGTTGGGGGTCGCTCGCATTGCTTGTTTGTTTCAGCCGAGGACGGCTGGAATTTTCTCTACGGGGGAGGGTGGTGTAATGCGAGCGTAAACGGCCTCGCGAATATGACGTAACAGGTGGGAGGAGTTGGGTCACGTGGGGAGAGGGTGTGCTTTTAAGGGCAGGAACCGGAAGAGGAGGGGGAGAGTGTGGGAATAAAGACAGGAGGAGGCCACGCAGGGCAGGAGGTGGAAAGTGGCGTGATCGCCACAGGCCGGGACTCGGCACCGTTGGCCAGCGGTGTCCGGGCACGGAGGAGACCAGGAGAGCAGCAGCGGGGCTGCATAGAGAGCAGCCGTGGGGCTGCAGGTCGGAGGCAGAGAGGCTGAGTGGAAAGCCAGCAGCGGGGCTGCATTGGGAGCCAGCAGCAAGTCTGCGGGAGCGACGGCAGCAGTGGGGCTGCCGAGCGGGAGACGGAAGAGACTCTGAGCGAGACGCCGTGCGGGCAAAGTTGTAAGAACACAATAAAGGACAACGGAGACAGACCCAGTGCAAGAGTCCTTTATTACACATGTATAAATGTGTGTAAATAATATACGTTTGAAATATATATAAACATATAGTAACATATATGCACATTTTAAATAATTATGTTAATAATTTGCTATATATTCATATTATTTTTTATGTTAATTTTCTAGAAATATATTTCTAAATATATATTTACATATAAATGAATAGTTATACCTAAATATACCCATCTATAAAAATAAATAATGATTTAAATATAGTACAAAATATCAACATATTTTTTATTTATATAAAACTATATATATTACGAAATATATTTATATGTAAATAAATATTTATATACATAAATATAAAGTTATATTTATATACATAAATAGAAGCATCTTTAAAAAACATAATATACAGTGAATATGTACAAGTAAAAATATGTATTAGTGTGTAAATATTTTAATAATTGTTGCCCATAGCCGGAATTTGTGTGCGGCGTGTTGACAAAAAGCCTGGGGACGACTTTTATTTTTCGTTCCCAGTCCCTGTCACTGTGTGAAGTTCACGCGTGGTGGTGGTTGTTGTGGTGGTTGTGGTGGTAGTGGTTGTGGTGGTAGTGCTTGTTGTGGTGGTGATGGTTGTTGTGGTGGTGATTGTTGTTGTGGTGGTTGTAATGGTGGTTGTTGTGGCGGTTGCGGTGCTGATGGTTCTTGTGGTGGTGGTTGTGATGGTTGTGGTGGTGGTTGTTGCTGCTCTTCCGCCTTCTCCTGGCGAGCACCAGGGCCACGTGGCGCCTCGTCGACTCGCCCTCGCGGGGAGTTCCCAGCAGCGTCAGTGGTGATCCCCTCCCCCCCCAGAGTGCTGGGTCACAACAGCGTCAGTGGTGACCCCCCCCCCTCACAGTGCTGGGTCTCAGCGAGGCTGCAGGGTGCCCCTCGGGGCCTCTGTTTTTGTTATCGCCAGCGCGGTGACGTGGTGACGTCACAGCGAGTCTGCAGGGTGCCCCTCAGGGCCTCTGTTTGTTTTTGTTGTCGCCAACACGTTGACGTGGTGACATCACATCGACTCCCCCAGTGGCGGGAACTCAGAATGTCAGACTCTGTGTTTGTAGTGCTGGAGGAATCCGATGAGCTGTGAAGCTTTTTTGTGTTCACAGATGGTGCAGTGGTGAGGGGCGGGCGTGGGGAGAGCGCGTGGGGGGAGAGGGGGAGGGGTGACATCGGACATTGTTGGCGCCTTTCGCGTTTGGCGCCATCGCTTTATTTGTTTATTAATTTGTAGATGTAATTTGCTTGGCAGTGGCTGTGTATAGAATTTGGTCCTCGTGTTTAATTAATGAACAGCGTTGCGGGATGCAGTGAGCACGAATGACGCTGTACACAACTACATTGTTGTTGTTTGTGTTCTGTATTTTTATTGTAGAATTGACGATACAAGCGTTACAATGCCACTGTCGTACGCGTACATTTATACTTTTTAAAAATTAATATTTTTGTTGTTGTATCTCTCCCACAACCCATGACACCACCAGTGTATAAACACATCCCAGTTCACCATTGCTAATCACTGCACCCCTACACTACAGTCACACTCCTCTGGCAGGGTGAATACATCCATGCTGGCTTCACACACACACACAACGGTACTTATTTTATCACCCCCCCCCCGCTATGAAGGTTGTGAGGATAGTTTACGCCCCCCCCCCCCGCCGTTGTGATGGAGAGCCACGCAGCCCCTAGCCACCGACAGCCACCAGCCAGTCACGGGCGTGGCGCTGCGCGTGACGAGGGTGGCGAGCGCCGTGTGTCGTGGCATCTGCCCTCTGCGCAGTTCACGTTCACCTCTCTCAGGACGCACCGCTCAGATCCACAATCCTCACTGAGTCACCATCATTACCCCACACCCACAGCCCAGGGTGTAGGGGTTGAGTTAAGGTTTGGTGAAACGAGTGCAACGGCGCCATGGAGTCGGCACTGTAAAACGACAGCAGCCCCGCGTCACAGTCCAGATGGATCCCGACTCTCTGCAGAGGCTCCGGCACCGACAGTGAGGTCTCTACCCCGCCATGTTGCACTGAGAAGCTGTCGTCCAGTTTCCGTAGACACCAGGAGACGTCACTCCCTCCCAGGCCGCACGCATCACCAATCCCTATCCGTGGGATCGTCTCGTATGCAACTCCAACCCGACACCACTTCGCACTTCCCACGTCCACCTCCCAGTAGTGCTGACCCGACGAGAAGTTCTCAGAGCACAGGGCTTGGTAATAGACATCAAAGCGGTGTGGGTGATGGGGGCGACGCTGGGGGACACCGCTCAACATCACCGTCCTGAGATCCGAGGAAATCTGGAGGTGGTCGTGGGCTGAGTTTGTGTCCAGAGTCGGTGAGCGTCCATCTGTGGTGAGGACAGCGATGACACCCACACTAATATTAGTTAGTGTTAGTGTACACATACTAATATTAGTTAATATTAGTGTAATGAGAGAGTACACCGACAGACGCCGACCAGCTGGATAGGCTACGCTGCATCAGTCATAAGCCAATCAGGAGAAGTGGGTTCATCTCGACCAAAGTTCATGGGCGGAGCTCAAGGGTGCTCGTGGAAACTATCGGGAAGGTTCTGGAGGGGGCGTGGCTGGAGGCGCGGTTTGGCTCCGTGTGATAGGGATATAAGGGGAAGCAGTAAGAGGCTCGAGGTCAGTGTGGGAAGTCTGGAAGCAGGACGATGTCTCGCCCCCTCGGAACGCCAGCGGCCACGTAGCGGTTCGAGGGTCGTCTCCTTTCGTGCCGCCAGCCAGCGGTGCACAGGAGCGAAGAGCGTGTGTGAGCCATGCGGGGGAAGGAGTCAACACACGCTGTGCAGAGAAGAAAAGAGCGGTTACCATCTGAGAAGAAGCGCGGAGCTGTACAGCCTCCATAGCAATAAATAAAGAAAGACGCAAGTCAACGTTCATCGTCGAAGTGTTTTATTACAATTGGTGCCAGAAGTGGTTCTTTGAACAGGAAAACGCGACGTACTTCAAGGATGTCCAAGCATCTCAAGAAAAAGAACCCACCTGCGCCATCTTCCAACGACGATGACGACTCGTTCACTCAAGACCTGCCGACCCCGGGTGCCGTAGACCCGGTTACTGTAACCTCGGCTGGCGTGACCATAGCGCCGAGGAAGGACGTTGGTGCAAAGCCTTCTTCGTCTCTGTGTGTGGACAACGGCTGGCGGCATGTTGCAGAGCAGATCAACTCTCTCCGCACGGTTCTACTCCACCTCGTGATGCTGGTCGCGTCGTCTGCAGCGCCGGGACGGCCACAGGACGTGCCGCTTAATGGTGGCGAGCAGGGCTCTCTTCGGGGGGCCTCGGAGGGTCTCCTCGTGCAGTTCATGGCCGCCATTACGCCCGCGGAGGGGCCGTCCACCATTACGACTGCGGTGGACGCCATGTGGCGGGAGGCTGCCATCTTGGGCAGGGCTTCGGAGGCGCAGTCGGAGCCCGCCATTTCGCCGGAGCTGCGTGGCGCACTGCCGGGCGTGACGGAGCCTTCCGTTGATGGCGGAGTGTGGCGCAGTCATCGTCTTCCCCACATCAAGGAATTTGTTGTGGGCGGCGACTGGAGTGCTTTAACATGGCGTTTCGTGTCGGCATTCTGTTTGGTGCGGTGGACGGAAGAGGAGGCTTTGGGCGCTCTACCTACCCTTCTCGACGATGTGTCGCTAGCAGTATTCTGCTCTATTACTTCCGACAGGAAAAAGACATTGATGGACACGTTTGCCGAGATGGCGGAAGTTTACGAGCCACCTTCAGACACTCAGTGGAAGTTTATGCATCGTAGGCGAGGGAGTAATGAATCTCCCCTTGCCTACCAGGGCGCTCTTTTGGTGCTCGCGATGGCCGCTTACCCTGACACCAGTCCTGATGTGCTCGACTCTCTCATCTTGGGCAAGATGCTTGAGCTGGCGAAGGACATGGGCATTACGTTGCCAGTGTGCGGTCATGAGCCATTGACGTCCTGATGGGCCGCTTGATGCCTCAACGCGCAGGACAACTTGCAGCGTTGGGCACAGATGGCTACCTGGATGGGGGACCCGGCCTGAGATGGTGAACTGAAGGGATGGGCGCCATCGAAGGTCGTCCATATCCCAGACGACGTGAGGATCGGGGATCTGGCCAGACTCGTGTCGCGAGTGGTCCTGCAATTTGCGCGGGGCCGACGACGGGGCTACTCGGCGGGCTGCGGTGACGTGTTTCGAGTGTGGATGCTTGGGCCACTTCGCACAGGATTGCCGGAGTCGCCCTGGTCCTCCACCGCCTCCCGCGGCTCCAGCTCCAGTGCCGGCTCCTCCATTGGCGGACCACATCCCCGGCCAGGCAAGTCGGCACGCATCAGACACTAGGCATCATTTGTCATCTCACGCATCTTTCGACGCACTTACTAATCCACCGCTCTGCGATTCAGAAAATGTCGTTAGGGATTCGCCGTTATCAATAACACAATGGAGAAAGTTGGCGCGACGCGTCGTGGCCGCGATGACGGGATCCTCCACGGTGCCGGGTTCTATACAGAGGGTAGATGTTTGGGTGTTAGTGGACACTGGGGTGTCTGCCACTATTATCTCCGACGTAATTTTTCAACTCCTTTCTATTCCTATCTCACGGGTGTGGCTGGCCTTTGATGGTATGGGCATCGTCGGTCAGGTGGATGCCCATATTGCCCTGGGGAATGTCGCTGCGTCAGGGACGGTTTTGATTTCCAGGTCCTTGGCAGTGCCCTGCTTATTGGGCACAGACTTTCTTCGAAAGATGCCTGTTAAAATCGTTGTCGATCAGGGATGTCTAGAGTTGCCAGCAGGCTGTAAGATGTTTTTTTTGCCGTCCCCGCTCAGTCGTTCTCCGCCATGCGCTGCAGTGCAGGTGCTGGCAGATGTTACTGTTGAAATTCCTCCGGGCTCCCAAATTCCCGTTTCATTGTGAAATCGGAAACGTTTCGGCAATGTAGATGTGGCGGCGGGCATACTCTTATCCCGTCGAACACCGATACTACGAGTCTTGCTCTTTTGGGGGCCCAAACGATTATCCATTCCGGACAGGCCCCGTTTTTGCAGGTTTTGAATGGGGGTCCGGAAGGGGTTTTGGTCCCGGCTGGTACGGTCTTGGCTCATGCCACTACTGCCTTTACAGACCACAATGGGAGCGAACCTGGTGGATTGGTGGGGGCGATTGATCCCAGTGCATTGTCCGACGATCGTTGGATCGCGGAACTGTGGCAGGAGAATTCGTCGTTGGCCGATAATCAACGCGGCGCGCTATGGGCGTTGCTGTCCGACTACGCCGACGTTTTTAGCAAAGATGCCTTTGATTTGGGTCGCACGGCGCTCTTGTCCCACCACATTGATACCGGAGAGGCGAGCCCTATCTGACTGAATTCTCACTGGTTGAGCCCCACGGAGAGGGAACGGGTGCGGAGCGCGGTGGATGAGATGCTGGCCGCTGACATAATCTCGCCGTCTAGCAGCCCCTGGGGGGCACCTGTTGTTCTTGTTAAGAAAAGGATGGTAACCTCAGATTTTGTGTCGATTATCGTAAGCTTAACAAGGTATCCGTGGCAGATGCGTACCCTCTGCCACGGATGGATGAATCCCTCGATGCGTTGTCGGGTGCGCAATACTTTTCCACTCTCGATCTGTCTTTCAGGTTCTGGCAGCTGCCCGTGGACGACTCGTTGAAGCCGAAAACCGCATTTCGCACGCCTCAGGGATTTTTCCAATTTAACTGTCTTCCCATGGGACTGAATTCCAATCCCGCCATTTTCCAACACTTGATTGAGCTTGTTTTGGCTGGGTTGCAATGGGACACGTGCCTCATATATTTGGATGACATTATTGTGTTCAGTCGTACGTTTGAGGAACACCTTCGGCGGTTGAAGGTTGTTTTCGACAGGATGCGTTCCGCTAATCTCAAATTTAAACCTAAGAAATGTCATCTGTTGCAACGTTCCGTGCATTACTTAGGACACATTGTTAGCTCCGACGGTATCGCTACGGACAGCAATTATCATATTTTGCTACTGGCAAAGGAGGTTCCAATTGTGTAAATGCTTACCTCGAGCTCTCATACTCTGATGGTGCATTGTCTTTGAGTTGTGCGCCTTTTGGCGTCATCTGGTCCAACACCATGTGAGACTAGGCTCTAAGAAAAGCTGTCTCGGGTGTGGACCAATCAATTTCAAGGACAGTGCATATGTGGGACTCTTACTGATGCGACAACTTCTTTGTCTTTCTCGTTCCTTTTATTCCGTATATAGTTCACATCTCCGACAGCATCGCTCAATGTTCCTCCATGCTCTTCAATGCACAATTCTCCATCAGCCCCACTCGATGTCCCTCCGTTCGCTCGCTCTGCTGCTTGGCTCGCTCTCTCTCTCTCCACCAAGGTTCGTTACTCTGCTGCTTCGTTACGCTGTACTCGCTCCGTCCTTGCTACTCTGTCCGTACTCTCTATATCCACTGCTATCGTATACTGTATTCTCCTTGTCCACTGCTACCTTATACTATACACTCTTATCCACTGCTACCTTATACTATACACTCTTATCCACTGCTACCTTATACTATACACTCTTGTCCACTGCTACCTTATACTATACACTCTTCTCCACTACTACCTTATACTATACACTCTCGTCCCAGGCACCAACTCCAACGCTAACTCCAACTGCGACTCCAACACTAACAATGACTCCCGTCATCCCCCGCTTCGCTACTCGCCCCCAGGCCCCCAGCCTCATGTGATCCTGTTATCGTCGCCACCCCGGCGCCAGTCATCAGCCACTCACCCTCTCGACCAATCACTGGCCTGCGTCCTCAGTTACCCTTAACACCTGTGGCGTCTCTTAATGACCTCACTCCTTAATTGGCGCAACAACAACTGTATGTCCTCAGTTGCCCCCACTGTTCGCTGTACGCTTGCATCGCAACCAAACGCGTGGCGCGTGTCATTTCAAGTCCTACACATACATTATCAGAGTTGTGTTTTTTTTGCTTTGCGACCACAGGTATTGTGGTCAATGCAAACATGACTCCTTGTAAAAAAAGGTGTCAGTTTTGTTGCCAGATAAAAAGGTAAAAAAACAATTATCATATTTTGTTACTGGCAAAGGAGGTTCCAATGGAGTATTAATGTACACAAACTAATATTCGTTAGTATTAGTGTACACAATCTAATATTCACTAGTATAAATTTACACATACTGCTAATCACTTATGAATAATTAGTGAATGATAATAAATAACTATTAACTAATAATAATAGTACCACACTAACATGACCATGGGTGTGTGTGCAGTGGTAGCGAACAGTGGTGATGATTCCAGCACCACGATGTTAACGCTACTATTACAGCGTCTCTCTACAAACACGACGCCTGTAAAACAGCCACCACAGCCTCGCACACTCTCACATCCACACACAGACATTGTGTGTCACTCCGCTGCTGGATGAGCGCCTCCCCGCGCCGTGTGCTTCCTGGGGGGAGGGGGTTATATGACCATACTTCACCGCTCTCGTCGGTGCGCGTTGGTGATGGTGGGGATCGTGAACGTAGAAGCGTAGAGGTGCAGTACAACAATGGTTCATGCTGCACTGTCCTCTGCTGGTGTGATGTGTAAATATTCGGCACGAGGGAGACAAAGGCGGCCGGGCGTGGTGTTGGCCACCCACCCCCTCGTGTGCCGTGCCGGCCGTCACGGCTACTCGCTCAGGCTGCACGGGGCAGCTTTGTCTTTGCAGGTACTGTATGTACAGTGTTTCATTCACCTGGTATGCAGTAGGTTGTGGGTTTGATCCCGACCTGGGCAATGCCTGCTGCTGCTGCTGTATATTTTGAGTCTGTCTCTCTCTCATCATCATCACAGTGGCTATGGAGATGTTAACAACCTCGCCAGGTATACAGGAGGCGCGGGTTCGATCCTGTGACCCTGACAATGCCTGCTGCTACATATTTAGAGTCTGCGTCTCTCTGTGATCATCAGCACAGTGACTAGGAGATGTTATATCCCTTGCCTGCTATGAAGGAGGTCGTGGGTTCGATCCCGACCTTGACGATGCCTGCTGCTGCTGTATATTTGGAGTGTTTATGTTTATCTCCCCGTGGTGGTCAAGCGGATTTTTCTCCGCGTCCTCCAATTATTCGCTTCACATTTAGACTCCACTTCATGCGTTAAGATCATTTGGCTGCTACTACAAATTTCCACGTGATAATCCACTTCGTTGAGTTGTCATTTGTGGCCCTTGTGAAAAAGAGCAACATAGCTCAGCGGACCTTACAGGGTAAAACACAAATGTTTTAAAGATACACGCCCCAAGGATACGCCACCTGTCTTAAATAAAGGGGCAGCAGACTACCGAGTGGTGCCGATCTGCATCCTTGTGTTTGTCATGAACGATGTTGACAGATCAGTGCAGAGTGCAGAGAGAAACTCACACACGAGAGCCATGCGCTTCGTATACACTCCTCCTAGCGAGATGACCTCTGTGAGCTCTTGGTGACTGAATGTGGCAGGAGGCACATCCTGGATCCCCTGCGAGTCCGAGTTCCTGCACTCAGAATGGGACACGCAGAGTCTATGGAGGTGCAGTCCCTCCAATCACACAGCACGGGACACGCAGAGTCTAATGTAGGTCCATGTCTCTCGACACACGGACAATATGGGATGCAACTGCATACAATTGGGTTTATTAGGAATCACATCACCACCGTTTGCCAATGTGTCCACCAGGTGGCAGACAGAGCTTGAGTTTGAGTCTGGGTTGGTACTGACCTGAGACTCTCATGCAGGGTATCCTGAAAAACACAAACCCGCGTTTAGCATTAGCATTGACATCTTAAACAGATGCCCCACCTCGACACAGTCACCTGTTGTTTGCAGTGGAGCGCGACATCAAGGAATTAATACATACTAGCAACAGAAAATGATTAAAAACAGAGTAATCTGTGTGCCTTTGTACTGTTAAGCCTATTCTCAATTTCTATAATTTTTATAATTTTTATTTTATTTTCTATCTACGCGACTTTACCGAAAGAGCCATAGAATATGAATTCCTGCAGTCACGAAAACTTTCTTCAAAACATAGAATACCTATTCATATTTTTTCATCAAAACAGAATTCGTTGAACTGGACACGGACCACAACAAATGATAAAGCCACTCAATGCAGGTCTAGTCTAAACGCTAAACAAATAGTTAAGTAATGTTCAACAACTCGTATTTTGAACTATGAATAAACTAATCTTTTGTATTTTACCAGGAACAGGCCGCTTGGCCATTTCACTCTTGTTCAGTAGCGAGCTGCCTATCACAAATGATATCTCAACATTTCTAAAAGCAGCCAAATACTTTGAATGCATGATGTTGATTCTAAATGTGGAGTGAAAAAGCAGATGATCTGAAAAAAAATCTATGCCATCACAGAGAGAGAGAGAGACGTAGACTCCAAATTTACAGCAGGCATCGTCGGGGTTAAACCCACGACCTCCTGCAAACCAGGCGAGGTAAATGGCGATGTTGTACTGGACAAGTACAGGTCTGAATGTCACACGGAAGTAAACGCGCAACTATTTTTGGACACCGCCGCTTGCTCCCAGATCGAAAAACACTGAAATAAGATTGCAAACAATGTCAACGTCTCACAGGGTGGTGTGCCTCTGCTGGTTGTAGTTAACCCTCTGATAAACCAAGGCTGTGAGTATAAACTATTATAAACTACTTTTTTATACCTTACCAGGTAAGGCCCACTGAGCTATATAGCTCTGCTTCAGAAGTAACCTTGCCAGAAATTAAAATTAAAGAAGTGCCTTATCGTGTGGAAATTTAAACAGCAAATTACAATAAACACGTGATGTGATTCTAAATGTGGAGGGAAAAACCGGAGGACCACACATCCACGATGAGAGAGAGAGGCGCAAACTCCAAATATACAGCAGACGTCAGGCGAGGTAGTTAACATCTCCTAGCCACCGCGCCGAGTTAATGGAGGTGGTGCCACCTGCAGGAAGGAGAGCGGGTCCTGCATGGCGAGGGCGGCGAGCAGCTGGTTGATCTCCTGCTCCAGGCCGCGTGCTCTGCTCTCGTAGCGAGCAATGTCCGCCTTGATGCGGGACAGCATGGAGCGGCCCTCCTCGTCCACGCACTCCAGTGCCCCCCTCTCCTCTTCCCTCAGCTGCTCCCTCCGGCGCTCAAACTCTCGGCTGATCCGCGCCTTGATCCCACGCACAGACTCCTACAACGACAGTGCCGAGTTGTTGAGCCACTTGTTAGGTATCGACACAATGTGGTGTCGTACAGGTAATGATTGTCACCATATCTCGATCATGTACATGGAGGTGAGTGACATGTGCATTGGGATCTCGTGAACATGTATAGCATAGGGAGAATGAGAATGGGATATAAGGGGAAAATATCCTAGGCAAGGAGATTTCAGAAAATGCGTCTGTCTGTAGCTACAGGTTGCTGAGTGTTTATCTGGTGAAAATGAAAAACATGGATATCATTCGCATCTGTCTGTCTGTCCGTCCCACTCTGGATCTACCAAACGGTGCATGGGAAGAAAATGCGAATTAAACTGAAACAATTCTCTTGCCGAGGACATTCCCAGAAAAATGTGTCAAGTTTCTGCGAATATACAGAACAAATACACGTCACATTGCTCTTGTTTTAAATTAAAATATGCTGAAAGAGTGAAACAATGTTGATTTCGAAGGAAATATTCACGTCCACTATTCCTTACACTCAGGCTAAGTTGGTCCGATTCAGATTTGGAGGAGCCAGAAAGGAGGAATTGCAATATTCCATAGCAAGCATCGTGGTTGTGATCAATAAAGGAATCGACAGGGCAAGTCGCCAATGCATCGACCAGCTTGGATCGTTTCTGCCCCCCTAAACCAAAACTGATGTCTTGTTGGAAGTTGCGTCATAAATGAAGTTTTTGTGTCATACCGTGGTGGCCTTCTGTTCACGTAGTAAACTTGTTTTGCAAATCTGGCCGTCCTAAACTGGTTCTAATGTTTCCCACATTTTTTTTCCTGATGTGTAAAAATACACAAAAGCAATATATTTAATTGATGATTCAAGTTTCAAAAAGGGTATATGCTGAAAAAATGGGCTTTAAAAAAAGTGTTGACAGACAAACACAGCTACGATCTCTCCGTTACAGTTTGATGTCGTTGATTTTGTAGAATGAAAGTATGCAGCAAGCGGGTTGTCATTGGGATACGATTCGCTTGAAATCCACACCGCTTGCAATTCTCCAAAGTTGTATCTCGCGCCGATGCGTGGGGCAGTGCTCGTCAATAATAGGTTACTTCAGCAGTTTTTTCTTGCTGTGGTTGTCCCACCTGATGACGATTGCTTGTGTTGCGATCGAAACATCGTGATCCATTATTTGTTCTACCTACGTGACTTTACCGAAAGAACCAAATAGTTTAATAAGAGTTAGGTTTAATTAAATACGATTCTTAGGCAAACCAGAAGAGGGAATTGTGCGGCTGCCATCTCTCTCTGTACCTCCACGCGCCGGTAGTCGTCCCTGAGTGTCCGTGTAAGGGACGCCGCCGTGTTCCTCTTCTCCTCTTTCCCATCCTTCTTGACTCTGAGCTCCTCCTGCATGTGGTATATCAATTAATGAATACGCGGTGCTCGCCATTGCCATTGGTGGATCACTGATTGATCATCCCGAATCTCTGATTAGCACCGTTGGCTGTGAAAGAAGTTCAACACACATAAGCACATCTGTTGTCATTATATTTATGCATACGTTTCTATTTATATTTTTTACTTTTCCCACGATTGTATCCAGAATGCACTGTCCGTGTTATGCATTGAGATGAGGAATCCAATCGTAACTTCTGCAGAGCAATGCAATATCCTGTTAGATAACATTATTGACAAATATCACGTACATTCTAAAATATGTTTTTAACCTCTTCCAGCGATGGGTGTAGTTGGTTCTCACACGCCTTGCTATACATTGCAACGTTTCTCACTCAGTCAAACTAAGATTTTGAATTCTCTCGCAAAATATTATTTAACGTGCTGTCAAATGTTGACTCGGCTGAGACGATCAACTCACTAAACTTGAGAATCCGGTTTAAACCATGGGCAGCCGACTAGATTCCAACTCAGAATAACAGCGTTACCATCTCAGCGTTCTGACATCTGAGCCACCCTGCCACCTCGACCTGGGTCTCCCTGTAAAGGGGCGTTTGGTCTTATCAGGAGCTCACCTGGTCGAGGTGAGGGGTCACGACCTACGGATGTGAATCTCTCACCCTCCTGTAACAATGGGGATGACAACGGAACATGTCACTTCACCTGTCTTGTCTGTTGCGCTTTTTCCACTGTGATGAACCTGTGCCCAGAGTGGTCTCCTGCGACGTGGCAGACTGGGCAGACCGGGCTCTCATCTTGTTCACAGTAAAGAATGAGCTCCTGTCTGTGCTCCCGACACCTTCGCTGTTCCAGGTTCGCAATGGGAGCCACCAGGAGGTGTTTCCTCAACCTAGGATGCTCTAAGTGAGGCCTCAAGTGCGTTGCACAGTACGATGTCTCGCATCTCACGCAGGTCTTCACTGCGGGAGTCTGGCCATCCCTGCAGTTGTCACACACGACGGCCGTGGGCATCCTGTCTCCAACTCTGAGCTGCTCTGCCAGGTTGCCGAGGGCAACGTTCCTCCTCAGCAGGGGTCGCACAGGGAAGGTCGCTCGGCACTGCGGGCATCTGAAGCTGCTTGCCGTCTCCCAGGCGGCCTCCAGGCACCGGAAGCAGAACGAGTGTCCACAGCTCAGCGTGGACGGGCAGACGAACGTGCCTAGGCAGATAGAGCAGCACAGCTCACTCTCCATACTCTCACTGGGAGCCATGCTCGCCATGACCTATGGCTTCGCTCGGATGGCTCAGAGAGACGCTGGACCAGTTTTTTTAGCGAAGGTGAAGAAGGAAGTAAAATCCTAAAAAATATTTTAATTGTACTGACTTACATCACGAGACACTTCCTTTTAATGTGAACCCGTGCCCCTATGTGTGCAAACAGCAGCCGCAGGGTGGCTAGGGGTTGCTGTAAACACCTCGACACTTAAAGAAATGAGTGCTGTTGTAAATATAAATTAGAGAGACTCAGCTGCGATGGCTCATTTGTGAAATGAGTAAAGAGAGAGTAACTCATTCTTCCACAGCTTAGGATGCGGTGTCTGTACCACTGGCACTGCCCTGCAAACCTATAAGATACCTGAGTTTGATTCCCACTCACGTCCATCGCCACCACTATTGGTAATTGTCTGAATCTCTACTGGGCTTCATCCCCTAGGTCAACTCAGCCACAAATGTTTACTTTGTGCGGTGTGTCATGAACATCGCCACTGAGAACGCAGAGGCGGCCAGGCGTGGTGCTGGCCACCCGCTCCATCGTGAGCTGATCCAACCTTCATAGGTGCTTGTTAACAACACTTGCCCCTACAGTCTGATGAGGCTATATCGAGGATCTTTGTCTTTGTAGTGATGTATATGCATTTGTGTGTCTCTAGCATGTTTGTGAGTCTGTCCGTAGTACTGTTTATTGCTTCTGCGTGTGTATAATCTGTGAGTGTGTATGTGAGTAGTCCTGTACAATATATACTTCTGTGTATCTCCAGTCAGTGTGTGTTTCTTTGTGTAGTACTGTACATGCTTCTGTGTGTCTATAATATTGTGCCTCCCATGAAATACATCTCGAGGTAGCAGAGTTGATATGTTTGCCGAGTAAGGAAGTGATAAGCTAAGGTATACGATGTTTAACACAATCGTGTATAAAGTGTGCAACAACAAAGTAAATTAACAAACAGACAACAACTATTTGAGACGACTGTCTTTATGACGACATCATTTGAGTTATTCATACGCAATCTGAAAATAATGTCAATTCAGTCTTCAATGTATTATTCGTAGGTGTACTATTGATATGTGGGGTCGTCAATGAATGACGTCACGCACCTGGGGGAGTCAGACATTTGTGACGATGTGTGATGTGGGGGTGGGGGGTTGAGAAATGTGACGTCACATCAAAATGCGCAACTTTAAATAAATATAGACAACACGTTTTACTTAATGAAATAGACTTTTTTATAAATGTTTTCTTCTACAACATCAGAGTGCAGCGCCACTTTACATACGCACTACAATGATAATAGTTTAAAGCGATTTGAAGCATGTTTTATATTTGTTTTGGGGGAGGCAGAGCTTTTTGACGTCATATTTGAGGGGGGTCAAAAATCGTCTAAAATCGCGTGATGTAATTTATGGACGGCCCCTGTGTAGGTAAGTTCTTCGAGAAGTTGGTACCCCTGCAAGTTGTTAACGGTACATAAAGGATCTAGTGGACGTTATACCGGAGTTGGACTCTGAACCTGACCTGCACTGCACTAAACACTTGGCCTGGATGTATTTGGTCAGCTTATTGACTGTCATAAGTGTGGCCACGGTGCGTGAAATCGAAATAAAACCTTCCTCTAAAAGTTCACCAATGCGAGCCAAGAGGATCTCATAACGCCGACGCCTCTTCCAACATCTCCACTACCCGGCAAGATTGCCAAGTTTGCAAAAATTATATTGGCACGTGGTCAATGAAATTATCAAACATTTGACCAATCATGTTGTTTTCAATATACTTTTTAATATTTTATATTTAATGTTGTTTGTCTCTTTACTATGATTTAAAAAATATATCTTATTGTTGGTTTTAATGTTCGGTAAATAACATTTAGTGTTTGCTGATCTCCAGTTGCCACGGTGAAAAGTGGGCTAGGTATTGCCCAATCCTGGCCAGCTGGCTCAACAAACTTAAAAAGCTAACGAACATAATAGAGGTACATATAGAGAGAAACATAGATACTTATATAGATACATAGAGACTTTTCGAGGTATATAGAGAGTCATAGAGATACATAGAGAGTAATCGAGATACATAGAGAAAGACACAGAGACTTATGTAGATGTAGGGGTGTTAGAAAGAGGGCCGTTATGTATGGCAGTCTATGGGAAAGAAACACAGTGGGCGGGGCTACGTGTGTGCACAGGGAGATGCCCTCTGCGACGTCCGAGCCAGACACCCTGGGGGGGGGCTGGTTTGGCGTTATGATCCCCCGGGGCCCCACCCCTCAAGGAGGGTTGGGTATAAAAGGGGACGTTATATGGGCTCGAGTCAGTTATGTTATAGTTAACCAAGAAGGCTGAAGACGTCTTAGATAGAGCCCTGGACTCCCCTCGTTCGATGTCCTTATCAGGGCCGAACAGGACTGAGCCAGCGGCGTGGTCCCGAAAGCCAGAGCCGGTGCTCTTCTAAGAGCTGGTCTGGGACTCCGGGTACCGGCCCGACTTACCAGTGTCGGGCCAAGTAGCCTCCCCTAGCCCAGTAGTGGAGGACTGTGAGGCAGGCTAGGACTTAGCTAGGACGTGTATCCTTAGCTAGTCGGGTGAGGGGGCCGATACCCCCTCCAGTGCTGTATGTCACATACGAGCTGTGTTGAATAAATATCCGTGTGCCTCCACCTCGGCGTCAAGTGTCTTCACCGGTACTTCAACTGGTGTCAGAAGTAAAACTCGAACATGGACACACGGAATACAGCGCGGACCAGAGTACCGCATGAGGAAGAGACTGCCGAGATCGTCGAGCCCGAGACGGCTACACAAGACATGGTGCAGCCGGGGCCTGATGTCTCCTTACCGGGGCATCTGAGTCAAGAAGGACCACAGTCAGACGCGTTGCGGCTGGCTCACGGGAGGCTGGCGGAACTGTTATATGCCGCTGCCGCCACGCTGGAGACCATCACGCGGCTGGGGGCCGGTGATTCAGCACGGGGCGAGGCGGGCCAACGACCAGGGCGCCTTCCCGCCATTTCGGAGCAGCCCGAGTTTGAATCTCCCGCCATCGACGCTGCAGCTGTTCGGGGCGTGGCCAGCCTACACATCCACTCCGGCATCGCCGTCGCTGAAGCCACGACGTCATCACCACCGCGACAGGCGATCCCATCGGCCGCTCGTACCGACGCACAGCCGAGTGGAGGTGACATCCGCCCGCGGGAATCAACAACGACAGCTGCACTCCATCAGAGGCTGCCCCCGCTGAAAGAGTTCGTCGGCGCGGAGGGGGACTGGGCCGGGTTCCGCAGACGATTCCTCGCCCATCAAGAGATGGCGAGGTGGACAGACGAGGAGGCTCTCTGCGCGCTGCCGGCGCTCCTCGACAGCGACGCGCTTGCAGCCCTCACATCGGCACCAAAAGAGAGGCGGGCGACGTTACCGATGGCGCTGCAACTGCTGGGAGGGGTCTACGGACCTTCGGCGGAATGCAGAAAGGAGTTCTACGACCGCAAGCGGGGTGAAAAGGAGTCGCCCCTGGCGTACCGAACGAGCCTCCTGGCGATGGCCAAGTCGGCCTTCCCCCGTATGGATGACGACGGCATCGACGCTATGGTGACGGAGAAAATACTCCTCCTGGCTGACGACCTTGACATCGCTGTGGTCGCGCAGGAGGATGCAGAGATGACGTCGCTCCAGGCGGCAAGGCTCCTCCACGCCAACCTCCTGTCGCTCCGACGAAAAGCCAGCAGGGCGTCGGCGGGGCGTGCGGTGGCTGCAGTCACCCTTCCGACGGAGGAACTCTACGCCGTTGACCACCGACGGCAACAGGCGACCAGTGCGCGGCCGGGCCAGGACGGGTCGGGCCGTTCCGTCCATTCGTCACCTCCGACGCCGCTCCCACGGTGTTTTAACTGCGGCGTCCGGGGCCACGTCGCCTCGGGGTGCCGCTCTCCTCGTCAGCGCGGGACGACACCTCACCGGGACGACGGGCCTCATCCCAAGCTCCACCATCAAAAACCGGCGAGTCGCGGCACCCCACACGTTTGGCCCACACACACACCCGTCACGCACTCAAACACCGCAACGAGAGGGGGGCCGGTATCACGCACCATCGCACCATCACGCACCACTCCGGGTACCCATATCGAACCCGGCCAGTGGTCCGTGCTGGCCGATCGTGTGGTAGCCGCATCGTCGGGGTCGTCGGCCGTTGTGGGGTATATCGACGGGGTTGAAGTGCGCATCCTGGTCGATACGGGAGCATCGGCGACTATTATTTCGGAATTGATTTATAATATTCTCCCTGTCCGGAGTCGTCCCTTGATGCCTGTTGACATACCATTCTATGCGGCTAACGGGGGCTCACTTGGCATCATCGGACAAATTCGTGCCCAAATTTGTATCGGGGAAATAAAATTGTCTGGGCCGATTTTTGTTTCTTCCTCGCTGGCGGTTCCGTGCCTGCTGGGGACGGACTTCCTGGCCAAAATGCCGATTGTAATTTTGATCGACCAGGGTTGTATAGAGCTTCCGTCAGGCAGACGCATGGCGTTTCTGCCATCACCGGGTGCGATTCGGACGGCGTGCGCGACGGTGCCGGCGTTCGTGGAGAGGACGGTACGCGTCCCTCCGGGGACGCAAATGTTGGCACCCTTGAAACTTCGGCGGCCCCTCGTTAAGGGTACTGGGGCACAAGGGGTACTGTTGGGACCGTCTAGGGCCGGGGTTAGTGGACCTGACTTACTTCCGGCCCAGACCATAGTGAGAGGGGATGGTGAACCCTTCATCGCGGTCCTAAATGTGGGCTCGCGGACGGTGGTGGTCCCACAGGGGACCGTGCTTGCTCACGCAACGCCGGTGCCGTGTGAGGAACCCGCCGTAAATCGCGTCTACACTGTCCCTGCGTCGCGACCGCATTCGGACAGCGATGAAGGGTGGCTCGAGGCGCTTTGTGCGGGATCGACGGACCTGTCCGATTCGGAGCGTCAACAACTTAAAACACTACTGCGAGAATTTTCCGACGTTTTTAGTCGAAATAAATATGATTTGGGTTGTACTCACTTGCTGCGTCACCATATTGACACGGGTGACAGCGCGCCAATTCGCCAAAATCCGTTTCGGTTGAGTCCCGCCGAAAAGGACCATGTCAAATCGGCTGTTGATGACATGTTGGCCGCAGACATCATTTCTCCTTCCACCAGCCCTTGGGGAGCGCCGATCGTCCTGGTTAAAAAGCAGGACGGTTCATTGCGGTTTTGCGTTGACTTCCGGCGTCTTAACAAAATTTCGGTTGCCGACGCATACCCGCTCCCTCGGATGGATGAATCGCTTGACGCCTTGGCGGGAGCGCGATTCTTTTCCACACTCGATTTACTTTCGGGATTCTGGCAGCTTCCTCTGGACGATGAGTCAAAGCCTAAAACTGCTTTCCGTACGCCACACGGCTTGTTTCAATTCAACCGGTTGCCGATGGGCTTACACTCAGCGCCGGCAACTTTCCAGCGGTTAATGGAATTGGTTTTGGCTGGACTGCAATGGGAGTCGTGCCTCATTTATTTGGATGACATTATCGTCTTTGGTAAAACTTTTGATGAACATCTCCAGAGGTTGCGGGCGGTTTTCCATAAGATGCGGGCTGCTAATTTGAAATTCAAGCCCCAAAAATGCCATTTGTTGCGTGATTCGGTGCGTTATTTGGGGCACATCGTGGGACGCTCAGGTATTGCTACCGATCCCGCCAAAACGCAGTGTGTCAGCTCCTGGCCGACTCCCACCTCGGTGGGAGAGGTCAGGAGTTTCATTGGGTTCGCGTCATATTATCGACGGTTTGTTGCTGATTTTGCGACAATTGCTAAACCCCTGCACGCTTTAACATCTAAAGGGGTTCGGTTCCACTGGGGTCAAGAGGAGGAGGCTGCGTTCCGCTCCCTTCGGGACGCCCTGGTAAAAGCCCCTCCCTTGATTTACCCTGATTTTTCGAAGCCCTTTTTGCTCGACACCGATGCGAGCAACATGGGTATTGGGGGTGTGCTTTCCCAGGTGGTTGATGGCGTTGAACGGGTGGTCGCGTACGGTAGTCGGGTGTTGTCTCCTGCGGAGCAAAGATATTGTGTCACCCGTAGAGAACTGTTGGCAATTGTTTTTTTCATCCAACAGTATCGCCCATATCTGTACGGTCGGCATTTCACCGTCCGCACAGATCATGCGGCATTACAGTATGCCCTGCGAGTTCAACAACCATCGGGACAGTTGTCTCGATGGTTGGAGGTTCTCCAGGACTTTGATTTTGAGACCACCTACCGTAAGGGCGTTCGCCATACCAACGCGGACGCTCTGTCACGCATGCCAACCACCCCGGAATGTGCATGCCTCCTGGGGTCGGGACGTTGCAGACCTTCAGAAGACGCATCGGTTCCGATCCTGGCAGCCACCGACGACGACAAACCACTGCCTGATAATTCGATCGAACAACAGGGAAGAGATTCCCTGTTGGGGTTGCCCGTCACTGAGTGGGGGCGCCTCCAAATGGAGGATACCTCCCTCCTAGGGTGGCGTCGTCGCGTCGGGGGTGCTGGGCGGGTCAAAGGTGATTCAGGTGCATGGGAAATGGTGCAGGGTCTGCTCATGCATTGGGACGGCAAATCACAGCGACATCGGCTGGTCGTCCCTTCTGAGTTGCGAGGCAAGGTGGTGTGGGCCGCGCATGAGCGCCTGTTACACCTGGGGACCCTAAAGACCCTTGCACTGATACAACTGGATTTTTTCTGGCCTGGTATGACAAGGGATGTTGGGGATCTATTGAGTTCATGCCCGCGGTGTGCGCAACGGAAACCGCCGGCACGGGAGTCTAACCCGCCTTTACAATCGATCAAGGTGTCCAGAATAAATGAGCTTGTCGCGCTGGACATCTTGGGCCCATTTCCCGCCACCCCCAGGGGCAATAGGTATTTGTTGACAGGGGTCGAGTATTTTACGCGCTGGCCCATGGCCTGGCCCCTTGCCAACCAGTCGGCAGCAGCCATCGTGGACGCCTTTGTTCAGGGATACGTCCTGGACAAAGGTGCTCCGGAACGGCTGCTGACCGACCAGGGCAAAAATTTTTCCAGCAAATTACTTAAACAAGTCTGTGACCTCTTAGGCACAAAAAAAATTCGGACCTCCCCGTATCACCCGCAGACTGACGGAATGGTCGAGCGCCTGCATCGCACCATTTCGTCAATGATGGCACAGCAGGTCTCAGATTCACAGACTGATTGGGACCTGCATATTCAGGGGGTCTTGGCGGCATACCGGATGGCACCCCATGCAGCTACGGGATTTTCCCCCTTTTACCTTATGTACGGTCGCGAACCCGACTCGCCTGTTCGCGCCCAGCTGCAGATCCCCGACCCGCAAGGAAAAACTAAATTGGCTGACCATGTCAAATTTAATCTGGCTAAATTAACAGAGGCGCGGGATGCTGCGAGGTTGAACTCGGACCTCCGTCAAAAGGCGAACGAGCGCCTCAGGCTGGGTCGGGCGCATGTGATACAGTGGAAGCCGGGGGACAGGGCATGGTTGCACTGTCCCCAAGTGCCCCTGGCTACCTCCCCTAAGCTGGCGCGGCCGTGGCGGGGCCCTGTGGAAGTGGTCGAGGTCTTGCGACCACAGTGCGTGCGCATTCGATGGGGGAAGCGGCGATGGTTCGTGCACCCCTCTCGGTTGAAACCCTTCGTCGCGGTACGCAAACCCACTTCACACATGCGTGGCCAGACGTGTGGGGGGTCGACCGACTCACTAGGTCCGTCTCCGCCGCGCTCACCTAATGCCTTGCCGGCCGTGCCACCTCCAGGTGCATCGAGACTGACGGGCTCACGCCCGACCACCCCTTCTGGGGATACCAACGGTCACGCGGCAGCAGAGGAGGTCTCACTCCGGGACGGACGATTACCACCTGACGGTCCGCCACCCGGGGTTTCCCCGTGTGAGGGGCCCGCCGCAAGGACACGCGCAAAAATGCGCAGACTGTTGTGAGACCGCAAGATGTGTATATATGCTGTTTTCATTGTGTGTTGTGTGGGGGGGTGCGTTCCCTGCCCATTGAATTTACATACGTTGGGCTCACCTGCTCCCTGCCCATTGAATTTACATACGTTGGGCTCACCTGCTGTTGTGTGTATGGTGGCTTCCCTGCAAATTGTATATAGCTTGTTTTTTACGGAATTCGTATTTATTCAAGGGGGGGTGCGTCGGGTTGTTTTCTTTTCTTGCTGTTGCATTTTCTTTGTGTTCTTGTTGCCGTTCTTGTTGTTGTTGAAAATTAGTGAGGCACACGCGCGGTTACGGTAAAAATTCATTTTTATTGTCATTCTGTATGTTGGCAGCCGGGACGGCTGCGAGCTATGCAGGGGGGAGTGATGTAGGGGTGTTAGAAAGAGGGCCGTTATGTATGGCAGTCTATGGGAAAGAAACACAGTGGGCGGGGCTACGTGTGTGCACAGGGAGATGCCCTCTGCGACGTCCGAGCCAGACACCCTGGGGGGGGGCTGGTTTGGCGTTATGATCCCCCGGGGCCCCACCCCTCAAGGAGGGTTGGGTATAAAAGGGGACGTTATATGGGCTCGAGTCAGTTATGTTATAGTTAACCAAGAAGGCTGAAGACGTCTTAGATAGAGCCCTGGACTCCCCTCGTTCGATGTCCTTATCAGGGCCGAACAGGACTGAGCCAGCGGCGTGGTCCCGAAAGCCAGAGCCGGTGCTCTTCTAAGAGCTGGTCTGGGACTCCGGGTACCGGCCCGACTTACCAGTGTCGGGCCAAGTAGCCTCCCCTAGCCCAGTAGTGGAGGACTGTGAGGCAGGCTAGGACTTAGCTAGGACGTGTATCCTTAGCTAGTCGGGTGAGGGGGCCGATACCCCCTCCAGTGCTGTATGTCACATACGAGCTGTGTTGAATAAATATCCGTGTGCCTCCACCTCGGCGTCAAGTGTCTTCACCGGTACTTCATAGATACATATAGACTCTTAGAGGTATATATTGGCTCATGGAGATGCATAGAGATAGAAACACAGAGACTCATAGAAAAACATAGAGACTGATAGCGATAAATAGAGACTCATATAGAAGTCCAATTCTGGGCTGCTGGCCAAAATATCTAATCAACTAACTCACCGGTGGTGTGATCATTTTAACGACCGAGTTTAACACTAATATATAACGTGCTTCTCTCAGATTATGTAGAGCTTCTGCAGCTACAGTCGCTTGTAAATAGTGTGATTTGCTTCAGGTGACTGCACTTAAATTACCCCGCTGCGACATCATAAACTGCCAAAGAATGGGCATTTTGGTCTCAATGGGTCATTTCCATGGATTCGCAATTCTGGCCCTGACTAATTTTTATATATTGATTATTTATTTCATTAAAATGGACGCCCGCTGCAAATGGGTCAGTTTGTAGCTTTCTTAATGGTTTTGCTTCCACTAATTATTATACTATATTGCTATTTTATTGTTACTTAGGTTAAATATGTATATACATATCGTAGTTGGGTTGGTTCTGTTGACCTTGAAGCGAGTATGGTTCGTAGTATAGTTTGCATATTTACTTGTTATTGATAGCGTGGCACCATGCAACACTTGATTTATGACTGCCTGCTCTGTTATTGACATGGCTTTTATGTCTTTCTATCTTATCTTAACGTCATTTATATAGCGCCTTAACCAGGCTGCTTGATTGAGAACCAAAAACGGTACATATGAATGTGTATTGGCCGTGATTGTCACTGTGTGATGCTGGGCTTATGAAGCCACAGCGGATAATGTGTTGGCATTATGTGTAGCCCGCTTACTGCGCATAATACCAGCCCTAGCGGGGCTTGGTTGAGCGCTGGTCAGCGCGGAGGCACCACGTATAGTGTGCGGTGCGGGCTCCCAGTGAGGGAGCGAGAGGGAGTGTCAGCCAGCCAGGGTTACCTTGGGGCATGATACACTGGTTGACCTGCCGACACGTGACTGGATGATATTGGAGGGGGGCCACAGGTGGACGGGGGCCGCTGGGCAGTCACGTGGTATAAAATAGCTCTCGGGGAGCCTTCGGGAAAGAGCTCGAGAGACCAAGAAGCTGGGCGGGGCGAGGGGCGGAGCGTGAGGGGCTCGGGGTTCTACGTGTTGCTAGTGATGAAGATCCACGTTGGGTAAGATAAGCCTCGCGCCACGCGGTCCGGGACCCAGCTTGTGGTCCGGGCCGGGATAGCGAACCGTGTCTAGTTCTGCCGTGGCGTGGATAGATGAGCATTCAACACCGAGGTGTAGGTTGTGTTATGTTATGTTGATTTATTGAATTAATAGTGTTGCTCCCAAGAAAAACGTCTGCGACTCAGTTGGACTCACTACAAATGTAATAGAGGAGATGAGGGGAAGCAATGGGCAAATCTTTAATGCGTAAATTTGGTGAAAACCAAATTCATGACAGTAAATGAATTGATTGAATTAATGGGGGAATGAGTGATGGCCATTTCATGATAATTTTGTCATGAGAATTTGCAGGGACCCATCGCGGCTCTCAGGCCACGCGGTCTTCCCAGCCCACAGCGAGGAGGCGGTGGAGGTTCAGCCGCACACGATTTATCTTTCTCTAGTTTACAGTACTGTATGTAGAGTATTGTGCAAACTATATTATTTCTATTTATTTCCTTCTATAAATTTGCCATACAATATGTATTAAACACGGGAAAATATTAATCATAGTTTACATTTAAAATACTTAATGTTTAATGCCTGGGTTTATCCCATGAAAGGAAATGAGAGGGATGTCGTATTATGAACCATGAACCAAACCCGAGTGTTCCCATTGTCGTTGAGTTTGCCTGATTTACCCGATGGAAGATATATTTTCATTGAACGTAACCTCCGCGAAAGGTAAAGTATTGCTGTACGCGATGTGGCGACCAAGCAATAACTCTCGATACAAAGGTCAATGTTCCTTCCTTATCAAACATAAATGGAGGAAGTTCGTTGAGTTTATCGGTGTTTTACATCAACAATAAATGACGAACCTTTACAGTCTTGTGTAATATTTTACTGTGCGGTTTTCCCCTTCATTGCCAAATGTATTTTAATTGTTACCATCACGTGCAACTCAGCCGAGTTCAGTCCTAATTGCGAAGCCTTCCATGTATTTCAGTACACTACAAGTGGTAAACACCCATTGTGAACCAGTTAACTATATACAACATTTCAACTGGTTTGCTTGGCATCAATTTATTCATTTTTTCTTGTCCAGTCATCGTCGTGAATAATATAAACGCGCATGCAATACGAGTCCAACGTGTGACATTTTTCACATCAGTTCTGTCGCCACGTTTAAATAGAGGGAAGATTGAGGCATCATGCCACGATTGAGGCATTTAATGTCTGTAGACTCTTCATAAATTAAAGATCTGAATGTATGCACTTGTTTTAAATTCATCATTGGACATGCTTAATCTGCTGCTTGATATAGACCTATTTAATCTTGCGGCCAACTCTCACAACACTTGCATTGAAATAATTCGAGCAGCTCTACACGAACTGATTTCATCGCTCCATCTCCCTGGTCTATTTCTCTTGAATGCGATTCATTCCGAGGCTGCACCTTTGTGATCCATCTTTACAATCAGCCGTCAACACGTGGCATCATAAATCCATAAACTTAACTATTTTTTATTACCACGTAAATTCCACCGAGCTATGTAGCTCTTTTCTGAACTGGCCCTGGACCTCCTATTGGTCAACTCAGCCTCAAATGATGACCTGTTGTGGTGTGTAAAAATTACAAATAGGGAGACAAAGGCCGACGGGCATAGTGCTGGCCACCGAATCCCTGGTGTATTGTGCCGGTCATCATAGGTGCTCGCCAATACCACTTGTCCCAACAGTCTCTTAATGCTATGAGGGGTCCTTTGTCTTAGTCTTGTCTGACTGTAGTATGGGTTGGTGGGTGGGTGGGTGGCATTGTGCGCAAAGTTTAGTGGTGATTATCTCTTAAACGAGGGCCTAATGCCATGTGTGAAACATCCACACTGGTGAGATGAACCTGGCCTGGTAATGCGTGACCCTCACATCCCCCATAGCCTTAAAATGTGCTCGCTTACAACAATGGCATCACCTGTCAATGAAGATTACACGTGTTTTTGTATGTCTCTGTGTTTGCAAAAGCATGAATGCACACACCCATTCCATGTTGAGTTCGAAATTTGTAGCTCGCCCCGATTTAAATGGCGATGTTTGTCCAACTCCATTCATAAGTGATTGTACATGTGGGAGGGAACCCGAGTCCGCAGACACATCTCACGCGATGTAGCAGGTGGAGATTAATCCACTTGCTGTACTGCCATCTGCTGGCAAGCCAGGGTATGGTGACCTCAGTGCCCAGGGGGTGGGGAGTGATCCACCTGGATTACAGGGGATCGCTCCCTCCTCAATGGAATCCAGTGCTGGATTTCAGGCACGCATCACCACAGCCCGTGCTATGCAGGTACAGTACAGTAGGTTGTTGGAGGGCAAAAAAGAGCGTGGTTGGAAAATCTGTGAAGTTTATGAATGATTAAAAAACAAAGGCTTTAGCTGGTGGAGTAAAAAGGGATAAGATGTCGAAAGAGATCGGTAAAGTTTGGTATTTCTGCTATGGACGGAGCTATTCATCTACGAGCTACCCATTTCAACTCACGCATTTATTATGAATAAATAATTTATAGTAATTACAGGCGATGCGGGTCGTGGGGGATGTTTGGCCATACTTCACCATGCTGACCAGTACGGGTTGGTGGTAGACATGGGATCTATAGACAGAGGTACATATTGCAGTACAACATTGGATTGTTCTGCTCTACCGTCTTCAACCCACATCAATGTCCAGCCTAGCAACCGAAAAATAGCTGACTGACAGAGGCAAGGCACTCATAGGGTCACTAGAAGGTTAAACGAACCCGCTTCATGTCCAACATCTGGCTACTTTGCAGCCTGAGCTATTTTTGAGTTTCACAAATAGTCGTGATCCACTACCCCCCCCAACTCCCTCAAAAGGCTTCCACTCAGGTGGGTTCCACCGAGTGATGCTGATCAAGATGGTGGTGAAGCCTCTTCAGTCTGTGCGCGTGTTCTACTGACAATGCGCTGCGCTTAACGAATTCTAATCATCTTCATCGTTTTCCAAAACAACTCAAAACATTCATAAATAACACCACTGTTAAAGAAAATGAATTCATACAATTGGCATTCTTCTTATATCCATTTGGTTTATGCTCTCAAGAAGATCAATTGCCTGAAACGTCAGCAGTTGTGCGTTTTTTATTATCTGGCTATTTTTGAGCAATGTTTTGAGAGTTGGTTATTTTGTGCACAACTGTCAACATAGTATCATCAAATAATAAGAATTCTAAACCTACAAGTTATATAGGTTTGTTTCACGTTGAGGACTGACAGCCAGCTTATAGCTTAATGTACCAGCGATCTTTGGAGACCAACTCGAAGTGGAATGATTCAGCAAACACTGGCACAAGGCTTAGCAAAGTTGAGCGTCTTATCTCTTGAACATCTACTGTGAAATTAGTTTAAGCACGAGTTATCATTTAATTGAGCACTCTAAGCGAAAGCAAACAAATCACTTCTGGGTAGTCCTTGTATCTCTGCAACAGTGGCCAAGCGTCACTGCATTGGTGGCAAGATGTATTTACACTTTTGGCGCCAAAAAAAGAGAAAGCGGCGAATGAGGCAACGTTGAAGACTTAAATTTCCGGAGATTGACTTCAATATTTGTACCTCATATTAGGAATCGCGGGAGCATTTAATTTTTGTTATTTTAAGTAATGAAAATAAATTAATAAAGGTGTCCAGGTTTTTTTTCAGGGGGGGGCGTTGCCAAACTGGGCCCACGCTTAAAGTGAACATCTCGCACCGTCACCGCTGGCCAAGAGACGCCGCATCAGCCCACACGGCCACAGATCACCACCACCACTACCACCACCACTACCACCAACAACACCACCAACACCACCAACACCACTACTACCACCAACACCACCGCCGCTAACACCACCACTAACATCACCAACACCACCACCAACACCACTAATACGACCACCAACACCACCACTACCACCATCAATACCAACACCACTACCACTACCAACACCACTACCAACACCACTACGAACACCACTACCACCACCAACACCACCAACACTACCACCAACACCAACAATAGCACGGCTACCACCAACACCACCACCGCTAACACCACCACCGCTACCACTACCACCACCACCACTACCACCGCTACCACTACCACCACCACTACCTCCAACACCACCGCCATCCCGCTCCATGCCCACCAACGGAGTGGAGCTGCCGAGTGCTCTGCTCCACTCAGCCCCCTGCCCAAAACCGCCACAGCTGCGCATTGTCAGAGTCGTGGTTGAGACTGCAGGGGGAATCCGATGAGCCGTAAAGCTATTTCATTTTTTACAGATGTCCAGTAGGGGCACGGGGTCACGGCAAGTTACAGCAGCAAAATATGTTTACACGCCGCGCCAGGTTCTCATTTGAGGCTGAGTTGACCTAGGGGAGGCTCGGGACCAGTTCAGATAATCGTCACCGGTGTTGGCCGTGATAAAGAATCGAACCCGGGTCACACAGCGAGCTGATCGCTACACACAACACACACGGGGGCCTACGGTCTCTCTCTTACTCACCGCTTATGTACAGCCCTGTGTCTTGTCTGTATACCACTGTCCACGATTCTGTGAGTCTCGAGTGTGTGTCTCTGTGTGTGTAGTGCTGTATATGTGTCGGGGTCGCTGGCCCCCGAAGTCCCTCCGTGCTCCGGGCGTATGGCAGGGGCTCCGCCGTGCGCCGACCCCTCGCTGCTCTGCGAGTAGCTGCTGCCGTCGCTGGGCTCATCGCCCGACGGCTCCCATCCCTGGTCCGTCCCTCCGCGAGCTCGTGTGAGAGGCATAGCTCGCCGCCCGCTCTCGTTCACCTGCAAACGCTGCGTTGTCTCTCCACGGATCACGCGCTATTAAACGGGGGTCAGGGGTCGGAGGGCGAATGACGCTGCCCTAACGTACACAGCTCCCCGCGGCACTCACTCACCTGGCGAACCACTTTGTACACACGCTCACCCACGCGCTCAGCTCCGCGCAGCGCTCACTCACGTGGCGAACCACTGTGTACACCCGTGCACCCACACGCTCAGCTCCGCGCAGCGCTCACTCACGTGGCGAACCACTGTGCACACACGCTCACCCGCACGCTCAGCTCCGCGCAGCGCTCACTCACCTGGCGAACCACTGTGTACACACGCTCACCCACACGCTCTGCTCCGCGCAGCGCTCACTCACGTGGCGAACCACTGTGTACGCACGCTCACCCACACGCTCACACTGCTCGACAAGATCACGCGAGGCCACGCTTCGCTATTAATGATTTATTCTCTGCTACCTGGTAATTTAATGTTAAATCAGTGAGTCGACGAGGCTGGCCTGTTCCACTAAACCTGTACCTATTCCCTATCTATCGGCTATTATCCTACTTCACCTCCCCCCTCACTGTTTGGTGCCCACGGTGGTTCGCTGCTCCCTGTGCTAACAGCGCACCTCGATGCGTCGCACGGACGTCCGGGTCGCTGGCTGGAGCTGCGGCGGGTCCTCTGGCGCTGGAGAAAAGAGAGCTATTTCTCGTTTGTCCCCCCTTTTTATCCTCCCTACATCAAAGGGATGCGGCTCCGAGCGGGAGGGCGTCCCTCAGCCGTTCCCTAACAATGGGCTCGCGCCACCTTGCACGCGCACGGCGGTTCCGGGCGCATTTGACATGCTAATCAATGTGCGGCGTAAATTCTAATTTATCCCTTTCTCATGCATGGCGCCGTGCTCCGTCGCACCATGCAGCGGTGTCCATCACCACGGCCCGCTCCTGAAGTTAAGCGCGGAGCTTCCGCATGTCCCCACCACCTGCCCTATCAATTGCGCACCCTAAACTATGCCACCCCGTCCCTCCTCCGCCTGTCTCGTCGACCCGTGGGTGTGTGTGGGGGGGGATGCGCCTCAACCGCGGTGGCCGAATGCCCCACGCCGCGACCATACCATATTAAGGCTGGTCGCAGTGCCGCGGCGCAACGTAGCACGGGGGAGGTCGTCCAATTCCCTGATCGCCGCAAACCGTGAGAGTTAATCCCGATAAGGGTTTCTCGGATAAAAACCGGTCGATCAGGTGATCTCCCCTTCCAGCTCTATGGGTGGGGGAAAATGCGTGCGGGTGTGTTCATGTGAGGTGAGGTGAGGGGGGCGAGGGGTTGGCTCCGTTGCTTGGTGGTGGCGAGGTCGGGGATGGGGCGCCTGCCGAACGGCTTCGTGGCGGCGGCATCACATATGACTCTGTGTGTCCCTGTATCCCCTCTGTACACGGCCACTACCACCACCACCAGCAGTGTTGGCAATGACCTGAACCGGCCTTGGGCCTCCCCGAGGTCGACTAAACACCAAATGCATCCTGCCTGGTGCGGTGTGCAGTGAACATCGCTGCTGGGCAGAGGCGAAGCCAGGCGGCTGTGGTGCTGACAGCCACCAACTCGTGAGCCGTCACGGCCTCCCTAGGCACTGCTGCCACTCGCTAACGGTACTTGTCCACACCATCTACTGAGGCTATACGGGGAATTTGTGTGTAATCTGTTTACATATACGTCTCTCTGTATATGTACAGCCTCTGTGTGTAGTCCTGTACATTTTTCTGTGTGTCCCCAGTCTGTGTGTCGGTGTGTGTAGTGTGGTACATGCCTCTTGTATCGTCTGTGTCTTTGTGTGTAGTCCTGTACATGCTTCTGCGTGTCCCCAGTCTGTGTGTCTCTGTGTAGGATGTGTATCTATGTCTGTAGTCTATGTGTATCTCGGTGTAGTGTGTGTGTCTCTCTAGTCTGTGTACAGTAATGCCTATGTGTCTATGCGTTTCTCGTATGTGTTTGTATCGTGTGTATACAGTGTAGAGAGTAGGCTGTGTGTGTGTATATAGAGTGTAGGGAATAGACTCTGTGTGTATCGTGTGTATACATGGTAGAGAGTAGGCTGTGTGTCGATATAGATCGAGTGTTCAAGTGAAATATGCGGTGGATTGTGCATTGCACTACAACCCCAGTGAAATTAGTTCAAAGCCCCTCGATGGCTGACATTCAAAGCCACCACCCCACACTCCAATCGTGAGGAAGGAACCATCTGTAGATCCAATGAAAACCATCACCTTACCTTACATAGCAGGGATAACCAAAAATATTTCCAAAATCTTGAACACCATATCCAGATCTGATTTAACACAGTGCACAAAATTTGTGACCCGATACTATCTGTGAAGGACAAGATGCAATATCCTGGCGTCTACAAACTAAGCTGTATCTGCGGCAGCAGTTGCATTGGGGAAACCAAACAACAAGTCTCGGACCGTGTTCCTGAACATAAGGCAGATCTGAAACACGGCAGGACCAATATTTCTGCCGTGGCTGACCATGACTTTAATGCGGCTGACTCACATTAAATTTATTTCTCGAAGACGATGGTACTTTGCAAGCCGACTGGTTACCAACAAAGATTCGTTAACGAAGCCATACATATATACAGACACAATTTTAATCGAGACAGCGGTTTTAAAATAAGCAATCATTGGAAAGATGTCATCAACCACTTTGGGTCTTGATTTGAATTTGTATTTTCTTGTCAAACTACCGTCAGCGGTGCAATTCCCGAACACCCATCTCTAACCGCCCCCCCCTATCTCTGCCCCACCTCTCTCTCTCCCCCTGTTTCTGCCCCATTCCTCTCCCCCCATTGCTTGCGCAAATCCCCCATCCCACCTCGCAGCTCCTCCCGCCGCCCGCTCACTTTGGAACCCTTAACATATTCCTGCTGGTAGGAACATTGGGTTGCTCGGTCAATGGCCAGGGTCAACGGTGGCGTGGTGTATTCCGCAAGTATGCCCGACTGTGAGGGCGGTCACAAGCCGGTGTGAGTAGGTTAAACGTTGAGTTTTATAAGGGCACCACGGGGTGACCAGCACCTCCCCACCCAGCTCCACCCCTCCCACCCCCCACCCAGCCCCTCCCCACCCAGCCCCTCCCGACCCTCCCCACCCATCCCCTCCCCACCCTCGCCTTCCCACCCAGCCACACCCTCCCCACCCAGCCCCTCCCCTCCCTCCCTCCCCACCCAGCCCCTCCCTCCCCACCCAGCCCCTCCCTGCACGACGGACGGACGGACACAATAATCCCCTGTGGGCTGGTGGAACCAGTGGGTTCCTACCAGTATAAGCAGCTATATATTGAGGCTTGCCTCTTTCTCTCTCCACCTGAAGAAGACCGCTTGTGCTGCGATCGTAACGTCGTGGTTTTTTTGGTTATTATTAATATTTTATTTATTTATTTTACATTTTTGTGATTACATTTTATCTTATTAGAATTTTTTCATAAAAAAAAATATTGCAATTTTTTTTGTTTTCTATTTACGTAACTTTACCGAAAGAACCAAGCATATGAATATTCAAAGCAAGTAATATTTAGTTTTAAATATTTTACAAAATCTTAACTGGTCCTGAACATCGCCGAGTTCGAATTCACCTTAAAAAGACACCTGCTGTAGTGTGTAAGCATGAGTAATGGGAAGACTCAACGTCTTGCAGTGTCCCTCACCGGCCTTCATAGCACCTCTGCTCGCTTACAGCACTTGCCCCAGCCCCTCGGTGGCTAGGAGATGTTAACTTCCTCGCCTTGTATACAGGAGGTCGTGGGTTTTATCCCGGCCCTGACTTCTATTGTATATTTAGAGTCTGTGTGTTGCATTCTCGTGGTCACGTGGATTTTTCTCCAGGTCATCTGTTTTTTCCCACATTTAGAATCAACATCATACATTTAAAGTATTTGACTGCTATGAACCTCCACGTGGTAAGACACTTCTCAACAATACTCTAATAGCTCAGTGGGCTTTACCTGGTAAGATACTAAATATAGTTTAGTTTCATTTGTATATTTTTTAATTGATTTGTTTACTTTTCCTATACTTTGTACTCCTGTCGTGTTTGTGTTTTGTGTTTATTGTGTAATGTTCTGACCCCCGTGCCGCGACTGGACCATCTGTGACAAAAGAGCTTCATAGCTCATCGGATTCCTCCTACAGTATTGTTGGGGCAAATACATATACAGTATATAAATATATGAATACATATTTACATATAACTAAATATATAAATGATTGCTGCTCGTGACCCGAATTTGTGTGCGGAGTGTTTACTAAATACGGGGACGATTTTTATTTTTAGTTCCCAGTCCCTGTCACTGGGTGAAGTTGTGATGCCGCCGCCGCGAAGCCGCTCGGCGGGCGCCCCATCTACGACCTCGCCATCACCAAGCGACGGGGCCGTCCCCGCTTACTCCTCACCGCCCCTCACATAAACACACCCTCACACATTTTCCCACATAGAGCTCCGAGGGGAGGTCTCCTGGCAGGCAGGTTTTTACCTGAAAGCCCTCATAGGGATAATCTTCACGGTTTCCTGCGGCCAGGGAATTGGGCGACCTCCCCCGATGCTGGTTCGCACCGCGGCGCTGTGACCCGGGTTGAGATTGTATGGTCACGGCGGGGGCTGTCCAGCCACCACGGTTGAAACGCACCCCCCACACACACGTATCGGCAAGGCCGGCAGGGGTCTACAGCCACGAAAGAAGGGGAAGCCAAGGAGGGGGGGGGTGGCTGATTAGCGTGGCAGGTGTGCGCGGTGACCGCCGCCGCGCAGCAGCCACGGCGAGCCTTTGTTACGGAAACCGCGGCTGATTGGCATAACAAAGGCGCCCGTGGATCACCACCAGCGCCGCAATCGGCGGGGGACTCATTGTTAGAGAAACCGGGAATGCGGCTGAACGGGCGTGGCGACCTGAATGGCCGAGAAGGCACTCGGGTCGGCGTTCTTTGATGTAGGTTGAGGATTTAAGGAGGGCACAGAGAGGTAGAACGCTCTCTTCCTCCAAAAAGTCAGCGCTCGGGACGGTTTCCAGCTCGGCCACTCGAACTTCCGTGTGACGCGTCGAGGTAAGCGGCGAGGACAAGACCAACGGAACGCCATGCGCATCTAATCGTGAGTAAGAGGTAAAGGAGTATTGGGATTAGAGATAGAAAAACCAAATCCGATTAGAGCCTATCGAATTAGATACATCGGGTACAGACCCTTGGGCGATAGTGTAGGCCTGCCTTGTCGATCCTTACTGACTTAACAGCGAATCACAGTCAGCCGGCAATAAATCATTAATAACTAATTGTAGCCTCGTGTGGTTTCGACGAGAGTGTGAACGCGTGCGGTGCTGTGTGTACGTATGCTCGCAGCGTGTGAGTGCTGCGCGGGGCTGTGTGAGGGGAGGTATCGCGTTTGATTGACGGTGCTGTGTGTACGTACGCTCACAGCGTGTGAGTGCTGCGCGGGGCTGTGTGAGGGGAGGTATCGCGTTTGATTGAAGGGGAGGCAACACAGTGTCAACAGGCATATGGGAGCCGGCGACGAGCCATGCCTCTCTCGCGAACCCGAGGTGGGGGGACCCAGGGAGGGGAACCGTCAGGCGACAGTCCCTGCCCCGTGAGCAATGAGCACAGCAGCGAGGGGTCGGGAAGCGGCGGGACCCCTGCAGTCAGAACACAGCAGGGAGAGATCTCGGGGGCCAGCGACCCTCACAATTTGGTGTCAGAAGTGGGATGATCCCCCGCACCTCCAAGGGAGAGAGGCGCCCCAACCCAGGCTAAAATAAAATGCATGTTCACGGGCAAGGGGATTCCGTCATGGAAATCGTTTGCCCGCAGCATCAGAGGTGCTAAAAAGGTTAATGGCTGGACAGACGTGGAGGCGTTGCAGCAGATGGAGATGCATTTGGATGGGCGGGCAGCCGACTTTGTGGAAGCTTTGCCCGCAAGCACACAAACTCAGTGGGGGGAATTAATACGCCAGCTTGAACTGCGCTTCGGCACGTATGATGAGGAGGAAGCGCAGGCGGCCTTAGCGGGATTACGCCGAGGACGTACGCGCGCTGACCCAGATCGCGTACCCGGAGTACGAGGCAAAAATAATTGAGGGCCTCGCTGCCGGGAAGGTCCAGCGATATTTGGCATGCACCCCGTGGTGGCAGCCAAATGTAGACGGTGCACGCCTCCCCTTCAACACCCTTGTCGAGCGCGCGCGTAAATGCGAGAAGCTCTCCGGTGAGCGCACGCAGCTTCGAGGGTGGGGATGGGAGTGCGCCGTGGTGAGCCTACTCTCAGAAGAGGAAGAGGAGGAGGAGCTCGCCATCCCAACAAAGGGACGAGCAAGGGAAACCCCAACACCCCGCGAGACAGCACCGGGATGGGTAGCCGGGATACAGGCCAGCATCGGGGGGATGGAGGACAAAATGAGCCGAAATATGACCAAACTACAGTCTACCGTTGAGACCGAGATGGGGGAACTACGCTCCACAGTAGGGGGGCTGGCCGGGCGGGTGTCCCAATTGGAGTCCGATTTGGGAGAACTGCGTACTGGGAGAGGGAGCGGGCAGGGGGCCCACTACGGAGCCGCCACCCCTCCCCGGACGTGTTATGTGTGCAACCGGCGAGGGAATCTCATGAGAGACTGCCCTCAGCTCGCCTGTGCTAGGCAGACGCATGGGTTAAACGCCAATGCCCCCTTGAGAATGGACCACCTAGGGGTGCAATCGACGCGGTCCCGACACATATCGACAATGGGAATAATGGCGAGCGAGTGATATCCACACAGGTTCCAGCAACAACGCCCGCGGAAGCGGTGACTCCTGGCGACTGGCTACGGGAGCTGGTGGCAGGGATCATGGGGGCCACGTCGCTGGTGGAAGAGAAGATAAACGGAATGCGTACCCGGATCCTGCTGGACACGGGGGCGGTGGCCTCGCTCGTGAGTGCAGCACACTGCAGCGCGGCAAGCGGAGCCGGAATGGGGCTACTGGGGAGGGCCACCCTGGAGGTCCGCATAGGCCACCAGGTGTGCACCCAGAAGTTCTATGTCTCGAGTGTGTTGTGCCACGAGTGTATTGCAGGTACCGACCTCCCGGAAAAGCTGGGGCTCAACGTGCGAGCGGATTCCGTTCCTGGGGCGAGAGCCGATGCGCCCCGATGGTGACGGCCGTCACCATCGGGCCGCTCGCTGAGATGTTGGTGCCGGTGGCAACACCCTCCACCGACCCCGTGCACCGACCATCGGGTGAGGTAATGCTAACTTCTCACCCGGAGTTGGCAAAACAATACGGGGTCGTGGGATCAGCCACGCTGGTAAACGCAGATGGGGGCCAATTGTTTATGCGTGTGTTTAACCCCCACGGTACCCCGGAAATCCTGCGACGGCGCACCACAGTAGCCACCGTGCACCCCCTACATGCGCGCCACTCCAACGACTCGGTATTCGCACTCTGGGCTGAGGACCCCGGTCGCCCCGAGGACCACCAGGACCTGGCCTGGCGAGTCGGCTTGACGCGTTACACGTACCTTGGGCGGATTTACCTAGGGGGGAGGCCGATCAGCTACGCGGTTTATTACGGGAGTACGCCGACGTGTTCAGCGAACACGACTCGGACGTGGGTCGGACAGATCTCGTTAAGCACCAAATCGACACCGGTGCCGCCCGACCCATAAAACTCCCCGCGTACCGAGTGGGCGCACCCGAACGCACCCAGATCAAAGAGGCGGTTGGGGACATGCTCCACGATAACATAATTCAGCCCTCGGCGAGCCGCTGGTCGGCCCCGGTGGTACTAGTAACGACAAAGGATGTGTCAACCCGGTTCTGCGTCGATTACCGTAAATTGAACGCAGTCACCCTCGGCGACGCCTTCCCCATACCCCGCATCGACGACACCTTTGACAGCCTCGCCGGAGCGGGATATTTTTCCACCGTCGATCTCGCGTCCGGGTACTGGCAGGTGGAGATGGCGGAGGAGGATCGGCCAAAAACCGCATTCACCACCCCGATGGGACTATCCGAGTTTCAAGTACTCCCGTTTGGACTCACCAACGCGCCCGCGACGTTCCAGCGGCTGATGGAGTTGGTAATGCGGGGCTTGCAAAGGGAACAGTGCCTGATTTACCTGGATGATGTGATAGTGTTCAGTAGATCTCTGTCTGAGCACTGGTCCAGGTTACGGGAGGTGTTCCAGCGACTGCGAGCGGCTCATCTTAAGCTCAGCCGCGTAAGTGTTACATCGCACAGCACGAGGTGGGGTACCTCGGACATCGCGTCAGCGAGGCAGGGGTGCACACCGATCCGGACAAGGTACGCGCCGTAGTGGATTGGCCACGGCCAAGGAACCTGACGGAGATCAGATCATTTTTGGAGCTCGCCACCTATTATCGTCGGTTTGTGAAGGGATTCAGCGAGATTGCACGCCCCCTCACCGGACTCAGTTCCCCTAAGAACCCCTATCAGTGGACGGAAGCCTGTCAGACGGCCTTCACCACCGCCAAAGACTACCTCACCCACGCCCCCACCCTGGCTATCCCCGATTTTACCAACGATTTTATTTTGGACACCGACGCCTGCAGCAGCAGGCTGGGCGCGGTGTTGTCGCAGGTGCAGGAAGGGACGGAAGGTGTTTTTGCGTACGCCAGCCGGACCTTGAGCGGGGCCGAGCTGAACTACTGCGTGACCTGTCAGGAATTGTACGCTGTGATCTTTGCGTGTAAATAGTTCCGACCATATTTGTACGGCCGGAAATGTCGAGTGTGCACAGACCATTATGCTGTGAAGTTCCTCCTCACCTTCAAGGAGCCGCGGGGACAAATGGCCAGGTGGCTGGCGCAGCTGCAGGAATGCAACCTGCAGATCGAGTACCGGGCCGGGCGGACGCATGCATACGCGGACGCCTTATCGAGGCAACCCGTGGTGTGTGCCGAGACGAGGGCGGAGGAGGCCTGCCCATGCTTCACGGGGGGACGTTGCCGACAGGCAATGGACTCCCGGGAACCCGCTGAGCCTGACCCCCCCCCCCCCCCCCCCTGGCGAGAGAGAGTGCGGTATGCGCCACAGAGACCCCCACAGGTGGAGCCGAGGATCCAGCCGACCGCCCGGCAAGTGCGGGACCCACAACTCGGGACCCGACAGACCACCCTGCCCCGATCGGACGGATCCAGGAGGACGTTGGCTGCGCCTTCCTGGGCCTGAACGACGAGCAGCTGAGGCAGACCCAGCAGCGGGATTCGGATCTGGCGGCGGTGGAAGCGGCCCTGCAGGAGGGGAAGAGCACCCTACCAGGGCCCTGGAGCGGTTTGTATGCCCGGTTGTGTGTGCAGAACGGGATGGTACGAGAGTTAACCGAGGCCGGCCAGCCGGGGTGCATCTGTGTTCCCGCCCAGGTGCGACCCCAGCTGCTGCGGCTGGTGCACGACCACTCGCTCGGGGGCCATGACGGGGAACGGCGCACTCGGGAGACCCTGCGTCGCCAGTAACTCTGGCGCAAATTGGCACAAGACGTGGCCGCCTGGGTACAGGGCTGCCGCACTTGTCAGCAGTGCGGGCCGAAACCGGCACGATACCAGGTACCCTTAAGGCCATTCCGCGTCAGTCGGATGAACCAGTTGGTCGGCATCGATCTCCAGGGGCGTTTCCACGATCCCACCGGGGCAACCGCTATATCCTCGTAGCGGTAGAATACTTCACCCGCTTCCCCGTGGCCGTAGCCATCCCCAATAAAACGGCCCTTGTGGTGGCCTGGGCCTTCGTGGAGCATTACGTACTTAAGCATGGGATCCCAGAACGAGTCCTCACCGACCAGGGTAGCGAGTTCGAGGCCGAGCTGTTCCAAGCGCTGTGCCGAGAGTTCGGAATCCAGAAGGATCGAACCACAGCGTACCACCCCCAAGCGAACGGTATGGTGGAGCGCATGAATCAGACCTTACTGGGGAAGCTCAAACGTATGGCGGCCGCAAATCAACGGGATTGGGACGAACACCTCCCCTACGCCCTGTTCGCCTACGCCACCACTGTACACACATCTACGGGACAAACCCCGTTCCTAATGATGTTTAGTCGTGAGTCTCGTTTACCCGCAGACCTGCTGTTCGGCGTTCCCCCACCCTAAACGGAGGAAGGGAGCCGCCCCGTGGAGCACCTGATGGAGACCCTACGAGGGGCCCGGGACCGGGCTTACCCGCGACAGGAGCAGGGCACTCGACCCTGCGTGGAGCCCCCCTCTTCTCGACAGGTGCAAAGGTGTGGCTACACACCCCTTGCGTCGGAGCCGGACAGGTGGGGAAGCTGACGACCTACTGGCGGGGACCCTGGACCGTGGTGCGGCAGATCTCCCCCTGGACGGTATTAATCCAGGGTGGAGAGAGGGGCCGAGAAACGGTGGTCAACGTCCGCCGCTTAAAACGATGGAGGGCAGCCCCGGCGGTGGAGAACCTCACCGCCCGAGTACCGCGAACCCACGGGGCCCCCACACCACCCGGGCTCGAGGACCTCGCGCGCTACATGGGCCCCACCGGACCCCCAGCCCAGAGGCGTCCCGGCCCCGCCAGGGGACCGCGGGGACAGCGGCCCCTAAACCCTTCTGCTGATGAGTTTGTGCCCCAGCCCGCAGGTGACGAGGGACAGGGAGAGCCATTGGAGTGGAGGAGGAGGCCGCCGCAGGAACCCCAGAGGACGGAGCCACCCGCCCCGAGACCAGCCACGAGGTCCGGACTGATCCCCCGAACCCCGCAGCGCTTCCTCATGGGTGCGGCCCAGACGAGGTGCTCCAGTCAACCCGGGACGGGGACTGGCACCTCAGGGGGCTATGTGATGCCGCTGCCGCGAAGCCGCTCGGCGGGTGCCCCATCTACGACCTCGCCACCACCAAGCGACGGGGCCGACCCCGCTTCCCCCTCACCGCCCCCACAAAAACACACCCTAACACATTTTCCCACATAGAGCTCCGAGGGGAGGTCTCCTGGCCGGCAGGTTTTTACCCGAAAGCCCTCATAGAGATAATCTTCACGGTTTCCTGCGGCCAGGGAATTGGGCGACCTCCCCCGATGCTGGTTCGCACCGCGGCGCTGTGACCCGGGTTGAGATTGCATGGTCACGGTGGGGGCTGTCCAGCCACCACGGTGGAAACGCACCCCCTACACACACGTATCGACAAGGCCGGCAGGGGTCCACAGCCACGAACGAAGGGGAAGCCAAGGAGAGGGGGGGACGGCTGATTAGCATGGCAGGTGTGCGCGGGGACCGCCACCGCGCAGCAGCCGCGGCGAGCCTTTGTTACAGACACCGCGGCTGATTGGCATAACAAAGGCGCCCGTGGATCACCGCCAGCGCCGCAATCGGCGGGGAACCCATTGTTAGAGAAACCGGGAATGCGGCTGAATGGGCGTGGCGACCTGATTGGCCGAGAAGGCGCTTGGGTCGGCGTTCTTTGATGTAGGTTGAGGATAAAAAGAGGGCGCAGAGAGGTAGAACGCTCTCTTGCTCCAAAAAGTCAGCGCTCGGGACGGCGTCCAGCTCGGCCACTCGAACGTCCGTGCGACGCGTCGAGGTGAGCGGCAAGGACGAGACCAACGGAACGCCGTGCGCATCTAACCGTGAGTAAGAGGTAAAGGAGTATTGGGATTAGAGATAAAAAAAACAAATCTGCTTAGAGCCTATCGAATTAGATAAATTGGGTACAGACCCTTGGGCGATAGTGTAGGCCTGCCTTGTCGATCCTTACTGACTTAACAGCGAATCGCAGTCAGCCAGCAATAAATCATTAATAACTAATCGTAGCCACGTGTGGTTTCGACGAGAGTGTGAACGCGCGCGGTGCTGTGTGTACGTACGCTCACAGCGTGTGAGTGGCAGGGTGGACGCCAACGTCCACCCTGCCACGAACGAAGCATCGCTCCTCGTCAGAGTGACGACCAGCGAACAACCCGCAGGAAAGGCAGAGATCGCCAAGCGAGCAAAGCAGAGAGTCAAAGTCTTCCGAACGAGCGACAACGAGCGCCACCGAGCGACACCGAGCGACACGAGCGACCGAGCATCTTCAAGGACAGCATCGTGCCAACTCGTCATCTAGCAGTGGAGGGAGAGAGAGCGCACAAGCCGAGCGACACGCCGAGCGAGGGAGCAGCACGACTCGATGCGGCCACGCCCCACCCAGAGAAAACTGGCCGCTGTTTGTATCCTCCCACACCACACAAGCTAACGACACAACTCCCGGCTCTAAGAATTAATTAATATTACAAGGGGACAACGCACACACAGCACGCACACGAATAAGACTTTAAAAAAATGTATCTTTGCGTTTCAAAAAGGGTTGCCATTTCGAGGTGGTGCGTTCAATATCAACTGATCGTGCAAAGCAGTTGCTGCCGTCGAGTTACATGAATAAGAAATGTTTTAGTCATTCATTTTCGTTAACTGCATAATCACGCCAATGAAGAAGTATTTTTAGTCATTCATTTTCGTTAATTGCATAATCGAGTTACATGAATTTATTGACGTATACCTGCTTTCGCATAAGAGAGTGTCATGTGCTTGTTTAGAATTAAAATTGCTTAACACCAACTGTTCGAGTGCTTCTTTCCAAGTCCATGCAAAACTGTCTTATTCTTGATAACTGTATCCTGTGATGAGATCTGAACCTGGAGACCTAAAATAACGAACACACTAAGATAATCAGCAAATGTTTAATCGATGATAATCGTGTTATCCTGATTGATATAACTCTGGATAAACGAAGCTAAGCCTTATTATCACAACTGCACACATTAACATAACCGCAAGCATCCGCATAAATTACTACAATTGTCTCCGCGATTATCATAATTTATGCATATAATAACACGCATTATCATAATTTATGCATGTTAATACATACATTAACATAATTAATGCGATTTGCGCATTTTTCGGAAAATTATTATTTTTTCTTATTTTTATCAAAATTTCATAACCCAACACATACAACAGGGGAGAGGAGGAAGGGTGACGTGGTGACGTCATCGCATTGGGGGAGCGTACGTGGTGACATCACCACATCCATGACGTAGCAGGAGATGACTTGAACAGCTCGGACATTGTTGGAGCCTTTTGTGTTTGGCGCCATCTCTTTATTTGTTTATTAGTTTGTAGATTTAATTTGCTTGGCAGTGGCTGTGTAGAGGATTTGGTCCTCGTGTTTAATTAATTAACAGCGTTGCGGGATGCAGTGAGCACGATTGACGCTGTACACAACTGCATTGTTGTTTGTGTTCAATTTTTTTTTATGTAGAAACAACGATACAAGCTTTACAATGCCACTGTCATACGCATACATTTAAACTTTTTAAAATTAATATTATTATTGTTGTATCTCTCCCACAATCCATGACACCACCGGTGTATAAACACATCCTAGTTCACCATTGATAATCACTGCACCCCTACACTACAGTCACACTCCTCTGGCAGGGTGACTACATCCACGCTGGCTTCAAACACACAGAGCGGTACTTATTTTATCACCCCCCCCTTTGAAGGTTGTGAGGATTGTTTACGCTCAGCCCCCCCGTTGTGATGGAGAGCCACGCAGCCCCTAGCCACCGACAGCCACCAGCCAGCCAAGGGCGTGGCACTGCACGTAACGGTGACGAGGGTGGCGAGCGCCGTGCGTCGTGGCGTCTGCCCTCTGCGCTGTTCACGTTCATCTCTCTCAGGACGCACCACTCAGATCCACAATCGTTACTGACTCATCGTCATCATCCCACCACCCCAGCCACAGCCCAGGGTGTAGGGGCTGAGTGAAGGTTTGGTGAAACGAGTGCAATGGCGCCATGGAGTCGGCGCAGTAAAACGTCAGCAGCCCCGCGTCCCAGTCCAGATGGACCCCGACTCTCCGCGGAGGCTCCGGCACCGACAGTGAGGTCTCTACCCCGCCATGCCGCACTGAGAAGCTGTCGCCTTGTTTCCGTAGACACCATGAGACGTCACTCCCTCCCAGGAGGCACTCACCACCATCCCCTCTCCGTGGGATCGTCCCGTACGCGACTCCAACCCGACACCCCCACGCGCTCCCCACGTCCACCTCCCAGTGGTGCTGACCCGACGAGAACCTCTCAGAGCACAGCGCTTGGCACTGGTACTCAAAACGATGTGGGTGATGGGGGCGACGCTGCGGGACATCGCTCCACGTCACCCTTCTAAGGTCCGAGGAAATCTTGAGGTGGTCGTTGGCTGAGTTTGTGTCCAAAGTTGGTGAGCGTCCATCTGTGGTGAGGACAGCGACGACGCCCACACAAATATTAGTTAGTATTAGTGGACACATACTAATATTAGTTAGTATTAGTGTACACATACTTATATTAGTTAGTATAAGTGTACACATACTAATATTAGTTATTATTAGTGTACACATACTAATATTAGTTAGTATTAGTGTACACATTATAATATTAATATTAGTGTACACATACTAATATTAGTATTGGTGTACACATACTAATATTAGTTAATATTAGTGTACACATACTAATATTAGTATTAGTGTACACATACTAATATTAGTTAGTATTAGAGTACACATACTAATATTAGTTAGTATTATTGTACACACACTAATATTCGTTAGTATCCGTGTATATATACTATTATTAGTTAGTATTAGTGTACACATACTAATATTAGTTCGTATGAGTGTACACATACTAATATGCGTTAGTATCAGTGTACACATACTAATATTCGTTAATATTCGTGTACATATACTAATTTTCGTTAGTATTAGTGTACACATACTAATATTAGTTAGTATAAATGTATTCATACTGCTAATCACTTATGATTAATTAGTGAATAATAATAAATAACTATTAATTAATAATAAAAGTACTACACTAACATGACCATGGTTCTGTGTGCAGTGGGAGTGAACAGTAGTGATGATGCCAGCACCACGATGTTAACGCCACTCTCACAGCTGTCTCTCTACAAACACGACGCCTGTACCACAGCCACCACAGCCTCGCACACCCTCACATCCACACACACACATTGTGTGTCACAGCCTTGCACACTCTCACATCCACGCACAGACATTGTGTCACTCGCACACTCTCGCACCCACACACAGACATTGAGTGTCACAGCCTCGCACACCCACACACATACATTGTGTGTCACAGCCTCGCACACTCTCACATCCACGCACAGAAATTGTGTGTCACAGCCTCGCACACTCTCACACCCATGCACAGACATTGTGTGTCACATCCTCACACACGCTCACATCCACAGACAGATATTGTATTGTGTGTCACTCTGCTGCTGGTTCAGCGCCTCCCCGCGCCGTGCGCGTCCTGGGGGGGGAAAGTTATTTGACCATACTTCACCGCTCTCGTCGGTGCGCGTTGGCGATGGTGGGGATTGTGAACGTTGAAACGTAGAGGTGCAGTACAACAATGGTTCATGCTGCACTGCCCTCTGCTGGTGTGTGTAAACATTCGGCACGAGGGAGACAAAGGCGGCCGGGCATGGCGTTGGCCACCCACCCCCTTGTGTGCCGTGCCGGCCGTCATGGCTACTCGCTCACAGCACATGACCCATTGGTCTGTTCAGGCTGCACGGAGCAGCTTTGTCTTTTCAGGCACTGTATGTACAGTGTTTCACTCTGTGTCGCACTGCCTGCACTTCTCACTTGGCTTACTCTCGATCTGCCTGATGTCATCTCCCTCACTTGGTATGCAGGAGGTTGTGGGTTTGATCCCGACCCGGGCAATGCCTGCTGCTGCTGTATATTTTGAGTCTGTGTCTCTCTCTTTCATCATCATCACAGTGGCTAGGGAGATGTTAACAACCTCGCCAGGTATACAGGAGGCGTGGGTTCGATACTGTGACCCTGACAATGCCTGCTGCTACACATTTAGAGTCTGCGTCTCTCTCTCATTATCAGCACAGTGGCTAAGAGATGTTATCTCCCTCGCCTGCTATGAAGGAGGTCGTGGGTTCGATCCCGACCTTGACGATGCCTGCTGCTGTATATTTGGAATGTTTGTGTTTATCTCCCCGTGGTGGTCGCGTGGATTTTTCTTCGCGTCCCCCAATTTTTCGCTTCACATTTAGACTCAACTTCATGCGTTAAGATCATTTGGCTGCTACTATAAATTTCCACGTGATAATCCACTTCGTTGAGTTGTCATTTGCGGCCAGTTCCCTTGTGAAAAAGAGCCACATAGCTCAGCGGACCTTACCTGGTAAAACACAAATGTTTTAAAGATGCACGCCCCAAGGATACGCCACCTGTCTTAAACAAAGTGCAGCAGCCTACCGAGTGGTGCCGATCTGCATCGTTTTGTTTGTCATGGACGATGTTGACAGAGATCAGTGCAGAGTGCAGAGAGACACTCACACACGAGAGCCATGCGCTTCGTATACACTCCTCCTAGCGAGATGACCTCTGTGAGCTCTTGGTGACTGAATGTGGCAGGAGGCGCATCCTGGATCCCATGCGAGTCCGAGTTCCTGCACTCAGCACGGGACACACAGAGTATATGGAGGGTGCAGTACCTCCACTCATACAGCACGGGACACGCAGAGTTATTGGAGAGTGCAGTCGCTCCACTCACACAGCACGGGACACGCAGAATCTATAGAGGGTGCAGTCCCTCCACTCACACAGCACGAGACAGGCATAGTCTAATGCAGGTCCATGTCTCTCGACACACGGACAATAAGGGATGCAACTGCATACAATTGGGTTTATTAGGAATCACATCACGACCGTTTTCTGATTTGTCCACCAGGTGGCAGAAAGAGCTCGAGTTTGAGACTGGGTTGGTACTGACCTGAGACTCTCATGCAGGGGATCCTGAAAAACACAAACCCGCGTTTCACATTAACATTGACATCTTAAATAGATGCCCACCTCGACACAGTCACCTGCTGTTTGCAGTGGAGCGCGACATCAACTAATTAATAAATACTAGCAAACAGAAAATGATGAAAATTATCTGTGTGCCTTTGTACTGTTAAGCCTATTCTTAATATTTATATATTTTTTTATAATTTCTATTTAATTTTCTATCTACGTGATTTTACCGAAAGAACCATAGAATATGAATTCCTGCAGTCACAAAAACTTTATTCAAAACATAGAATACCTATTATTATTTTTTCATCAAAACAGGATTCGTTGAACTGGACACGGACCCCAACCAATGACAAAGCCACTCATTGCAGGTCTAGTCTAACAGCTAAACAAATAGTTAAGAAACGTAACGTTCAACAACTCGTGTTTTGAACTATGAATAAACTAATTTTTTGTATTTTACCAGGAAAGGGCCACTTGGCCATGTCACTCTTGTTCAGTAGCGAGCTGCCTATCAGAAATGATGTCTCAACGAGCTGGCTTATGTGGACATTTATAAAAGCAGCCAAATAATCTGAATGCATGATGTTGATTCTAAATGTGGAGTGAAAAACCAGAGGACCTGGAAAAAAATCTACGCATTCACAGAGAGAGAGAGAGACGTAGACTCCAAATTTACAGCAGGCATCGTCAGGGTCGGAGTCAAACCCACACGACCTCCTGCATACCAGGCGAGGTAAATGGCGATGTTGTACAAGTCCCGGTCTGAATGTCACACGGAAGCAAACGCGTGACTATTTTTGGACACTGCCGCTTTCTCCCAGATCGAAAAAAACTGAAATAAGATTTCAAACAATGTCAACGTCTCACAGGGTGGTGTGCCTCTGCTGGTTGTAGATACACCTTCTGATAAACCAAGGCTGTGAGTATAAACTATTATAAACTACTATTTAATACCTTACCAGGTAAGGCCCACTGAGCTATATAGCTCTGCTTCAGAAGTAACCTTGACAGAAATTAAAATTAAAGAAGTGGCTTATCGTGTGGAAATTTATAACAGAAAATTACAATGAACACGTGATGTGATTATAAATGTGGAGGGAAAAACCGGAGGACCACACATCCACAATGAGAGAGAGAGGTACAAACTCCAAATATACAGCAGACGTCAGGCGAGGTAGTTAACATCTCCTCGCCACCGCGCCGAGTTAATGGAGGTGGTGCCACCTGCAGGAAGGAGAGTGGGTCCTGCACGGCGAGGGCGGCGAGCAGCTGGTTGATCTCCTGCTCCAGGCCGCGTGCTCTGCTCTCGTAGCGTGCGATGTCCACCTGGATGCGGGACAGCACGGAGTTGCCCTCCTCGTCCACGTGCTCCAGCGCCTCCCTCTCCTCCACCCTCAGCTGCTCCCTCCGGCGCTCAAACTCTCGGCTGATCCGCGCCTTGGTCCCACGCACAGACACCTACACAGACAATTCCGAGTTGTTGAGTCACTTGTTAGGTAACGACACAATGTGCTGTCGTACAGGTAATTATTGTTACCATGCCTCGATTATGTACATGGAGGTGAGTGACATGTGCATTGGGATCTCGTGAACATATAAAGCACAGGGAGGATGAGAATGGGATACAAGGGGAAAATATCCTCGGCAAGGAGATTACAGAAAATACGTCTGTCTGTAGCTACACGTTGCTGAGTGTCTATCTGGTGAAAATGAAAAACATCTTCATGGATATCATTCGCATCTGTCTGTCCATCACACTCTGGATCTACTAAACGGTGCATGGGAAGAAAATGCGAATTAAACTGAAACAATTCTCTTGCCGAGGACATTCCCAGAAAAATGTGTCAAAGTTTCTGCGAATATACAGAACAAATACAAGTCACATTGCTCTTGTTTTAATTTGAAATGTGATGAAAAAGTCAAACAATGCTGATTTCTATAGCAATACTCACGTACACTCTTCCTTACACTCAGTCTAAGTTGGTCCGATTCAGATTTAGAGGAGCCAGAGAGGAGGAATTGCAAAATTCCATAGCAAGCAACGTGGTTGTGATCAATAAAGGAATCGACAGGGCAAGTCGCCAATGCATCGTCCAGCGTGGATCGATTTTGCCCCCCTATACCAAAACTGATGTCATGTTGGAAGTTTCGTCATGAATGAAGTTTCTGTGTCATACCGTGGTGGCCTTCAATTCACGTAGTAAACGTGTTTTGGACATCTGGCCGTCCTAAACTGGTTGTAATGTTTCCCACATTTTTTTTCCTGATGTATAAAATACACGAAAGCAATATATTTAATTGAAGAATAAAGTTTCATGAAGCTTATGCGCTCAAATAATGGGCTTTAAAAAAAGTGTTGACAGACAAACACAGTTACGAATTCACACTTTCCTCTGTTACAGTTTGATGTCGTTGATTTGGTAGATTGAAAGTAGTCAGTAAGCGAGTTGTCATTGGGATACGATTCGCTTGAAATCCACACCGCTTGCAATTTACCAAAGTTGAATCCCACGCAGATGCGTGGGGCAGTGCTCGTCAATAATAAGAGTTACTTCAGCAGTTTTTTCTTGCTATGGTTGTCCCACCTGATGACGATTGCTTGTTTTGCGATCGAAACGTCGTGATCGATTATTTTTTCTACCTATGTGACTTTACCGAAAGAACCAAAGAGTTTAATAAGAGTTAGGTTTAATTAAATAAGATTATTAGGCAAACCAGAAGAGGGAATTGTGCGGCGGCCATCTCTCTCTGTACCTCCACGCGCCGGTAGTCCTCCCTGAGTGTCCGTGTAAGTGACGCCGCCGTGTTCCTCTTCTCCTCTTTCTCATCCTTCTTGACTCTGAGCTCCTCCTGCATGTGGTAGATAAATTAATAATATACGCAGTGCTCGCTATTGCCATTGGTGGATCACTGATTGATCATCCCGCATCTCAGATTAGCACGATTGGCTATGAAAGAAGTTCAACTCACATACGCACATCTGTTGTCATATTTCTGCATACGTCTCTATTTATATTTTTACTTTTCCCACGATTGTATCCCGAATGTACTGTCCGTGTTATGCATTGAGATGAAGATTCCAATCGTTACTACTGCAGAGCAATGCAATATCATGTTAGATAGCATTATTGACAAATATCACGTACATTCTAAAATATGTTTTTAACCTCTTCCAGCGATGGGTGTAGTTGCTTATCACATGCCTTACTATACATAGCAACGTTTCTCACTTAGTCAAACTAATATTTTGAATTCTCACGTGCTGTCAAATGTTTACTCGGCTTAGACCATCAACTCACTAAACTTGAGAATCCGGTTTAAACCATGCGCAGCCGACTAGATTCCAACTCAGAATAACAGCGTAACCATCTCAACGTTCTGAAATCAGAGCCACCCAGCCACCTCTACCTGGGTCTCCCTGTAAAGGGCGTTTGGTCTTAACAGGAGCTCACCTGGTTGAGGTGAGGGGTCACGACCTACTGATGTGAATCTCTCAACCTCCTGCAACAATGGGGATTACAACGGAACATGACACTTCACCTGTCTTGTCTGTTGTGCTTTTTCCACTGTGATGAACCTGTGCCCAGAGTGGTCTCCTGCGACGTGGCAGACTGGGCAGACCGGGCTCTCATCTTGTTCACAGTAAAGAATGAGCTCCTGTATGTGCTCCCGACACATTCGCTGTTCCAGGTTCGCAATGGGAGCCACCAGGAGGTGTTCTCTCAACCTGGGATTCTCCAAGTGAGGCCTCAAGTGCGTTGCACAGTACGAAGTCTCGCATGTCACGCAGGTCTTCACTGCAGGAGTCTGGCCGTCCCTGCAGTTGTCACACACGACGGCCGTGGCCTTCCCGTCTCCAACTCTGAGCTGCTCTGCCAGGTTGCTGAGGGCAACGTTCCTCCTCAGCTGGGGTCGCACAGGGAAGGTCACTCGGCACTGCGGGCATCTGAAGCTGCTCGCCGTCTCCCAGGCTGCCTCCAGGCACCGGAGGCAGAAAGAGTGTCCGCAGCTCAGCGAGGCGGGGCAGACGAACGTGCCCAGGCAGATGGAGCAGCACAGCTCACTATCCACACTCTCACTGGGAGTCTTGCTTGCCATGATCTATGGCTTCTCTCTGATGGCTCAGAGAGACGCTGGAACAGGACCTCTCTCTTATAGCGAAGGTGAAGAAGGAAGTAAAATACTAAATAATATTTTTATTGTCATCACTTACATCACGAGACACTCCCTGGAATGTGAACCCGTGCCCCTATGTGTGCAAACAGCAGCCTCAGGGTGACCAAGTCTACTGTATACACCTTGACACTTAAAGAAATGCGTGCTGTTGTAAATATAAAGCTGCGTGGGTCATTTGTGGGATGAGTAAAGAGAGATGAACTCATTCTTCCACAGCTTAGGATGCGTTGTCTGTACCACTGGCTCTGCACTGCAAACCCATAAGATACTTGAGTTTGATTCCCACTCACGTCCATCGCCACCACTATTGGTAACGATGATCTGAATCTGTCCTGGTCCTCATCCCCTAGGTCAACTCAGCCTCAAATGTATACTTTGTGCGATGTGTCATAAACATTGCTACTGGGAACACAGAGGCGGCCAGGCGTGGTGCTGGCCACCTGCCCCATGGTGAGCTGTTCCAACCTTCATAGGTGCTCGTTAACAACACTTGCCCCTACAGTCTGATGAGGGTATATCGAGTATCTTTGTCTTGTAGTGATGTATATGCATTTGTGTGTCTCTAGAATGTTTGTGAGTCTGTCCGTAGTACTGTTTATTGCTTCTGCGTGTGTATAATCTGTGAGTGTGCCTGTGAGTAGTCCTGTACAATATATACTTCTGTTTGTCTCCAGTCAGTGTGAGTCTCTGTAAATAGTACTGCACATGCTTCTGTGTATCTCCAGACTGCGTCTCTGTGTGTAGTACTTTGCATGCTTCTGTGTGTCTCTAATACTGTGCCTCCCATGAAATACATCTCGAGGTAGCAGAACAAACAAAGAGTTGATATGTTTGCAGAGTAAGACAGTGATAAGCTATGCTATACGATGTTTAACACAATCGTTTTTAAAGTGTGCAAAAACAAAGTAAATTAACAAACAACAACTGTTTGAAACGACAGTTTGTATGGCGACATCATTTGAGTTATTCATACGCAATCTGAAAATAACGTCTTCAATTCAGTCTTCAATTTATTATTCGTAGGTGTACTATTGATATGTGGGGCCGTCCATAGCGGACGTCACGCACCTAGGGGAGGGGTCAGACATTTGTGACGATGTGTGACGAGGGGGGGGGGTTGAGAAATGAGACGTCACATCAAAATGCGCAACTTTAAATAAATATAGACAACAAGTTCTACTTAATTAAATAGACTTTTTTTATAAATGTTTCCTACTACAACATCAGAGTGCAGCACCACATTAAATACGCACTACAATGACAATAGTTTAAAGCGATTTGAAGCATGTTTTTTTTGGGGGGGGCAGAGCTTTGTGGCGTCATATTTAAGGGGGGGTCTGACTTTTTGTGACGTCGTGTGACGAAGGGGGGGGGGGGGGGTAAAAAATCGTCCAAAATCGCGTGATGTCATTTATGGACGTCCCCTGTATGGGTTAGTTGTTGCACAAGTTGGTACCCATGCAAGTTGTTAACGGTAGATAAAGGGTCCCGTGGACGTTATACCGGAGTAGGACTCTGAACCTGACCTGCACTAAACACGTGGCCTGGATGTATTTAGTCAGCTTATTAACTGGCATAAGTGTGGCCACTGTGCGTGAAATCGAAATAAAACTTTCCTAGAAAAGTTCACCAATGCGAGCCAAGACGATCTCATAACGCCCACGCCTCATCCAACATCTCCACTACTCGGCAAGATTGCCACGTTTGCAAAAATAAAATTGGCACGTGGTCAATGAAATTATCAAACATTTGACCAATCATGTTGTTTTCATTCTACTTTTTAATAGTGTATTTGTAATTTTGTTTGTATCTTTACTGTGATTAAAAAAATGTATTGTTGGTTTTAATGTTCGGTAAGAAACATTTAGTGTTTGCTGATCTCCAGTTGCCATGGTGAAAAGTGGGCTAGGTATTGCCCAATCCTGACCAACTGGCTGAACAAACTTAAAAAGCTAACAAACATAATAGAGGTACATATAGAGAGAAACATAGAGATGTATGTAGATACATAGATTTTTTAGAGGTATATAGATACTCATAGAGATACATAGAGAGTAATCTAGATACATAGAGAGAGACACATTAAGACTCATAGAGATACACTAGCGGTAAGTACCCGGCGTTGCTCGGGCAAAAAAGGCAGACACACACACGAACTTACACACAGACATTGACCCACACACATAGAAACACATCGACCTAGACGCACACACATATATATATGGTTAAACCCAGGATGGATCGTTAGCAGGCCAGCCTAAATATTTGTAACCAGCGAAGATGTTCCATTAGGGGGGTGCACGCTTCGCAAGCGTAGAGAAGGGAGGGAATTACCGTGGCCGAGAAGACCTGGAGCTTCATGTGCAGCCAGAGACCATGTAGCTTCCACACAGCGTAACGCAGCCGATGAAAAGAGAATGGCGCTCGACTGATTTGGAGTAAGACCTCTGCTGTTAAACCGGAGCCGGTCATGAGCACACTGGCCAGGTATGGGAATCTCTCCGATCTCTCCACAACTGCCGCATCACCAATTGTGAGTTGTGGGAGTGGATTGTCCGATGGTACAAAATACCCAGGCAGGTGCTTAGTTTTGGTGGGGCTGATGGTAAGGCCCCAACTCTTAGTGGCAAACTCCAGATTCAGCAGCAGTGAGCAGCAATCACCAGAGCATCGGCATACATAACATGGTTGAGCAATAGGTAGCCATCCCTTGACCGCACCCGGGCATCGATCAGCCTCCCATTGTATCTGTACCATATGGTAATTCCTCCGGTACAGCCATTGAAGGCTTCACTAACTACATGGTCAAAAGATATGTTAAATAATGTGGGAGCCAGAGGACATCCCTGTCACACCCCAAGGTGTGATGATCATGAGCAGCTGGTCAGGGACTCCGAAAGCATGAAGAACAACCCAGAGGCCTGGCCTACTGATGGTATCATAGGCCTTGAGCAGGTCAATAAAGCACACACATTCACTCACACGCACACAATGACCAACAGACACGCAAATAAATGGACTTATACTGACTCACATGGAGCCACGCACACAAAGCGACTAACACACATGCCCATGGACTGACACACACGGACATATCGACTCACACACACAAACACATGGACTTACACACACATACATACACTGACCCACACATTGCCCTACACACACATACACATATGGACTGTGACACACAGACATCTACTTTAGATACACATGGATTAACACGCACATATCGACTCACACACGCATTCACTTAGACACACACATCGAGTGAAACACACACGTATGGACTTACACACACATGTGGACTAACACACACACAGCGGCTGATATGCACACAAATGGACTAACACACACACACACAAACACTTGTACGTATGTAATGCAAGCGTAAGCGAGGTTTCGCCGCTCAGCTCTGGGCCAATCAGACGGCCCGGAGTATTGGGGGCGGAGCCCAGTAAGGTGGGCGTATGGGGAGGTCCGCCGCCCACCTCCGGCCCAATCGGATGCCCGGATGATCAGGGGCGGAGCCGAGGGGCGGAGCCGGGAGGGGCGCTAAGTGAAGGGCGTGATCTGGAAGGTTCGGAAAGGGCATGGTGGAAGGTGGAGACAGGATGACGAGAGAGGAGAATATAAGGGGGATCTGGAAGAGGCTCGTGGCAGTTGGCATAGACTCGAAGTGGGACCACATCGAGCCGTGGAAGGTCTCCAGCGCCATCGGCCACATGGCTGGAGACGGCTCCAAGCACACCATCAGCCAACGGTGTGCAGGAGTGCAACTGATGGAAAGAGCACGCGGGGCGCACCAGTGGAACAGCCGGTCCACGGTCAGGACCGGCGGAGTGTGAGTGGCATAACAAGAATAAAGACAGAGGCGGAGACCAAGCTGTGTGTCGTCATAGTCCTTTATTACACGTACACACACACACACATGGGGCGTTGTCCATTTGAAAAAGACAGACACACACATGGACTTACACACAGACATGGACCCACACACATAGAAACCCATTGACTTACCCGCACACAAACACATATGGAGTCACACACACAGACATCGACTTTAGGCACACGCATGTAGTTTCTGCACACGAAGATTATAATATTAGGCAACTTATTAGTTTCATAATAATAAAGAATGAAGCAGAGTTGTCATTGTAATATTCGTAAACTTATTTGTTTAATAATAGTAAACAATAAACCTCAGTTCTTAGCGAAAGATGCAATAAAATTGTATTTTACATTGGTGTGGTGACGCCTCATCCCAAGCAGAGCCCGCGGCCTCACCTAGATTGGCAAGCTGGAGGAGGTGAGACATTGCCAGGCTGCAGGCTGGGCCGCTACCCCCCTCCCCACCATCCCCATGCCCGAGGCAGAATAATACTATGTAAGCGCTGTAATAATATAAAATTAATATCTAAGGACTTTATAGCAGTGAGCTGGAGCCAACGCGCATCACTTGGCAGGGTCCGCCCCCCCCCCCCCCCCCCCAGGCAATTGTCGTGAGTTGGTACGGTCGATGTCGCGCAATGAGTAAATAATTAAAATAAGAATGCCACTAATTCGTTAATTAAACGACTTGTACGGACGTGAAAACGGAATAGCCTATTACCACCACGGGGCTTAGGGCGTGCCAGCTGGCAAATGATTTCGGTCTTAAGGCCCACCGTCCGAGAGCCAAATCCCCCGCAAGCGCGAGCGCGCGGAGACTTTTATATATAACTAGCGGTAAATACCCGGCGTTGCTCGGGCGAAAAAGACAAACACACACGTGGACTTACACACAGACGTTGACTCACACATAGAAACACATCGACTTCGACGCACACACACACATTTGGTGAAACCCAGGATGGATCGTTAGCAGGCCAGCCTAAATGTTTCTAACCTGCGAAGATGTTCCATTAGGGGGGTGCACGCTTCGCAAGCGTAGAGAAGGGAGGGAATTACCGTGGCCGAGAAGACCTGGAGCTTCATGTGCAGCCAGAGACCATGTAGCTTCCACACAGCGTAACGCAGCCGATGAAAATATATGGTGCTCGACTGATTTGGAGTGAGACCTCTGCTGTTAAACCGGAGCCGGTCATGAGCACACTGGCCAGGTTTGGGAATCTCTCCAAACTCTCCACAACTGCCGCATCAGCAAATGTGAGTTGTGTGGGGGTGGATTGGCCGATGGTACAAAATACCCAGGCAGGTGCTTAGTTTTGGTGGGGCTGATGGTAAGGCCCCTCTTAGTGGCAAGCTCCAAGTTCAGCAGCAGTGCCTCCAACTCCTCCTCTGAGTGAGCAGCAATGACCAGAGAATCGGCATACATAACATGGTTGAGCAATAGGTAGCCATCCCTTGACCGCACCTGGGCATGGATCAGCCTCCCATTGTATCTGTACGATATGGTAATTCCACCGGTACAGCCATTGAAGGCTTCACGAACTACGTGGTCAAAAGATATGTTAAATAATGTGGGAGCCAGAGGACATCCCTGTCACACCCCAAGGTGTACAGGGAATGGCTCTGACTCCTGGGCAGGTAGTTTTACCTTGGTCCGCTCACCATCATGAAGATCCTTGAAGATCATGAGCAGCTGGTCAGGGACTCCGAAAGCATGAAGAACAACACAGAGGCCTGGCCTACTGATGGTATCATAGGCCTTTAGCAGGTCAATAAAGCACACACATTCACTCACACGCACACATGGACCTACAGACACGTAAATAAATGGACTTACACTGACTCACATGGAGCCATGCACACAAAGCGACTAACACACTGGACTGACACACACAGACACATGGACTCACACACGCATAGACATCCACTTTAGATACACACACATGGAGTTACACACACACATATGGACTAAGACACACACACATGGACTTACACACACATACATATGTAATGCGAGCGTATGTGGGGTGTCGCCGCCCCAGCCCTAAGCCAATCAGTCGCCACGAAGTATCGGGGGCAGGGTCTGGGGGCGGAGCCGGGGGGCGTTAAGGGAGGGGTATTATCTGGAAGGTTCTTAAGGGGTGTGGCGAGGGGCGGAGTCTGGATGACGTGGAAAGGGGATATAAGGGGGAGCCGGAAGGGACTCGGGAGTCGTTGGTGGGAGCTGGAAGCTGGACCACGTCGGGAGTCTCCGCGAGCTATCGGCCACATGGCAACGCGGAGACAGCTCCCAGCGCACCACCGGCCAGTGGTGCGCGGGAGTGGGGGAAGCGCGAGAGCCGCGCGGGGGTGCAGGACGTCAGGCAGCGACGTGCCGCGGAGTGACTGAAGGGAGCGGAACACGAGCTGTCCATAACGAAGAATAAAGAGACGGAGACACTCGCTTGTCGTCGACCTGTTTTATTACACATAGACTGACACACACATACATAGACTGAGACACACATTGGCCTACCCACATACCCATATGGACTGTGACACACAGACATCTACTTTAGATACACAGACATGGATTAACACACACATATGGACTCACACACAGATGCATTGACTTACATACACACATCGAGTGACACACACATGCATAGACTTACACACACATGTGGACTAACACACACACATATCGACTGACACACACATACACATCGACGTACACACACACTTGGACTGACACACACACATAAACACTTTGACGTACACACACACATATGGCGTTGTCCGTTGGAAAAAGACAAACACACACATGGAGTTAAAGACACGCATGGCTCTACAGGCACACACATATAGACTCAAAGACACACACATGGACTCACACACACACACATCGACGGGCACAGCAATCCCCGATGATGGCACAGCTATCAGTATCGCAGTACTACGTATGGGTAAATAGCGTGACTTGAGCTATGGAAACAATAGAAATGCCTTGAAGAAATCACAGACTGGCAGTAGACCGTGGCAGCGTCATAAAAGCGCAGCAAAAAAACGGAAAATTTAGCAACCTAAATATCGAAAAAGAGTTTTGTGCACACAAACATTATCATTGTAACATCTGTGAACTTGTTGAATAATGGTAAACAATGAACCTGAGTTGTTATCTGCACACAAACAGAATTATTGTAACATCTGTGAACTTGTTTCATAATGGTAAACAATGAACCTGAGTTGTTATCTGCACACAAACAGAATGATTGTAACATGTGGCAACTTATTTGTTTCATAATCGTAAACAATGAAGCACAGTTGTTATGTGCTGAGTCATATAGATACATAGAGACTCTTAGAAGTATATATATTGTGGCACATTAGGAATGGATCACTCTTTAATTATGTCCATGTGCAGCAAGGGAGTAAAGTGTGGTTCTGTGAAAGTCCTGATGTGCTGTGCAGTGCATCAATGCATGTGTGTACAGCAGCATGTGATGACTGAGTCGGGCCTGTAGGTGGCTGGCAGGGTTAATGAATAACCGCACGTGTAAACCAGCCACATGGTTAATGGCGTCTCGGAAGAATTGCTGCGTGTAACACGCGCTGTTGCATTTTACAGGTAAAGGACCCAAAGGTTGTTTTTGATCGTTATATAAATGTTCTAGACTTGTTCTAGACTTGTTCTAGACTTTAAGCTTGGCTTTGAATTGTTCGTTTGTGATATATGCAATTAGAAGCGTTTTAGCACTGTGCATTGTAAAGGGATGACGCACTGTAATTAGTTACTGTCATTGTAATTCTCTAACTCTAATACTGTTTAGTCTATAACCATGACCATGTACCCAGAGTATGACTACTTGCAATGCTATTGACAATAGAACACATGTAAAGTAGTAAGCTGTACAATGGTGATATACAGTACATATACTGTACACATACACTACATATAATGGGTGTAATATACCGATATAAGTGGATGGTATAGATAGACATACAGCTTAGGATTAAAGTAATAGTCGAATAGTGATGTGCAAATGTAATTGTCAAAGACAATGATGGTTTATCAGTAGTAGAATTGGGTTTAAGAGAAAGGGTTAATGAATAACCGTACGTGTAAACCAGCCACATGGTTAATGGCATCTCGGAAGAATTGCTGCGTGTAACACGCGCTGTTGCATTTTACAGAGTGACGGTGCGGTTCTTCACAAGATTAATATTAACTACAATAAATAAATGTGCTTGCCCTCGATTTGGAGCACCTGCCCACGTCCTTCATTTCGAGTGTGCAACATATTTTGGCGAGCCTGGCAGGAGAGTTTCCTTGAGTTCACTGACGGGGATCAACTCTTCCATTAAGACGGACCAAGCAATTGTAAAGGCAGAATATATAAAGATATTCGTACAAGGATCTGAACGGTCTTCACATCATGGCACTGGAACAGCTGCAGGACAAGGCCAGTACTGCTTTTGATCAGCTGCAGAAAGCCCAGCTCATGGAAACATGCAGATATTTGAAGTGTTTCAATGATAATGAGACTGGTGAAGATAAAAGCAGACGGGCTTTGATTCGTATGGCAGAAAGAGTACTTGATGGAGTTGAAGACCAAGAAGAAGATGATGAGGCTTGTGCATACGTTAAAAACCTGCTGTATTTCATTAAAGCAATACAGCAGAAATACAAAGACAGCAATGGAACAAGTCAAACACTGCCACCATCAAAACTTTCTGAAGATATGGATGGTGAAATACAAGAGTCACAAGAAGAATCCAGAAAAAACCCTTGAGGAAAAGAAAATCTCAAGTGAAGGTGGAACAAAAACTACAGCAGCATTGAGGCCCATACGAATTGCTGGACTAAGAAATGTGCCGGAAGTCACAATACGGAGAGAATTCAGGATTCAGGATCTGCGGACAGATTGGTGAAAGAGGGCAGAAAGACAAGTTATCTTACACCAATCTGATGCACCAGATCGACACAGGAACCCGTAAGGGACATGCCGAGTCTGACATCATTGAGGCAGTAGTCAGAGCAATCAGTCCTGGACTAAATTTGAGGGACATGCTAGAAATAAAAAATGATTTGACTATTTTCAAGTTGAAAACCATTTTGAAAGGACACTATAGAGAAGAAAGCACATTTCATCGCTATCAGAAGTTGATGAACATCTCTCAGGAGCCAAGAGAAACTGCACAAAACTTTCTGTTCCGAGCTATCGAATTAAAGGACAGAGTATTATTTGCATCTAAAGAAAAAGGAGCTGATGACCAGTACAATCCAGATATGGTACGCAGGAAGTTCCTGAGATCGATTGGCACAGGATTGCTCAGTGACTCTATAAAATTGCAAATAAAGCCCCATCTGGATGACATCACTGTCACTTATGAGATGCTGATTGAAAGTCAATGAAGCAGCCAGCTTGGGACTTGAGAGACGAAACAAGCTAAAACAGAATTCGGCTCCCAAAATAACTCGGATGAATGAAATGCAAGCTGAGTTGAAAGGGAGTAAGGAAGGCTGTCAGTAGGACTCACAGGGACCATGTAAAGTGGTTACATCACCAATACCACCATCCAACAACGGAAATGTCAGGACCAAAAAAGAGGGCAACGAAACATCAGCAACTGAAAGGCCATCTCGAGACGGAATTGAAAAGATGGTAAGCGAGTTAAGGGCTGAAGTTGCAAAGATCAGGAAGAGGTGGCAGGATGATGACACCCCAGACACCAAGCGAGGACACTGGAAGCAACCAGCCCAAGACAGAGCAATACGACCAAGAGGCTGGAGTAGGTGGTACATGTAACCATTGTTTCAAATGTGGCCAGCCGGGACACCTGGCCCGTGGATGTCGAGGCTCTCGACAGCAGCAGGGAAACTGGCTAGGGTTGCTGCAGGGGGACCAGCAATAACCTACAAATCAGGGTCCCAAGGGTGTCATTACTGTTTCCGTGAAGAGAATGATGTTGTAAGACTGCAGAAGTGCCAGGGTTGTCACGCAGTGCAGTACTGCTCGAATACCTGCCAAAAACAACATTGGCAAGAACACAAGGTACTCTGCAGAGCAATCAACACATTACAGAAGAAAACAGAATGTCAAAGGACACCAGAGTGGAGGAACCCAAATATGGGCAAGGTTAGCTTTCTCAGGCCTAAATGCAACAACAAACTGTTAAAGTTAATTGGGAAAAGATGCATGGTGAAGTGTTTACTGGATCACTATCAACCTCTGCCCTCTGGGACACAGGAGCTCAAGCCAGTGTTATAAATGAAGCTTGGCGAAATAAGCATCTACCTAAGTCAAGAGTGAGACCAGTTGAAGAGCTCTTGGGGACGGGTACAATTAATGGAATGGCAGTTAACCAAACAGAAATACCATTCACAGGTTGGATAGAGGTGGTATTCAGATTGAACAGTAATGCTGGTATCCAGTGACCCCAGGGTTGCAGAAGATCCCATTATTGGTTTTAATGTCATCGAGGAGGTCATCAATGGGCTGGTGGAAGGAGGAGAGACAATTGTGGACCCCATTAAAGTGGGGGTTGTGGGTGAGGCTTTCTCCATCACTCCAGGAGACACAAACGTCCTCATCCACATGTTGTCTTCTGGCAACCGGGACAGTGATGGTGTGGCAGTCAAGACAGGCAAACAGAGAGTGGTGCTACCACCAGGGCAAGCCACAATGGTTCGAAGTCGTGCTCATTCGGGACAGCTGGGGGGAAATGAAGTGATGCTGTTTGTCCCTGAAGAGAAGCCCCAATGGCCAGAGGGTTTACACATCAACGAGGTCCTGGTGACACTGAGTAGAGGCAACTCATCCTGCATACCAATCGCAGTGATCAACACAACCAAACACAGCATCACACTTGATCAGCGGGTCACCCTAGGACAATTACAGCCGGTGAAATCTGTGTATCCAGCAGCAGTAAGACCTGTGGCGTACCACCAAGGCACCCCTAGTCAGGATCAGACATGCCAACAAACACAGGATGGCCACACAACTGGTGGAGCAAAAGCTAAGGGGCTGCAGCTGAGGCCAACAATTAAAGAGCAATGCGAAAAATGGGACCCACTGGTAAACCTGGACCACCTAACAAAGGAGCAGCAAATGGCAGCCAAGATAATGCTCAGAAAGGAATGCCATTCTTTTTCAAGGGATGACAATGATGTTGGGAGCATACCTTCATTGAAAATGCATATCACCCTCAAGGATAGGACTCCAGTGCAAAAGACGTACATTTCAGTCCCAAAACCATTGCATAATGAAGTTAAGCAGTATCTGCAAGACTTGATCAATCGAGGCTGGGTGACAAAATCGAGATCATCATATTCTTCACCCATAGTCTGCGTAAGGAAGAAAGACGGAAACCTGAGACTATGTTGTGATTACCAAGAGCTGAACCGGAAGTCGGTTCCTGACAGGCATCCCATCCCAAGGATCCAAGACATGCTTGACAGTTTGAGTGGGAGTTCTTGGTTTTCGGTTTTAGACCAAGGAAAAGCCTACCATCAAGGCTTCCTCGATGAAGAAAGTCGCCCCCTCACAGCTGTTATAACACCATGGGGATTATATGAGTGGGTGCGTATTCCCTTTGGTTTGAGTTCAGCACCAGCAGAATTCCAGAGGAGCATGGAGGACTGCCTGTCTGGCCTTCGGGACGAAATCTGTCAGCCTTACCTGGATGACAACCTTGTTCATAGCAAGTCCTTTGAAGATCATGTGCGGCATGTACAAATGGTATTGCGTCGGTATCAACAACATGGTGTCAAACTGACAGCAAAGAAATGTGAGTTGTTCCAGAGCAAGGTGCGATACTTAGGCAAAATCGTATCGAAAGAGGGCTATACTATGGACCCAGCAGAGACTGCCCCAGTTCAAGCACTTAAAGCAAGGAAGCCTAAAACAGTGGGAGAGCTCAGGGAGATGCTGGGATTCATCTCTTACTACAGGTCGTATATACAGAACTTTTCAAGTATTGCCAGGCCACTGTATGACTTGCTTTTAACAACAACTAGGCATGATAATTGGTTTTTTACCCTTCTATCTGGCAACAAAACTGACACCTTTTTGCAAGGAGTCATGTTTGCATAGACCGCAATACCTGCAGTCATAAATACAAACAAAAGACATAACTCTGATAATGTGCACTGTCCTTGAAGTTGATTGGTCCACACCCGAGACAGCTTTCCTTCGAGCCTAGTCTCATATGGGTTGGACCAGATGACGCCAAAAGGCGCACAACTCAAGGACAATGCACCATCAGAGTATGAGAGCTCGGGGCAAGCATCTACACTATGGGGACCTCATTTGCCAGTAAAAATATGATAATTGGTTTTTTACCCTTCTATCTGGCAACAAAACTGACACCTTTTTGCAAGGAGTCATGTTTGCATAGACCGCAATACCTGCAGTCATAAATACAAACAAAAGACATAACTCTGATAATGTGCACTGTCCTTGAAGTTGATTGGTCCACACCCGAGACAGCTTTCCTTCGAGCCTAGTCTCATATGGGTTGGACCAGATGACGCCAAAAGGCGCACAACTCAAGGACAATGCACCATCAGAGTATGAGAGCTCGGGGCAAGCATCTACACTATGGGGACCTCATTTGCCAGTAAAAATATGATAATTGGTTTTTTACCCTTCTATCTGGCAACAAAACTGACACCTTTTTGCAAGGAGTCATGTTTGCATAGACCGCAATACCTGCAGTCATAAATACAAACAAAAGACATAACTCTGATAATGTGCACTGTCCTTGAAGTTGATTGGTCCACACCCGAGACAGCTTTCCTTCGAGCCTAGTCTCATATGGGTTGGACCAGATGACGCCAAAAGGCGCACAACTCAAGGACAATGCACCATCAGAGTATGAGAGCTCGGGGCAAGCATCTACACTATGGGGACCTCATTTGCCAGTAAAAATATGATAATTGGTTTTTTACCCTTCTATCTGGCAACAAAACTGACACCTTTTTGCAAGGAGTCATGTTTGCATAGACCGCAATACCTGCAGTCATAAATACAAACAAAAGACATAACTCTGATAATGTGCACTGTCCTTGAAGTTGATTGGTCCACACCCGAGACAGCTTTCCTTCGAGCCTAGTCTCATATGGGTTGGACCAGATGACGCCAAAAGGCGCACAACTCAAGGACAATGCACCATCAGAGTATGAGAGCTCGGGGCAAGCATCTACACTATGGGGACCTCATTTGCCAGTAAAAATATGATAATTGGTTTTTTACCCTTCTATCTGGCAACAAAACTGACACCTTTTTGCAAGGAGTCATGTTTGCATAGACCGCAATACCTGCAGTCATAAATACAAACAAAAGACATAACTCTGATAATGTGCACTGTCCTTGAAGTTGATTGGTCCACACCCGAGACAGCTTTCCTTCGAGCCTAGTCTCATATGGGTTGGACCAGATGACGCCAAAAGGCGCACAACTCAAGGACAATGCACCATCAGAGTATGAGAGCTCGGGGCAAGCATCTACACTATGGGGACCTCATTTGCCAGTAAAAATATGATAATTGGTTTTTTACCCTTCTATCTGGCAACAAAACTGACACCTTTTTGCAAGGAGTCATGTTTGCATAGACCGCAATACCTGCAGTCATAAATACAAACAAAAGACATAACTCTGATAATGTGCACTGTCCTTGAAGTTGATTGGTCCACACCCGAGACAGCTTTCTGATGGTGCATTGTCCTTGAGTTGTGCGCCTTTTGGCGTCATCTGGTCCAACCCATGTGAGACTAGGCTCGAAGGAAAGCTGTCTCGGGTGTGGACCAATCAACTTCAAGGACAGTGCACATTATCAGAGTTATGTCTTTTGTTTGTATTTATGACTGCAGGTATTGCGGTCTATGCAAACATGACTCCTTGCAAAAAGGTGTCAGTTTTGTTGCCAGATAGAAGGGTAAAAAACCAATTATCATATTTTTACTGGCAAATGAGGTCCCCGTAGTGTAGATGCTTGCCCCGAGCTCTCATACTCTGATGGTGCATTGTCCTTGAGTTGTGCGCCTTTTGGCGTCATCTGGTCCAACCCATATGAGACTAGGCTCGAAGGAAAGCTGTCTCGGGTGTGGACCAATCAACTTCAAGGACAGTGCACATTATCAGAGTTATGTCTTTTGTTTGTATTTATGACTGCAGGTATTGCGGTCTATGCAAACATGACTCCTTGCAAAAAGGTGTCAGTTTTGTTGCCAGATAGAAGGGTAAAAAAAACCAATTATCATATTTTTACTGGCAAATGAGGTCCCCATAGTGTAAACAACTAGGCAATTTGAAAAGAACAAAATAGTACAGGGAACAAAATCAGGCCAACTGCTGAGCAGAACACCAATAACATGGACAGATTCCCACTAAAGAGTTTTGATTCAATTGGTTGATCACCTATCCAGTCCACCGATATTGGCATACCCAAACTTTGATCAACTATTCGTCTTACATTGCGATGCCTCACAAGAAGGCCTGGGAGCTATCCTTTACCAGAGGCAAGATGGAATAATGAGAGTCATAGCTTATGGGTCCAGAACTCTCACTCCACCAGAGAAAAATTACCACCTTCATTCAGGCAAACTGGAATTTCTGGCACTGAAATGGGCAGTTTGTGAACGTTTCCGGGATTATCTGTATCATGCCCCTTCGTTTGTGGTATACACAGACAATAATCCCCTCACATATGTCCTCACCACTGCCAAACTCAATGCAACTGGACAAAGATGGGTTGCCGAATTGGCCGACTTTGATTTCACAATCAAGTACCGCCCGGGTAGGACCAATGCAGATGCGGATGGACTGTCAAGGATGCCCCTTGACATTGATGGATTCATAGTTCAGTGCACTGAAAAAGTCAGCCCAAAGGTGATTAGTGCAACAATGCAGGGAGTCACCATTCAGCATGAGGAATCAACAGCCTGCTCCAGATTGATACCACTCCATGCCATTGAAATACAGGAGGATTGTGACTCACTAGCTTGCTCGATTCAGCCGATCCCAAGGGGTGAACTCAGACAAGCCCAGCAAAGAGACCCAGTCATTGGCAAAGTATTAGAGTACAAAGGCAAAAATCGAAGGCCCACGGTAAAAGCCAGCCAGACAGAAAACCGTGATGTGAGGGCATTATTAAGAGAATGGGCAAAGCTTCACATCAGTAAGGAGGGAATTCTGTACCGGAAAACCAATACCAGGTCCCAGCTGGTATTGCCTAAACTGTATCACCCATTGGTCTATAAAGAAATGCATCAGGAAATGGGCCATCTTGGCGTGGAAAGGACATTGAACTTGATCAGAGATCGATTTTATTGGCCCAGGATGCAGAACGACGTCGAGCATTTTGTCACAAAGGTATGTGACTGCCTAAAGAAAAGAAAGCCAAACATACCAACACGGGCACCTTTGGCTAACATCAAAACCACATACCCTTTTGAGATGGTTTCCATTGATTTCCTGCACCTTGAAACATGTAAGCAGGGATATGAATATGTTCTGGTTGTAATGGATCATTTTACACGGTTTGCTCAAGCTTATGCTATATACAAGACCATCGTCCGACCGGTGGCCCTCTATGGATCCGAGTGCTGGCCAGCCACAACTGTACACGAACAAGCTCTCCACACCATGGAGATGAGGATGCTCAGATGGAGCCTCGGGCTCACTCGATGGGATCGTGTCAGGAACGAAGACGTTCGGAAGCGACTTGGTGTGGCCCCCATTGCGGACAAGATGCTTGAGGCAAGGCTTCGGTGGTACGGCCATGTGATGCGAAGTGAAGAGTCATCAGTGGCGCACGAGGAAAGGCGGGAAGCCGCCATTTTGTGCCCTTCGCGGCGGAAGGCCGCCATCTTGTCGACACCACGTTGCGACGCCATGTAGAATCTGCCACCCGATGAGTCAGCGGCTGGAGGGAGCGCGCCAAGAAGTCGCAGTCGTCACTTAACGACTGTAAAAGAATTCTCCATCGGGGGCGATTGGAGTGCGTTCGCCTGCAGATTTTTGGCAGCGGTACGCACGGCGAGGTGGACTGACGCCTAGGCATTAGAAGTTCTTCCGACTCTTCTCGATGACGAGTCTGTTAGATTCTTTTGCTCGATAAAAGCCGCGAAGAAGAAAACGTTGCGAGGTGTGTTCGACGAAATGGCTGACGCGTACGAGCCGCCGGACGATGCTCATCGCCGGTTTGTGCAACGACAACGCGCACCCGAGGAGTCTCCGGTGGCGTATAGGGGCGCGGTGCTGGAACTGGCTATGGCTGCATACCCGGAGACGGAGCCTGACCTGCTGGAACCTCTCATCCTGGGGAAGATGCTGGAGCTGTCCCGGGATCTCGGCATTCCTATGCCGGTGTGTGGTCATGAGAAGCTCACATCCCGGGCTGCGGCCAAATGTCTAGATGCCCAGTTCAACCTGCGCCGGTGGAAGCAGGTTACGGCGTGGACGGGGGGGCCTATCGTCGAAGGGGGAGCCTTGGGTTGGGACCCCAAAAAGGCAGTTTATGTGCCAGACGACAGGGGCCCACAGGAGCTGTCGGCTGCCGCGGCTCCGTGGACGGGCCGAGGGGGGCCGGGGCCGCGGGCTGCGCCGCTGACACGGCCGCGTCGGGATGGGGCGTCCGCAGCGCGCCGCATTGACATCGACTGTTTCCACTGCGGGCGTAAGGGCCATTACGCTAGGGACTGCTGGGCCCGCGTTCCGGGTCCGCCCCAGCAGGAGGCCTCGACTGCGGCCGCTCCAAGAAAGGATTCGCCAGCACAGGCAAGTCGGTGCGCACCAGACACCCGGCAAGGCTTGACACCTCACTCATCACCGTTGTCATGTGATCCGGGTGTTGTTAATAACGGGAGGCCATTGACTGCGCCTTGTCGCTCGGTAACGCAGTGGCGTAAGTTGGCTCGGCGGGTTATCGCGGCCGCTACCGGTTCGTCCACCGTACCTGGGTCGATACAAGGGGTGGACGTACGGATTTTGGTAGATTCTGGAGCGTCCGCGACCATTATTTCTGATGTAATATTCCATCTCTTGAACATCCCACCAGAGGCCGTGAGTCCAGCTTACGCTTCCTGCGTCGCCGCGAACAGGGGTAGCATGGGCATTGTGGGCCAGGTGAACGCTAACATCGCTATCGGGGGAGTGTCGGCCTCGGGAATTGTGTTAATTTCGAGGTCTCTTGCGGTTCCTTGTTTGTTAGGGACCGATTTTCTGGCCAAAATGCCCATTCTAATTCGAATTAATGAGAACTGCATTGAACTACCGGAAGGCCGAAAAATTGCGTTTTTGCCGTCGCACTGGGGGCGACCTGATCCTGTCGCACAGGTGCAGGCGTTGTCCGAGGTGTCTGTCGATATTCCACCTGGCTCACAGATACTCATTCCCTTGCGTTATCAAAAGCCTGTACCTGGTCGTCAAGGAGCGATTGGTGTTTTGTTGTCGCCGTCCGCCACTATTACGGGTGGATCGGCGCTGGTTGGGGCACAAACTATTGTTCGGCCAGACCAACAGCCATTTTTGCAAGTGCTTAACGCGGGTACCGAAAGCGTGTGTGTGCCGGCGGGTACTGTTGTGGCACATGCCACTACTGCGTTTACAGCTCATGATAATCTGTCCAGCCGGGGTTTTGTCGGAGGTGTTTCGGGGCCCGGAGCTGCAGATGATCGCTGGATCGCTGAATTGTGTGGGGAGAATTCAGCTCTTTCCGGGGAACAACGTTGTGCGATTCGTAAATTATTATTGAGCTATTCTGATGTGTTTAGCTCCAACGATTTGGACTTGGGACGCACCTCGTTGCTTTACCATCATATTGACACAGGGGACGCTGCCCCTATTCGGTTAAACTCGCACCGGATGAGTCCGGCTGAGCACGAGCATGTTCGAGGGGCAGTGGATGATATTTTGGCTGCGGACATAATTTCTCCGTCTAACAGCCCATGGGGCGCGCCTGTTGTTTTGGTCAAAAAGAAAGATGGCAAATTGCGATTTTGTGTAGATTTTCGTAAATTAAATAAAGTGTCGGTGGCAGATGCGTATCCCCTGCCGCGTATGGACGACTCTCTCGATGCCTTGTCGGGGGCGAAGTTCTTTTCAACGCTAGATCTCTCTTCGGGCTTCTGGCAGCTTCCCCTTGATGAGTCCTCGCGAGAAAAGACTGCTTTCCGTACGCCGCAGGGGTTATTCCAATTTAACTGCCTTCCGATGGGGCTGAATGCGGCCCCTGCCACTTTTCAGAGGTTGATGGAGTTGGTATTAACGGGGTTGCAGTGGGAGATGTGTCTTATATATTTAGACGATGTTATCGTCTTCAGCCGCACATTTGACGAGCATTTATCGCGGTTGGAGGCTGTGTTCACCAGGATGCGTTCTGCTAATTTGAAATTTAAGCCTAAGAAATGTCACCTACTGCAACACTCCGTGCGTTATTTGGGGCACATCGTCAGTGCGGACGGGGTGGCCACGGATCCGGACAAGACTGCATGCGTCCGTGACTGGCCGACCCCTGCCACGGTGGGGGATGTGCGTCGGTTTTTGGGGTTCGCCGCATATTATCGGAGGTTTGTTCCAAATTTTGCTACAATCGCGAGGCCTTTGCATCTCCTTACGGGAAAAGGACATAAATTTGCTTGGGGACTGCCAGAGGAGGCAGCGTTTCGAAGCCTACGCGATCTATTGGCTACGGCGCCGACGTTGGATTATCCGGATTTTGAACATCCCTTTATTCTGGATACGGACGCGAGTGACACGGGTATTGGGGCGGTGTTGTCTCAGTCCAAAGGTGGTGTGGAACGCGTGGTGGCGTATGGTAGCCGGGTTTTGTCTCCCGCTGAGACCCGCTACTGCGTCACACGCAGGGAACTTTTGGCTATTGTTTTTTTTCTCCGCCAATTTCGACCGTACTTGTACGGTCGTTCGTTTATTGTTCGCACGGATCATGCGGCCTTGCAGTATGCTCTTAAAATGGACCAGCCATCCGGCCAGCTGGCGCGGTGGTTGGACACGCTGCAAGAATTTTCCTTCCAAATTCACCATCGGAAGGGAGTGCGTCACGCTAATGCGGACGCACTTTCCAGGCTGCCGCAGCGATCCCCTTGCGCGTGTGCGTCGGGGACGCATAGGTGTGGCCCGATTCAGCACCCCCCTCAGCCTGTCGCGTTGGCAGTCGAGGTGCCTGAAGCTCCGCTTGAGCCGGGGCCGGCTGATGGGGGACCGGCTGATGGCATTTTACATCTTCCGAGGTCTGTGTGGATCCGGGAACAAATGTTGGATGATTCTTTGGTGACATTACGTAAGCGGCCAGTGAGGGGGAGTGGGGGTCTCTGTGCGGGGTGTGTGCCGGAAACCGCTCTCCGTGATGGCTTGCTGATGTGGAGGGAAGGGGTACAGGAACGCTGGCGTCTTGTTGTACCGGCATCATTGCGGTACGAATTGATTAGGACTCTGCATTGTGACACGCTTTTACATCTGGGGGTGCAGAAGACCCTATTGACGCTGCAGCGAGATTACTATTGGCACGGCATGACGACGGATGTCGTCGGACACGTTCGTGCGTGTCAAGATTGTGCCCGCCGTAAGCCACCTAAACATCCATATGTGCCGCCTATACAATCTATTCAAGTGTCTCGAGTTAATGAGTTGGTGGCGTTAGATATTTTGGGACCCTTTCCGCCATCCGCTAGGGGAAATAAATATTTGCTGGTAGGGGTGGAGTACCGCTCCCGCTGGCCGATGGCCTGGCCCTTGCCTGACCAGTCAGCGGCGTCTATTACAGACGCCTTTCTATTTGGGTATGTTATGGACAAGGGGGCGCCGGAGAGGCTCCTTACGGACCAAGGCCGGAATTTTTCGTCTAAATTGTTGGGGGAGGTGTGTGCGGCTCTTGGAACAAAGAAAATTCGGACATCTCCCTACCACCCACAAACGGATGGTATGGTGGAACGGCTAAATCGGACTCTGTCCGCCATGTTGTGCCATACGGTTAGTGAAAAACAATCGGATTGGGATTTGCATATCCCTGGGGTGCTTTCTGCGTACCGGATGACGCCGCACGCGGCTACAGGATATTCGCCGTTTTTTCTTATGTACGGTCGTGAAAACGTACTGCCGATTAATGTACAGTTGGGAACCGGAGCGAGGGGACCTGCTAAGCCTCTTCCTGATTATATTCAGGACACCGTTCGCCGAGTCACTGTGGCGCGGGAAGGGGCCCGCATGGCTACGGCCAAAGCCCAGGCCCGGAACGAGAGGTGTGCGCGACGTTCAAAAGGGGAATGCCCCTGGAAAACGGGGGACCTGGCCTGGCTTCATTGTCCACAGGTGCGGCCAGGTACCTCTCCCAAGTTACATAAACCATGGCAGGGGCTGGTTCGCCTCATCGAGGTTCCCAACCCACAGTCGGCGCGTGTTCGGTTTGGATCTCAGCGTTGGTTCGTCCACACATCTCGGTTGAAACCATACGTGGCCCCTCGACCTGATGCGTCATCTCCTGAGATTGCCTTGCCGGGGTCTGTTGCTGCCGACGCGCCTTTGCCTGTGCCTGCTGACCTTGCAAGAGCGCCTGTCGTGCCTTTTACAGACGAGCCGGCCGTGACGTGGCAGGGGAAAGAAGACTCAGCTCGGGGTGCGCCTAACACGGCTGCGGAACCTTTGAGACCCACAGCCCTTCCAACCCCGCCGCGGACGCGATTGCGGGACGCCTCTGATGCTGCGCCTTCAAGATTGGGGGACCGGGACGTTGCCAGGCCTCCAATAGCGACAAACGAACTTCAACCTGTCGCTCATAAAACCCTGCCTTGTTCCCGCTCGGCGGGAGGGCCGCCGACCGTCCGGGACGGTCCGGCGACCCGCACCCGCTCAAAATCCCTCACGTTTCGTTAATTGTTGTGTTGTGTTCTTGTTCTTTCGATATAATATTGTGTGTTCTGTGTCCTTTTTCGTATTCGGTCGTGTTCGCTCGCATTGTTTGTTGGAGTTGTGTTCAGCCGAGGTCGGCTGGATTTTCTCTACGGGGGAGGGTGGTGTAATGCGGGCGTAAACGACCTTCCGGAAGTGACGTCATGGGGGGGAGGAGTTACGTCACGTGGGGCAGAGGGTTCAGGTCTATAAGGGGAGAAACCGGAAGCAGTAGGGGAGTGATCGGAGACTGGGAAAGTGTGAGGCCACGCAGGGCGGAGTGAGGAAGAGAGAGAGTGGCGAGATCGCCACACACACAGACCCCGAGGATCGGCACCGTCGGCCAACGGTGACCGACCCCGGGGCTGAAGGAGCAGCGAGGAGACTGCAGAGAGAGCAGCGGGTCTGCAAGGGCGGAGTTGGGCCGCGGGGGTCTGCACGACGAGACAGCAGCGGGTCTGCAAGGAGAGAAGTGGGCTACGTGAGCGACAGCAGCCTGGGGGCTGCAAGAGCGAAGAGTATATAAGGGAGTGCTGTGAGGGGGGCTACGTGAGCGATAGCAGCCTGGGGCTGCAGAGCGAAGAGTAAGGGAGAGTGCCGTGAGGGAAAAGAGATCGAACCCAAATAAAGGACACAGGACAGAGAGAAGCGTCCGAGTCTTTTATTACAATTGGAAGAAAAAGTAATGACAGCCCAGTTTACGAGGTGAAACCTGAAAGCGGTGAAGGGAGAACCAAAGTGATTCATCGGAATTTGCTGCTACCTTGTGACTTCCTCCCAACTGAGCAGCCATCACAAAACCAACGGAGTAAGAAAGCAACAAAGAAAACTCACCAACAAGGACGAGAGGCCCATGGAAAGACATGAAGGAACCAACAGACCGTGAGTTGGAAGCAGAGGATGGATTTGACAGAGGTTACTTCAGTTGGCCAAAAACTGTTCAGCAAGCTACAGTAATACAAGACACGGAGTCACCATTGAACCCAGAAGCTTAAGAATTCCACCCGCACAACACAGAAGGTGAACAACAGTTATCGGCAGCAGCCGAGGAACATTTATCACCAACTGGTACAGAGAGCAGGGAGACAGATTCAGAGAGTGAATATCAGTTAACTGAAGCAACTGAGGGACGGTTGTTGCCGAAGGGATCAGAATATAGTGAGATCGATTTGGCTATAACTAATGAAGGAGAGCAGTTGAGTCCAGCAGGTGAATCTGCAAGGGACCTGGAACAGAGTGATGAAGAGGATGAGATTAGTCATCACGACAGGAGACTCCACCCTCAAAGAAAGAGGAGACAGCCAAAAACACTCACCTATGACAAGTTAGGTGAACCGACCATCGTGAGAAGGAGCCCGAGAGCACAAGGGATAACTGTTGGTTGCTACTGGAGACCATGGTGAAACAAGGAACTTTTGACTACAAGATGGGTGATCAAGACAAACTGTAAACTGTGGTCATATATTTGTTAGTTGTTTAAGATGTTTTTTTTTGTTAGTGTTGTGTTTAATATGTTAAGAAGGGGTCATTGCCTAAGAGGAGAAAAAAATGGTGAGGAAAAGGTTTCAAGTATGTTGGTAGGCCGATAAGTAAGTACCTAAGAGGTAAATTCCACATGGCATTGATAAGCTGTAAAGGATTTTATCTTGACAGGTACTGGGAAAAGAATCCTAACCATTTTTGGTCAGTAAAATGTGAAGCATGGTTTAATAATACCAGATTGTCTGGTAATTCCAAAAGCATAATACAATGCTTGGGCTCCTATCTCTTCGTGCACAAAGAGTTGAAGCTCACCCCAAAATAGAGAGCTTCTGGAGTGGCGCTATCTTGGAAGGGATATGATCCCTAGAGAAATTGTGTTCACGATTTCATAAACTCCTTTCATGACCATTTTAAGGAAAAAGACTGCAAAATGTTTGCAAGGAGAAAGGTGGAGTGTCGAGACGACACTCATTCTGTGGGGGAGAGTGTGGCACATTAGGAATGGATCACTCTTTAAATTATGTCCTTGTGCAGCAAGGGAGTAAAGTGTGGTTCTGTGAAAGTCCTGATGTGCTGTGCAGTACATCAATGCATGTGTGTACAGCAGCATGTGATGACTGAGTCGGGCCTGTAGGTGGCTGGCAGGGTTAATGAATAACCACATGTGTAAACCAGCCACATGGTTAATGGCGTCTCGGAAGAATTGCTGCGTGTAACACGCGCTGTTGCATTTTACAGGTAAAGGACCCAAAGGTTGTTTTTTATCGTTATATAAATGTTCTAGACTTGTTCTAGACTTTAAGCTTGGCTTTGAATTGTTCGTTTGTGATATATGCAATTAGAGGCGTTTTAGCACTGTGCATTGTAAAGGGATGACGCACTGTAATTAGTTACTGTCATTGTAATTCTCTAACTCTAATACTGTTTAGTCTATAACCATGACCATGTACCCAGAGTATGACTACTCGCAATGCTATTGACAATAGAACACATGTAAAGTAGTAAGCTGTACAATGGTGATATACAGTACGTATACTGTACACATACAGTACATATAATGGGTGTAATATACCGATATAAGTGGATGGTATAGATAGACATACAGCTTAGGATTAAAGTAATAGTCGAATAGTGATGTGCAAATGTGATTGTCAAAGACAAGGATGGTTTATCAGTAGTAGAATTGGGTTTAAGATAAAAGGGTTAATGAATAACCGTACGTGTAAACCAGCCACATGGTTAATGGCGTCTCGGAAGAATTGCTGCGTGTAACACGCGCTGTTGCATTTTACAGAGTGACGGTGCGGTTCTTCACAAGATTAATATTAACTACAATAAATAAATGTGCTTGCCCTCGATTTGGAGCACCTGCCCACGTCCTTCATTTCGAGTGTGCAACATTAGACTCATAGAGATGCATAGAGATAGAAAAACAGAGACTCATAGTAAAACATAGAGACTCATAGCGATAAATATAGACTCAAATAGAAGTCCATTTCTGGGCAGCTGGCCAAAATATCTAATCAACTAACTCACCGGTGGCGTGATAATTTTAACGACCGAGTATAACACCAATATACAACGTGCTTTTCTCAGATTGTGTAGAGCTTCTGCAGCTACAGTCGCTTGTAAATCGTGTGGTTTGCTTCAGGTGACTGCACTTTAATTACCCCGCTGCGACATCATAAACTGCCAAAGAATGAGCATTTTGGTCTCAATGGGTCATTTCCATGGATTCGCAATTCTGGCCCTGACTAATTTTGATATATTGATTATTTATTTCATTAAAATGGACGCCCGCTGCAAATGGGTCAGTTTGTAGCTTTCTTAATGGTTTTGCTTCGTGTAATTATTAGACTATATTGCTATTTTATTGTTACTTACCAGGTTAAACATGTATATACTTATCTTAATTGGGTTGGTTCTGTCGACTTTGAAGCGAGTGTGGTTCGTAGTATAGTTGGCATATTTACTTGTTATTGCTAGCGTGACACCATGCAATACTTCGTTTATAACTGCCTGCTCTGTTATTGATGGGGCTTTTTTGTCTTTCTATCTTATCTTATTGTAATTTATATAGCGCCTTAACCAAGGTGCTTGATTGAGAACCAACAAGAATACATATGAATGTGTATTTACTGTGATTGTCACTGTGTGATGCTGGGCTTATGAAGCCACGGCGGATAATGTGTTGTCATTATGTGTAGCCAGCTTACTGGGCAGAGTACCAGCCCGAGTGGGTCTTTGGTGAGCGCTGGTCAGCGCGGAGGCACCACGTACAGTGTGCGGTGCGGGCTCCCAGTGAGGGAGCGAGAGGGAGTGTCAGCCAGCCAGGGTTACCTTGGGGCATGATACACTGATTGACCTGCCGACACGTGATTGGATGATATTGGAGGGGGGCCACCGGTGGACGGGGGCCGCTGGGCAGTTACATGGTATAAAGAGCTCTCAGGGAGCCTTCGTGAAAGAGCTCGAGAGATCTAGAAGGTGGGCAGAGCCAAGGGCGGAGCCAGCCCCAGCCCAGGCCGATATAACGGAGCCCCGTGAGGGGCTCGGGGTTCTTCGTGTTGCTGGTGATGAAGATCCACGTTGGGTAAAAGAAGCCTCTCGCCACGCGGTCCGGGACCCAGCTTGTGGTCCGGGTGAACCGTGTCTAGTTCTGCTTTAGCGTGGCTATATGAGCATTCAACACCGAAGTGTAGGTTGTGTTATGTTATGTTGATTTATTGAATAAATAGTGTTGCTCCCAAGACAACGTCTGCGACTCAGTTAGACTCACTACAAATGTAATAGAGGAGATGAGGGGAAGCAATGGGCAAATCTTTAATGCGTGAATTTAGTGAAAACCAAATTTATGACAGTAAATGAATTAATTGAATGAATGGGGGAATGAGTGATGACCATTTCATGATAATTTTGTCATGAGAATTTTCAGGGACCCATCGCGGCTCTCAGGCCACGCGGTGTTCCCAGCCCACAGCGAGGAGGCGGAGGTTCAGCCGCACACGATTTATCTTTCTCTAGTGTACAGTACTGTATGTACCGTATTGTACAAACTATATTTTTTCTATTTCTTTCATTCTATACATTTACCATACAATATGTATTAAACACGAGAAAATATTAATCATAGTTTACATTTAAGATGCTTAATGTTTAATGTCTGGGTTTATCCCATGAAAGGAAATGAGAGGGGTGTCGTATTACGAACCATGAACCAAACCCGAGTGTTCCCATTGTCGTTGAGTTTGCCTATCGCGGATTTACCCGATGGCAAATAATTTTTTATCGAACGTAACCTCCGCGAAAGGCAAGGCTTTTATGTACGCGATGTCACGACCAAGCAATAACTCTGGGTACAAAGGTCAAAGTTCCTCCATGGTCAAACAAAAATGGGGGAAGTTACTTGAGTTTATCGGTGTTTTACATCAACAATAAATGACGAACCTTTACAGTCTTGTGTAATATTTTACTTTGCGGTTTTCCCCTTCATCACCAAATGTATTTTAATTGTTACACTCACGTACAACTCAGCCTAGTTCAGTCCTAATTGCGAAGCCTTCCGTGTATTTCAGTACACTACGAGTGGTAAACACCCATTGTGAACCAGTTAACTATATACAACATTTCAACTGGTTGCTTGGCATCAATTTATTCATTTCTTCTTGTCCAGTCATCGTCGTGAATAATATTAACGCGCATGCAATACGAGTCCAACGTGTGACATTTTTCACATCAGTTCTGTCGCCACGTTTAAATAGAGGGAAGATTGAGGCATCATGCCACGATTAAAGCATTTCATGTCTGTAGACTCTTCATAAATTAAAGATTTGAGTGTATGCACTCATTTTAAATTCATCATTGGACATGCTTAATCTGCTACTGGATGTAGACCTATTTAATCTGCTGCCAACTCTCACAATACTTGCATTGCAAGAATCCGAGCACCTCTACACGAACTGATTTCATCGCTCCATATCCTTGGTCTATTTATCTTGAATGTGATTTATTCCGAGGCTGTCCTTTTATGATCCATCTTTACAATCAGCCGTCAACACGTGGCATAATAAATCCATAAACTTAACTATTTTTTATTACCACGTGAAGTCCACCGAGCTATATAGCTCTTTTCTGAACCGGTCCTGGACCTCCTATTGGTCAACTCAGCCTCAAATGATGACCTGTTCTAGTGTGTAAAAATTTAAAATAGGGAGACAAAGGCCGACGGGCATAGTGCTGGCCACCGAATCCCTGGTGTATTGTGCCGGTCATCATAGGTGCTCGCCAATACCACTTGCCCCAACAGTCTGTTAAGGCTATAACGGGAACCTTTGTCTTCGTCTTGTCTGACTGTAGTATGGGTTGGTGGGTGGGGTGGGTGGCATTGTGCGCAAAGAACAGTGGTGATTATCTCTTAAACGAGTGTCTAATGCGATGTGTAAACATCCGCACTGGTGAAAAAAACTTACCTGTCATTGCGTGATCCTCACATCCCCCATAGCCTTAAAAGGTCTTCGCTTACACCAATGGCCTAACCTGTCTATGAAGATTACATGGGGATCATTGCCTTTGTGTGTTTGCAAAAGCATGAATGCACACACCCATTCCATGTTGAGTTCGAGATTTGTAGCTCGCCCCGATCTAAATGACAATGTTTGTCCAACGCCATTAATGATTGTACATGTGGGAGGGAACCCGAGTACCCAGACACATCTAACGCGATGTAGCAGGTAGAGATGAATCCATTTGCTGTACTGCCATCTGCTGGCAAGCCAGGGTAAGGTGACCTCAGTGACCAGTGGAAGGGACTAATCCACCTGGATTATAAGGGATCCCTCCCCAATTAAATCCATTGCTGGATTTCAGGCACGCATCACCACAGCTCGTGCTATGCTGGTACAGTACAGTAGGTTGTTGGAGGGCAAGAAGAGGCTGGTTGGAAAGTATGTTGAATGACAACAAAACAACCGAAGGCTTTAGTTAGTGGAGCAAAAAGGGTAAGTTATTGAGAGAGATCGGTAAATGTGGGTATTTCTGCTATGGACGGAGATATTCATCTATGAGCCACCCATTTCAACGCTCGCAGTTATTAAGAATAGTGTACATGTTTTATAGTATCCGCAGGCTGAGCGAATAATGGGGGTTGTTTGGCCATACTTCACCACGCCAGCCTATTATGGATATTGGTCGCGAAAGCCTACAAATTAGACTGGATAATAACTGACAGATAGAGGCAAGGCACATATAGGGCCACACAGGATGTTTAAAGAACCCGCTTCATGTGCAACATCTGGCTACTTTGCAGCCTCAGCTACTTTTTAGTTTCACAAATATTCGTGATCCACAAACCCCCCCAACTCAGGTGGGCTCCACCGAGTGATGCTCATCAAGATGGTGGTGATGCCTCTTCAGTCTGTGCACGTGTTCTACTGACGATGCGCTGCGATTTAATAATTTAATCTTCATCGTTTTCCAAAACAACTCAACACGTTCATCAATAACACTGCCATTAAAGGAAAAGCGTCTATACACACAATACGCGACATTCATATCAATTAGCATTCTTCTTAAACCCATTATGAATATGCTCTCAAAAAGAGCCATTGCCTGAAACGTCACCAGTTACACGTTTTCTATTACTTGTCTGCTATTAACCAATGTGTGGAGAGTTTGTTATCTTTGCTTGTGCACAACTGCCAACGCAGTGTCATCAAATAATAATAATAAATCTACAAGGAATGTAAGATGTTTGTTTACGTTGAGGACTGACAGGCAGCTTAAACGTTAAAATACCTGCGACCTTTGGAGACCACCTAGAAGTGGAATGATTCAACAAACACTGGCACAAGGCTCAGTAGCATTCCAAAGTTGAGTGGCTTATCTGTTGAACAGCTACAATGTAAATAGTTTAAGCACGAGTTATCATTTAAATGGAGGTAACCCTCCTATCTCCGCAACAGTGGTCAAGGGTCCTCTGTTTTTCCCTTCCACATTTACAATCAATTTGCATTCAGAGTATTTGCCTGCCACTATAAATATCCACCTGACAAGCCACTCCGTTGAGCTGTAATTTCTGATAACCAGGTCACATGTGAAAAAGAGCAGCAACTTATCTCAGTTAGCCTAGCCTCGTGAAATAAAAAATAGTTTTTAGTTCGCATAATCCCACACGTCACAATCCGCATTATATACTCAAGTGTGAATGTAGACCATGAAATATGGCACATTTGTAGAAAATATGCATCAACTTCCCGGATTGGCACTAAGCAAAATACAACATAAACATTATAAATTTAGCAAAACTGTGATGTTTTATACATCAAAATTTTCAGTATGTACTGTGTAATCACAGAAAGATACAAATATAGGCACACTTTGGCCCAAGTTGGCTGAAATGACTCGAAATGCTACACTGTCCCCTTATTTTTGAATGCTGCCAAAAAAAAATACAATTCTACAACAGATTCTTTACAGCTCAAAATCACCTTAAATTATAACAGCGCATATTTACTCATCGGTATCATCCCTATCACTATCAGAGCCATCATCCCATGTAGGTCTATCTTCTGTTTCCTGTCAAACATTTTAACAATTTTAGCACCGACATAAATCAGTACAAGGCAGTCTTGCAGACATACAGAAACATATTCCAGTCTCACATTTGCTATGCTTGCAACTGCAGTGGACTGCCTGCGACACACTTTCATGGGCAGGATTTCTAGTCATCCAGGTCACTGTTAACTCACCATCCTCGAGGTGCCATCCATTGCTAACGGGTGAAGGGGCACACATTATACCTTTCAGAGAATGTCTCATTATGGCTGCTTGGTAGTTTGCCCTTTTGCAGTGTTGGTACAGGGCGTCACTTGTCGGGGACATGGATAGTTCTGGCAAAGCTGACAATGCCATACAGAATGCTTTGTATCTTGCATCGTTCACATTTTCGGCAGATGACTGGCCATACAGGTGGCACACATATGTGCAAAGTAGCTCAAAGGTAGACTGGTCTAGGTTAAAACTGCTACCCAGATTTGTAAAAGCAGTCAGATATTCATCTTTCTCACAAGCAACAGAAAATGCCTTTCTTTTGCCTTTGCCATGAAAGGCACTTGTAGAGTCACAACCTGAGAAGGTATGGATCCCAATAAGTGCCAAACAGACACTTGTGCCAAGAGCAGACGACACCTTAGTTAAGTCAATGAGCCTTGTTTTGTTGCCAACCCCCTTGAAAAAATACAACTTACATGGTAAATCTGGCTGCAGACTTAAAGCAATCACTGCCACATCAGTATCAGGGCTCTTGATGACTACAGTTTGATGTTCCTATGCAGCATGCTGTGCATGTATAAACACCCTGGTGTCACATTCCTCATGATCACATGTCAGATCGTCAACAGCACTGAGAGTTTGTAAACCCTCCATTACAGTCACGCAGTGACACAGGTCTCCATGTGCTATGTGCAAGCTTAAGTCCTTACCCACAGTGGTAAGATCAGGCTCTCGCCACACAACATAGAGGAATTCTGCCAGTGCTTTCTTGTTTGTTCCATCTGATAGAACTTTTTCAATTTTTTTGTTGGTGTCTTCTGATCCCGTCCATAAATTTTCACCAGTTGTGTACCACCACCAGCTCTACGTGACCGTTCTAGGTTTTTAATACTCATTTTCGGATACTGGTCAATCACAAAGTTTATCCGTGTACGGTTGTGTTTCAGAGCAAGCTTGACTATGTACTGCAGTATGGTCTCTGCAAGCTCTCCAAAGGTACTTGGTATTGACCGAATGGCTTGAATGACTGCCATGCCATCAAAGAGAATAGCTCCATCTGTCGGAACTTTGTCAACTAAACAGTCTCCACCTTTGGTTTCCAATAAATCCATAAGAGCTGATTTGTTTGTTTTAGCAAGTTAACCATCAGCACTGGCTAATAGATATGACACAGTTCCCAAGGAGTGAGACAGAATTTCCCGCAGGTCTATTTTTCTACTTTGACCTATGACGAGTAATCTGGAGAATAGTTTCTTGTCGGCACGTAGAATCACTTCCTTGCCTGCTGCAGATTTCTTCTTTGTCTTTACTTGGTCACTAAAGGTCTTCAGTTTTTGTGTTTTGATGGGGGCAAATATGTCAACTGATGGTGGTAACAGTCTCTGGTCCATAAACGCTTTGACAGCATTTTCCCCTTTTTCCGGAGCTGCGAGCAAATCCCTCATGATTTCTTCAGCTGCTACTGTCCCAGAGCTAAGACACACAATGCCATCTTGGTGTGTATCAAAAGGATTCAGCATGGAATCTAGGGTGGAAATTATTCTGGTCACAGCACTTTCATCAGCATGAATTCGTGTGCTGTCAAGGTCTTTTCGTTTCCTTATATCGGGAGATTTACCTGCCATTGCCTCACATTGTCATGCTATGGCAGCCCTTTCATGTTGCGACAATATCCAGCGATATACTGCAGCCCGATTCTGTGTTAACCCTCTCCAACCACCCTTTGTCTTGGAATCTCTGTTGCATGTTTGCGCAATGGCCTGGTCACAAGCAATCGAGGCAAATCCATGGACACTTTGATATTGGACAGTCCACTGGCCTTTAACACTGAGCTCACTGTGGCAAGAAGGATGTGTGAGGGGCAAATTGACCATTTCCAGCCAGTATGAAGGTAAATACCTAGCATAATTTACACGATCATACGCAAAAAACCATGCCATCATCAAGCGCACTGTTGACAGGTGAAGCTGCCAATCCGATTCTCGTGTTGCTCTCACAAATAGAAGCAGTAACTGTACCATGTCGATGTATGAACTCCAGAAGGCAAACGTTGGGTTTTCTGCACTTCTTCTTTTAACAAAGTCTTCATATTTCGAACACATTTTGTCAAATTTCTCATTTGCACACAAAACATCCATTTTTCTGTCCGTGAATGCACATTTGATCTCATTGATGACATCCAGACTCTCATATCTCTCCTCTGGTGGCAGAAAATCTAAGAAGGTGAGAAGTCTGATGCGTTGCAGACTCTCATACAGAAGTTTGTGTGCCCTCATGCAGCGGTTGTAATGATGACCACTGATCACTCCATTGATGGATCATGTGGCAACAACTTCGGACTCAATGAGTATGTCTTGCAGTACTGCATCTCCAAACCTTTTTCCTAGAATGCTCAAGTAGGACATGCATGTGTGAAATTCACCTAGTCTAATCACTATACGCTGAGTAAAGTCATCATCTTTCCAGCGGATTTGCTGAGCTTTGGCATATATAGCTTGGTCAAAAACTAACACTATATGGTCCAGTTCTAGCTGATTAGCAATTCGGACACTTCGCTTCAGAATTGTGCTTACTGTTGACATCTCTGTCGGTGAAGCCTCAATGACTGGAAGATAATAGAGTGCTGACTTTTGCAGACTGCCATCACCTTGAAGTAATGTATGGAAACCTGTCCAGCTTGGTATTGTGCATCTTTCAGCATCTATGGACTTTACAAAAACATATGCCAGTTCAGTTGGTACAGCAGACACTGTGTTAAATTTGTATGTGTCCGCCTGTAATGGAACACTTTCCTGATGAAACAAGTTCTGTGGTCCTTGTCTTTTAGACTGATGGTACTGTTCGACAGGGATGCTAGGGGGTACTTTCAATGAGGAAACTCCCTTCTGTAGTGGTTGTATGTTTGTTGTTGACACAGGTTCAACTACAGAACTTTGCAGCATAATCCCATTTGTGTGTTGGGTAGTTCCACGACCTGACAGTGTCTCCTCCCCAAAGTCAATATTGTCCCACACAAGTACTGTAGGAACCTTCTTTGAGAATCCCTTTGGTATTTTGTCTCTGCCCTCTACTAGTTGAAGTTGGGCAAGGCTAGTGTCTAGACTCTAGACTAACAACTGTGTCCCATGATGCACAATGTCCTAGTCTAAATTTCGATTTAAAGCTTTCGTGACTGCAGGGATTCATCTTCTTGTTTCTTTCGGTAAAGTCACGTAGAAGGGAAGTAATAAAATAATAAAAATAAAACATATTAAAATAATTCTCACGACGTTTCGGCCACAACGCAAGCAGCCGTCCTCAGGTGAAGACCAGGTCTGTCGGGGAGACAGCGTCTGAATGAAACACCACCATGCTTGGAGCGTATATTTAAGCTGGGTTGGAAGGGGGGAAGGGCGCCTTGACAAAATAATTTGCATATCAAGAGGAATTTAGCATATTTATGGGAAATGCAGGTATGTGCTTAGTACTACTTGTGAAATGCGCAGGAGGCGGGCGGGGGGTTTCAAAGTCATATTATGCCCGTGCATTATGCAGGATTAGCAGCATCAAAGGGAGGGGGTAGGTGTAGCATTAATAAAGGGAAGGAATGTTAATAGTATGTAGCTGCAGTAACTAAACAACCACGTATAAAACTAAAGTATTAAACTACATAGTATCATCAGTATACTAAATATACTCTCCAATAAGCTGAGCTACTAACAGTAAGTAATACATTACAATTCTATGTCGCAAAAAATATAATATGCTTCCAGCTAAACTTTTTTCCTTTACATCACACGGGTCTACCCCGTACTATATGCTGCCATAGACAAACCCAACATTAAATTATATACTGTATTACTATACATCACCCTATACCTTAGAATAATACATAGTGTAATATTACATATTATTCTATCCACCCTACTGTTAATCATACTGCTGTATATTCACTATACAATTACGATACTATATATTGCCTTATACATTGTATTAAACATTACAATTTTATACTATTTATTATTATACAATCTGCTATACACTATACCATTGACCGTCGAGTGAAAGATGCTAAGAGGAAGCAAAATGAAACACCACCACGCTTGGAGCGTATATTTAAGCTAGGTTGGAAGGGGGGAAGGGCGCCTTGACAAAATAATTTGCATATCAAGAGGAATTTAGCATATTTATTGGAAATGCAGGTATGTGATTAGTGCTACTTGTGAAATGCGTAGGAGGTGGGCGGGGGGTTTCAAAGTCATATTATGCCCGTGCATTATGCAGGATTAACAGCATCAAAGGGAGGGGATAGGGGTAGCATTAATAAAGGGAAGGAATGTTAATAGTATGTAGCTGCAGTAACTAAACAACCACGTTAAAAACTAAAGTATAAATTACATAGTATCATCAGTATAACAAATATACTCTCCAATAAGCTGAGCTACTAACAGTAAGTAATACATTACAATTCTACGTCGCAAAAAATATAATATGCTTCCAGCTAAACTGTATTCTCTTACATCACACGGGTCTAACATTAAATTATATACTGTATTACTATATACCACCCTATACCTCAGAATAATACATAGTGTAATATTACACTATGTATTATTCTATCCACCCTACTGTATATCACACTGCTGTATATTCACTATACAATTATGATACTATATATTGCCTTTTACATTGTATTAAACATTACAATTTTATACTATTCATTATTATACAATCTGCTATACACTATACCATTGACCGTCGAGTGAAAGATACTAAGAGGAAGCAACGAAATTTGTCAATGGAAGAGTGGCGGTAGGAGACTTGCAGCGGAGCAAAGAATCCATTCTCTGTGGAGAATAAAAGATATATAGTCAATGCCAGTGAGTGGACTGCGGTCTGAAAGTCACCATAAACGTGAAAACAATCAGTTACGATCCGAAATGGTTTATTACGTCCTTCCAATGATTGCTGAGCCAGAATCCATCTTCTCGGTTGAAATTGTTTCTGTGTTTGCATATGTGGATCGCCTCATGAACGAATCTCTCATGGTAGCCAGATGGCTTGCAGAGAACCTCTGTCTTGGAGAAGTTAATGTCATGTGAGCCCACTGAATTGTAACAGTGATCTGCCACGGCTGAGGTGTTTGTCCTACCGTGTTTCAGGTCTGCTTAATGTTCACGGATGCGGTCCGAGACATGTCGTTTGGTTTCTCCAATGTAACTGCTACCACAGAGGAAACTTAGTTTGTAGACGCCAGGGTACTGTATGTCTGGAACCACATCTTTTACAGACGGGACCAGATCACGGATTTTGTGTACTGTGTTGGATCGGACCTGGATCTTGTGTTTAATCAGGATTTTGGAGATATTTTTGTGACCCCAACAATGTAGGGTAAGGTGATGGTTTTGAAAGGCTCCTCAACAGGATCCATCTTGATGGTTGGAGCGATGGCTTTGCGGATTGTGTAGTCGGAGTAACCATTAGCCTTAATAGCATGGCGTACCTGTTTGAGTTCACTGGCAATGTGTTCCTGGTCGGAAATGCATTGGGCTCTATGGTATAGAGTCTTGATGAGGGAATTCTTCTGGGATGGATGGTTGTGGGAATCCGGTTTTAGGTAAGCATCCGTATGGGTGGCTTTCCTGTAGACAGAGTGACTCATTGAACCATCAGGTCTCCTTTTAATTAGGACATCCATAAAGGGTAGCTTGCCATCTTTTTCGACTTCCATGGTGAATCTGATGGCTGGGTGTATGGAATTGATGTGGTCGAGGAATTGGTCTAGAGCAGGCCGGCCATGTGGCCAGATGACAAAAGTGTAATCTACGTACCTCTTCCATAAGGTCGGGCGAAGAGTGACAGTCTGGATGGCGTCAGTCTCAAATCATCTGGAATATCAACATAATGGGCCAGTGTTGGTTCCTCAGTTGCACCAATAATCTAGGAAATCAGATTGTACAGTTCAATTGGAACGACAGATTTTGCCTCGCTCACATTTAGGTCATCTGATGTGGGTGGCCACGGGCATTTCATACCGGGAGAGTCACACAGAAGCATCTTTAATATTAATGCCGCACTGTAAAGTGTCCTCGTGTCCTCTGCAGTATTGATGGAGGCCATTGAACTTGGTCTTTGTGGACCAGCTTTTGCACTAGCCCTGTTTTCACAGTCACTTTCGCTAGTTACCTCAGTTGACTTTCTTGTTTCTGTACCTGATGGATGAGGTAGCCTGTCTATCAGCTTATCTGCAGACAATGTCTCAACGAAAACCATCTCACTTATGTTGCGCTTCTTGGGGGAGTGAAACACCAGCTGGGGAAAATCACGGGCCAACCTCCTCTTCAATTTATTCTGCCTGAATCAAAAAGATAGAGTGAAAGATGATCACAATGATATAAATAAAGATATATTCACACTGAATTTGTTTTTAAGTTAAAATACACTGTTAACAGATTCTACACGTTATAAAATATTATTATGATTATTATGAATTCTATTTTTGTTAGAAAAAGAATGTTGCATAAACGTTCTTTCCGAAGATTCCAAAGACATTTGTGGTATTCAAATTACCTGTAGTTTGAAGCATCAAGATCTTCATGTTTTTTCACCAGATTAAAAAAGATCCTTCTTAGCTGAGTCATTGTCAACACCTCTTGGTTTACAATTATTCTATGGCGGATGATCCTCTCACGTAAGATCTTGTAGCTGGCATCGAAGGTTGGCTCATTTCTGAAAAGAAAACACATTAAAAACAGAAAAGATGTATTACTTTATGTGCCATAACTATTGCACAATGGCTTAAATTTAAAAGGTAGTATAAATAGTAGCAAATCGAAACCTGACAAAGTGATTTGAGATTTTTTTTTATTCTTCAGAAAAAAAAATATTTCTAGTTTCTTCTACCTTAACAAATCACTAAACATGTTTTCATTTTGAATTACTGGTGCAATAGTTGTGCAGTCAAGACTGTGTTTACAGACAAATCGACAATATAGATGGTCAATACTTTACTTTTGAAATGTGAAAATGTGAGGGAATTATTAATTATTATTTAATAATATAAAATATTAATAACTCACTGTTCTTCTGAGGTCACAGTAACTGATGCACTAGACTTTGTCATGAACCTGGTGTACTGTCTATAACAGGACTTGTGGTATCGCACCTCCAGAGACACACAGTCTTTGTCTCGAATATGCACAAGAATGCTAGTGTCTTCCTTCATCTCAGCAGCTTTCAGCAACTTACCTGTAAATAAATAATAAAAAAACTAATTCAACTAATAAAAAACTGTGTTAAGAGTTAAACAATATTCAGTGTTCTGGCTGTAGCTATATGCAAAACAATGCAAATCTGTCTCTGACTGTAAAATAAACATTACATAAATTATGTAATTGTAATTGAAAGTTAGCCATGGTACCCAGCATAAGGGAATAAAGTTCAAACGTGTGTGTGTGTTTGTGTGTGTGTTTGGTTTTTACCTACCTGCTGACAACGTTTCTGCCTGTGAAAGATGGTCCTTCTGGCGTTTGCCTCCCACAGTAATGTACTTGTCCATTTTCTTACAAATTATGCACAAGGCAGGAAGCACAGGACCAGCACAAGCTACTGGCAGGCCTAAGTTTCTTTATTGGACAATAAACTGTAGCGATACTAACGTTACTACCCGATGGCACAGACTGGCCTTGATCTTGAGCTTCAGGACGCTGTGTGGCCCGTTTCTCGGCCGCATCCAAGCGCTTTTTGTCAATGAAACGCCTGTAGCAAGTTGAGTGAAACCCATCGTCTTCGGGAACATTGTCAAACTCAATTTCTAGACAATGTTTGTATGTTTCTGCTATTCTCTGATTCTCACCTTGCAAAGAAAGCCACCGTTTGACGCAGTTTATGAATGTATCCCACCGTGTGCGTGTAAAATCCTTTGTTTCTTCTTTCTTTATGGACGTGAGATGCATGTAGCATTGTTTAAAATACTTTTTACGGACTTTTGAAGGAGGTCTGGCCGTAATTTCCTCTTCTTCACTACTCGTTATTGACAAGGGCGCAGACATCTTGGACTAATATTCACCTGTCGTCCCAAAAAAGCGGCCACCTTATTGGTCTAGCGCAGTGGTTCTTAACCTTGTTGGAGGTACTGAACCCCACCAGTTTCATATGCGCATTCACCGAACCCTTCTTAATTGGAAAAATAAAATGTTTTTTTCAAATTCAAAACATGTTTTACTGGTGCACAAAATGAACCGTGCATCAACATCACTGTGTTCAAAGAACAAAACCAGCTAAACATGATTTTCACACAAAAACAAAAACATAATAATTAATACTTACTGCAAATCAGTGTGACTTCTGCTGTTGCCTTTCAGAGACCAGTTAAGAAATGCGCGACTTCATCTTAGCAAGTGCCACTTTCATGTCATTTTCGCAACAAAGTCTGTTCCTTTTCTTCGTTTTTATGTCCAGCATCCTCAAAAAGAATTGCTCGCAAAGATATGTTGTAACAAACGGTATGAAAATCTCCAGGGCTTTCTTAGCAATAACAGGGTACGTTACCATTTGTTGACACCAAAACGTTGAGAGCGTTGTTGTTCTGAAGAGTTGCTGTTGAACCTGGCTCTGCTGAATTTCAATGATTTCGTGGAGGTATTCATCATTGACATCTGCTGTCTCAACACTAAACGTGAACGGCTGTCTCACCCATGCTGGATATGACTCTCTAGTAGGGAAGTATCCGTCGAGAGACTTTGCAAGCTCATCTAAGTGCGTGGCAATTGCTTGCTTCAGTTCCGCGGGTACAGAAATGTCTCCGATTCCAGATACATCTTCGATCTTACTCACATAGTCGTCAAGCAGGGGAAAGTTTGCGAAGTTATCGTTCTCTGTTCGTCGTTTCTATAACTGTAGCTTTTTTTGAAAAACCTTCAGGTTTTCTTCCGCTTCAATGATGTTGACTCCACCACCCTGCATCTGCTGATTGAGATGATTGAGAGCTGCGAAGTTATCAGCCATGCACGCTAAAATGAACTCAGAATTTTTGAAGCAATCTGCATGATAATGTTGGTGCTCTTGCAAAAACAGAGCTAATTCCACACGCATGGCAAAAACACGATTCAGCACCTGTCCCCGGGAAAACCACCGAACGTTAGAATGGTACAGAAGTACCTCGAATTCAGAGCCCATTTCTTTACACAGCTCACTGAAGATGCGGTGCCTCAGAGCACTATTTCACACATAGTTCACGCATTCCACTACAATTTTTAATACTTCTGTCAGTTTTGGAGGCAAGGTTTTTGTTGCCAACGCATGCCTGTGCAGAATACAATGCGTAACAATGATGTGTGGTGCATCGGCTTTCACTAGCGCACCAAAACCAGACTTTCTTCCCACTGTAATAAAGGACTCGACCACGAAGTCTGGCTTGGTGTCCTTTATTCGGTTCTTCCTCGCAACCCACACGGCTGTCCTTCTATACGCCTTCCGCACTGATACTGATACTGCTGTTTACCCCGTCACACCAACAGCTCCTCTGTTGGTCTCCCGTTGTTCTCGTAACCTTCCAGCAGCCTCGCCGCTGTTACCCTCACGCAGCCCCCACTGGCTGCACTCGCTGCTGTTTCTCTTCTCGTCGCTCTCGTAGCCTCTCACACACAGCCTCGCCGGCTGTGTTCACCGCAGCTCCTCAACCACCCTCTCTCCAGCAGCCACACTGCTGTCTTCTCTCGCAGCTCCGCTGGCTGCTCCCTTAGCTGGCCACCGCTGGCCGCCGGTGCCACTCTTCCTGACTTCGCCCAACGTGGCCTTACTCTTGTCCAGACTCTCACTCTCCTCCCCTCCTCTTCCGGTCTCATCCCTTAAGAACCTTAACCTTGCTCCCACGTCACCTAACTCCACCTCTCCGTGACGTCACATCCGGGAGGTCGCCCGCGCCCGCATTACACCACCCTCCCCCGTGGAGAAAAACCCAGCCGACCTCGGCTGAACAACACCAACAGTAATGCGGGCGAAACCGACCCTAACACACCAAAGGACACCAAGCATGCAATATAACAGTAAGAACAATCAACACAACTCAATAATCAAGTAACGTAGCAGAAGCAGGCAATAAATACACAGTAAGAGCAATAACGCAACGTAACAATCAACGAAACACAAGGGATTTAGAACGTGTGCGGGTCGCCGGCCCGTCCCGGACGGTCGGCGGCCCATCCGCGGAACGGGAACGTGATGGAGTTTGAGGAGTGACAGGGTGAAATCCCCCTGTCGCTGTTGGAAGTCCACCAACGTCCCGTGTCCCTGAAGGATCAGTCTCGGGCGTGTCCCGCGGATGTGTCTGCAGCGGGGTCAGAAGGGCTGCAGGGCTCGAAGTTCCCGCAGATCTGGCAGGCACCCTCCGAGCAGGGCGCCTCGTCCCCTCTGGTGTCAAGGCCGGCCTGCCTGGAACAGGTATGACAGGCGCTCTAGCAAGATCAATGGACGCAGGCGGGGGAGAGTCGGCAGCAACAGACCCCGGCAAGGCAACATTGGGAGATGAAGCATCATGTAGGGGAGCAACATACGGTTTCAAGCGCGACGTGTGAACAAACCAGCGGCGAGAACCAATCTGAACACGCGCCGACTGAGGGTTAGGAACCTCAATGAGGCGGACAGGCCCTTGCCAAGGTTTGTGACATTTGGGAGAGGTACCCGGCCGCACCTGCGGACAATGGAGCCAGGCCAGGTCCCCAACCTTCCAGGGGCATTCCCCCTTGGAACGCCGCGCATACCTCTCGTTCCGGGCCTGGGCTTTGGCCGTAGCCACGCGGGCACTCTCCCGCGCCTCCGAGACCCGGCGAACAGTGTCCCGAATGTAGTCAGGGAGTGGTTTACAAGGTCCCTACACACCGGTTCCCAGCTGCACATCCATCGGCGGCACGTTTTCCCGACCATACATAAGGTAAAACGGCGAATAACCCGTAGCCGCATGAGGAGTCATCCTGTACGCCGAAAGCACCCCCGGGATGTGCAGGTCCCAATCCGATTGTTGTTCACTCACCGTATGGCACAGCATGGCAGACAATGTCCGGTTTAGCCGCTCAACCATACCATCCGTTTGCGGATGGTATGGGGATGTCCGGACCTTCTTAGTCCCTAGGCCCGCGCATACTTCCGCCAATAATTTAGAAGAGAAATTTCGGCCCTGGTCCGTGAGGAGTCTCTCCGGCGCACCCTTGTCCATAACGTATCCGAACAAAAAGGCGTTGGTAATGGCCAAGGCCGATTGGTCGGGCAACGGCCAGGCCATCGGCCAACGGGAGAGGTACTCAACCCCGACCAGCAAATATTTATTACCCCTCGCCGATGGTGGGAAAGGACCCAAAATGTCCAGTGCCACCAATTCATTAACCCGCGACACCTGAATTGACTGTAAAGGCGGCACATAAGGATGTTTAGGTGGCTTACGTCGGGCACAATCAGGGCACGCGTGGACGTGCCCCACGACATCCGTCGCCATGCCATGCCAAAAATAATGACGTTGCAAAGTCAACAAGGTCTTCTGCACACCCAGATGTAATAGCGTGTCACAATGGAGAGTTCTAATCAACTCGTATCGCAGGGAAGCAGGCACCACCAGACGCCAGCGCTCCTGGAGACCTTCCCTCTACATGAGCAGACCATCTCGGATCGCGGTTTCCGGCGCACCCTCCGTAACCGGACCCCCAATCTCCACTTTAGATCGCTTCCGCAAGGACACTAACGAATCATCCATCATCTGCTCCCGTATCCAAACAGACCGTGGCAGATTCAAAACCCCATCAGTCGGCCCCGGTTTCACAGGAGCATCCGGCTCCTCAACAGCCAACACCAGCGGTTGAGGGGGGGATAGGCTGGGCGTACATCTATGCGTCCCCAACGCACATTTGCAAGGGGAGCGCTGCGGCAATCTGGAAAGTGCGTCTGCGTTCGCATGGCGCACCCCTTTGCGATGGTGAATTTGAAATGAAAATTCCTGTAGCGTGTCCAACCAACGCGCCAGCTGGCCGGAAGGTTGATCCATTTTAAGGGCATATTGCAAGGCCGCATGATCCGTACGTACGATAAAGGAACGGCCGTACAGGTACGGTCGAAACTGACGTAGGAAAAAAACCACGGCTAGGAGTTCCCTGCGAGTGACACAGTAGCGGGTTTCCGCGGGCGACAAGACCCGGCTACCATACGCAACGACGCGCTCTGCGCCCCCTTTAGACTGAGATAACACCGCGCCAATACCTGTGTCACTCGCGTCCGTATCAAGGATGAACGGTTGATCGAAATCGGGATAATCCAATGTTGGGGCCGTAGCCAACAGATTACGCAGACTCTGAAAGGCCGCCTCTTCTGGCGGTCCCCACACAAACTTACGTCCCTTACCCGTAAGGAGGTGCAAGGGCCTCGCGATGGTCGCAAAATTCGGTACAAATCTTCGATAATACGAGGCAAATCCCAGAAAGCGACGTACATCCCCCACGGTTGCCGGAGTTGGCCAATCTCGGACGCACGCCGTTTTTTCCGGGTCCGTAGACACCCCCTCAGCGCTCACGATGTACCCCAAATAACGGACGGACCGTTGCAGTAGGTGACATTTCTTTGGTTTGAATTTCAAGTTCGCGGAGCGCATCCTCGCGAACACCGTCTCCAACCGCCTTAAATGTTCATCAAATGTGCGGCTGAAGACAATAATATCGTCCAAATATATGAGACATGTCTCCCACTGCAACCCCGTCAAAACGAGCTCCATGAGCCTTTGAAATGTGGCAGGGGCCGCATTCAGCCCCATCGGAAGGCAGTTAAATTGAAATAACCCCTGCGGCGTACGGAATGCGGTCTTCTCCCGTGAGGGCTCGTCAAGGGGAAGCTGCCAAAATCCCGAAGAGAGGTCCAGTGTAGAGAATAACTTAGCCCCCGACAATGCGTCGAGGGAGTCGTCCATACGCGGCAGGGGATACGCATCTGCCACCGATATCTTATTCAATTTCTGAAAGTCAACACAGAATCGTAATTTGCCATCCTTTTTCTTAACCAAGACCACAGGCGCGCCCCATGGGCTGTTTGATGGCGATATAATATCCGCAGCCAACATGTCTTCCACTGCCCCCCGAACGTGTTCTCGCTCGGTGGGACTCATTCGGTGCGAATTCAATCGAATAGGGGCAGCGTCGCCTGTATCTATATGATGGTGAAGCAACGAGGTGCGTCCCAAATCCAAATCATTGGAGCTGAACACATCCGAATACGTCAGTAATAATTTGTGAAGCGCACCCCGTTGATCCACAGACAAGGAAGAATTTCCGTCACATAAGCTAGCAATCCAGCGATCATCCGAAGGCATAGGCTCGGAAACACCAGCAACCACTTCCTGGCTATGCGAACAATCGTGAGCCGTAAATGCCGTAGTGGCATGTGCCACAACCGTGCCAGCCGGGACGCGAACATTTTCAATACCCGCGTTGAGCACCTGCAAAAACGGCAATTGATCTGGCCGGACGATGGTCTGTGCCCCAACCAGCGCCAACCCGGCCGTTATCGAGGCTGAAGGTGACAACAAGACCCCAACCGCTCCTAGCTGACTAGGCAGGGGCTTCCGATACCGCAAGGGAATAAGCATCTGTGAGCCAGGTGGGATGTCAACAGATGCCACGGATAGCGCCTGCACTTGTACGGCCGAAGCAGGTCGCCCCCAGGGCGACGGCAGAAACGAAATTTGACGGCCACCCGGCAGTTCAATACAATTCTCATTAATTTTGATCAAAATAGGCATCTTAGCCAGGAAATCAGTGCCCAATAAACAAGGAACTGCCAAGGATCTTGAAATCAACACAACGCCCGAGGCCGACACATCCCCGATAGATATTTTAGCGTCCACCTGGCCCACGATGCCCATACTACCCCCGTTCGCAGCGACGCACGACCCGTAAACCGGACGCACGGCCCCGGGTGAGATGCCCAACAGATGAAAAATGACATCCGATATTATAGTCGCGGACGCTCCGGAATCGACCAAAATGCGCACGTCCACCCCTTGTATAGACCCCGGCACGGTGGACGAACCCGTAGCGGCCGCGACAACCCTCCGTGCCAATTTGCGCCACTGCGTCACAGAGCGACAAGGCCCCGTCGAAGGTCTCTCTTTAACAACAACACTAGGATCGCACAACGAAGGTGATGGGTGAGGTGTAAAGCCTTGCCGGGTGTCTGGTGCGTGCCGACTTGCCTGGTTCGGTGGTTCCTTGGTCGGCTTGGCCGTTGATGAGGCCTCCTGTTGCGGCGGACCCGGGATGCGGGCCCAGCAGTCCTTCGCGTAGTGGCCCCTCCGTCCGCAGCGGAAACAATCGGCGTCGTTGCGCCGAAGCGCAGGCCTTGCATCCCGCCGGCCCCGTACCGGTGGTGTAGCGCGAGAGGCCGGCCCACCGCGGCCTGACCATGGCCCAGAGGCGGCCGTCAGCTCCTGAGGGCCCCCCCCATCCGGCACGTATACCGACTTCGTAGGGTCCCAACCCAGAGCGCCAACCTCTGCGACGGGCCCCCCTGTCCACGCCGCGACTTGTTTCCACCGTCGGAGGTTGAATTGTGCATCCAGACATTTTGCGCTTCTCATGCCCACACACCGGCATGGGAATCCCAAGATCCCGCGACAGCTCGAGCATCTTGCCCAAGATGAGAGGCTCGAGCAGGTCAGGTGTTGTTTCTGGATACGCGGCCATAGCCAAATCAAGCACCGCACCCCTGTATGCCACGGGCGATTCCTCGGGCGCTCGTTGTCGTTGAGCAAATCGCCGATGCGCGTCGTCAGGAGGCTCGTAGGCGTCGGCCATTTCTTGAAAAACTCCATATAATGTCTTCTTCTTTTCGGCCTTAATGGAACGAAAAAATCGAACAGATTCGTCGTCCAGAAGAGTCGGCAACACTTCTAAGGCCTCAGCATCGGTCCATCTCGCAGAACGGACCGCCGCCAAAAATCTGCAGGCGAAAGCGCTCCAGTCGCCCCCAATGGCGAATTCTTTGACCGTGGTGAGATGGCGACTCCGACTTCTCTTTACTCCACTCTCCGCCGATGGCTCCTCCGGTGGCAAATTCAAAATGGCGTCGAACCGCGGCGTGGTCAAGATGGCGGTTTCCCGCCGCGGAACGCGCAAGATGGCGGCCTCCTGCCGCGTGGCCGATGGCGCCGGGAGCGAAGATACCGTGGCGGCCTGTGGAGCATCCTCCGCCCTCTCCGTCGCCGTCCTTGGGGTGACGAGATGACACAATTGACCCAGGACGTCCTTGAGCGTCTCCAGTTGCTCCGCCACCTGCAGCCATCGCAGATCAGCGTCTGATGTTGTCGGCGGCCCTGACACTGCGGCTACATCTTCAACCCCAGTCCCCGCACTCGTTTCAGCAGGGCTCTCCTCCACCACCCCGGCAGGATCCATGTTTGGCGGGAAGTCGTCGTCTTCGGACGAAGAAGCCGATGCTGGCGCTGGAACATTTTTCTTTCTCACTTGTTTCGACATGCCGTTGCACTTCCGACACCAATGTAATAAAGGACTCGACCACGAAGTCTGGCTTGGTGTCCTTTATTCGGTTCTTCCTCGCAACCCACACGGCTGTCCTTCTATACGCCTTCCACACTGATACTGATACTGCTGTTTACCCCGTCACGCCAACAGCTCCTCTGTTGGTCTCCCGTTGTTCTCGTAACCTTCCAGCAGCCTCGCCGCTGTTACCCTCACGCAGCCCCCACTGGCTGCACTCGCTGCTGTTTCTCTTCTCGTCGCTCTCGTAGCCTCTCACACACAGCCTCGCCGGCTGTGTTCACCGCAGCTCCTCAACTACCCTCTCTCCAGCAGCCACACTGCTGTCTTCTCTCGCAGCTCCGCTGGCTGCTCCCTTAGCTGGCCACCGCTGGCCGCCGGTGCCACTCTTCCTGGCTTCGCCCAACGTGGCCTTACTCTTGTCCAGACTCTCACTCTCCTCCCCTCCTCTTCCGGTCTCATCCCTTAAGAACCTTAACCTTGCTCCCACGTCACCTAACTCCACCTCTCCGTGACGTCACATCCGGGAGGTCGCCCGCGCCCGCATTACACCAGCATGACTGGAGCTCCGTCCGAACAAACTGCAGAAACCATATCCCACGAAAGATTGTTGTCTTTGAAGAAGTCATCCACAAGTTTCTTCACATCGGCTGCCTTAGTTGGTGTTGTAAGAGGCTTACAAAATAAAAAAATCTTCCTTTATCACGTCGTCTTTCACATAGCGCACGAATACAGCAAGCTGGCTTAGATTGGAAACGTATGTGGTCTCGTCGAGTTGCAGGCTGAATTTTGCCGGGCTTGAAATCAGATCTGCAACTACTTGAGCCAAGATGTATTTGCTCATGTCCTCTATTCTGTCGCTGATGGTGTCATTTGAAAGAGGAATTTGGGATAACTTAACTTCAGCCGCTTTTCTCAGCATGATATTCGCCATCTTCAACACAGCTGGTTTTATGAGTGTTTCACCAATGGTGTGTGGTTTGCCCTGCTTTGCGATCAGGTAAGCAACTTCGTACGATGCTGAGGATCGGTTTGTTGATGGGTACAAAGCCGAGAACAGGCAGAGTAGCCATTTTATCGAATCTGGCTCTCTTCACCATGAATTCAGCGAGCGTTGGGTTCTTGTATTCCCCATCTCCATGCAGCTGAAGGAAGTGTTCCTTTAGTTTTGCCGGTGCTAGACTAGAATTGCTCAACTTGGCATTGCAAATCATGCAGTTAAGACGCTGACTCCCATCACGTTACGTTATACATGTGAATCCATATTGTACATTATTCTTTGGTTCTTTCGGTAAAGTCACGTATAAAGATAAAATAATAAATTAAATAATAGCATACGACGTTTCGATTGCAACACAAGCAATCATCATCAGGTATAATGAAATAGCGACACAAAATCTAACCAGAAAACCACAGACAGACATATAAGCAGACAGATATCACCAAGATACACAGAGAGAGCAACACAGGTACAGAGAGGGGTGATCGTCTCTGTGGGGTGGCCTTAAATAGACAGACGGGGGCGGAGGCAGAGAGAGGGAGGGGTTAGAGAAAAAAATTTACATGTCAATGAGTACGAAGAGACGCGTAGTAAAGTACGCAGACTTAGAGGGAGAAAGAACACACTAAATTAAACAACCTAGCAAAGTATCGAAATGTTATGTAAAACGACACAGAGAGTCGGTCAACACACAATTAACGCATAGCCTGGTCGATTACGTATTTCAAAGATTGCTAATTTAGAATTTAAGTGTGAAAATTCCAAAGAAAGACAAAACATAAAAACAAGAGGAACGGAGACACACAGACAGAGCAGAACACAAGAACGACAAAAAACGAGTGTAGACAGAAAAAATCACACCAAATATACAGGCAGAGAGAGAGAACAAAAAACCCAGAGAGAGAGAAAAAGGCAAACTCAGAACTTCCCCGTAGAAGTGGTTCAATCTTAATTTTGGAGCTTTCGTGACTGCAGGAATTATTCTTTGGTTCTTTCGGTAAAGTCACGTATAAAGATAAAATAATAAATTAAATAATAGCATACGACGTTTCGATTGCAACACAAGCAATCATCATCACGTCGTATGCTATTATTTAATTTATTATTTTATCTTTATACGTGACTTTACCGAAAGAACCAAAGAATAATTCCTGCAGTCACGAAAGCTCCAAAATTAACATATTGTACATATTCGTCCGACCACTTTCTTTTTTTGCTCGACATAGTAAGTATGAAGGGATTCAAATATTAACAAAGAAATCACACGTCGTACCATCACGACAGTCACAAGTCGACTACCGAGCGCACCAAATTCCCTGCAGTACAGATAGGCCAAGCGATGTAGCGTGATGACTTGCAGCCAATGATGGCCAAGCCGGACGTGTTATCACGAATCATATGAGTCGGGTGTGAGACTGACTCACCGAACCCCTGGGGTTCGATCGAACCCCAGTTAAGAACCACTGATCTAAGGACTTTATAGCAGTAACTGCACGCATTGGGGTGGGGGGGGGAAGAGGACATCACACTGTGAAGAGAAATCGGTAGCGTGATGTGTATATTAATTCCATGTTAAACGCGTAAAATTAAATGTCCCCTGTGAGCCGGAGCGAAAGCGCATCACTTGGCAGGGTCCGCCCCCCCAGGCAATTGTCGTGTTTTGGTACGGTCGATGTCACGCAATAAGTAAATAATTAAAATAAGAATGCGACAAAATCGTTAATTAAACGACTTTAAAATTTACGGACGTGAAAACGGAATAACCTATTCCCACCACGGGGCTTGGGACGTGCCGGCTGGCAAATTATTTCGGTCTTAAACCACACCGTCCGATAGCCAAATCCCCCGCAAGCGCGCGCGGAGACTTTTATATATAAAAAAAGAGTTTGCGCACGCTTTCGAGGGATTTGGCTCTCAAACGGCGGGGTTAACGTAGAAAAAAAATTGACAGCCAGCACGCCCCAAGCCCCGCGGTGGCAATAGGCTATTTCTTTTTCACGTCCGTCACCTTTAAATTAGTTAATTAGCTGCACGGGTGTTGCCCCTAGCAATGCAGGCGTGTCATCAGTGGAGGGTGGGGGGGATTTCTCCTTCGCGTTCAAAATGCAACAAAAATACACACAACACTCAGGTAAATTGATCAAAGTGTCATGTCCTCTTCTCTCCCCCCCACCCCAATGTGTGCACTTACTACTATAGGCTCGGTACATACTAATATGATAGCGCTTACATAGTATTATTTTAGAGTGGGCGGGGGGCTGGTGGGGGGGGGGGGAGGTAGCGCCCCAGCCCCCAGCCTGGCAATCTAGGCGAGGCCGCGGGCTCTGCATGGGACTAGGCCTCACCACGGCAATGTATAGTACTATTTTATTCTATATTTTGCTAAGAACTCAGCTTCTCATTGTTTACTATTATTAAACAAATAAGTTGTCAGATATTACTATAATAATGTTTGTGTGCCGATAATAACTCAGGTTTGATGTTTACTATTATGAAGCAAATAAGTTGGCAAATATTACAATAATGTTTGTGTGCACGTAACAACTCATGTTCATTGATTACTTTCATGAAGCAAATACTATGGCAAATATTACAATAATAATGTTTGTGTGCAGAAAACTTATTTTTCATGTTGACGTTGCTAAATATTCCCTTTTCTTCCTGTATTTTTTTTACGCTGTGACGGTGGAGTGCCAGTCTGTCCTGTGGCCTGCTGTCTGCTGATTAATTAGTGCACTGCCACTCTATTATCTACACTTGTTCTGCCTCACGGCAGGGGTTTTGCCTCACGGCAGATGGGGGGGCGTATGTACACAGGAATTTCCTGTTTTTGATGCTAATTTTGGACACGTGACCAGGAAGTTGCGATTTAAGATTCCCGCTCAACCACACGGGCGTCGGCCATTACAAACATAATTCAATATGGCGACACACATCGCGTCCCAGTGAAGCCAGCCGCAATTGTTCATTGTGGGACTTTAATAAGCATTGTCTGTAAGTTCGTTTATGTTCTTATAATATTGGTAATGCTATTATAATGTTAGAATGACCGTTAAAATGATGTAAATGCCCTTATAATGCTGTTAAATTGTTATGATAAATACGAGGCCTAGTTAACAACGAAGCCTGCTACTTTCCTTATATTGAATGTTACTTGTAATTTAATAAGTCGAGTCAAACTTGTACCCAAGTAACTATATTGCGATCCTGAGAGCAAGGACGACGAAATATCTCATCCACAATTTAGTGTTACGTGTAATGCTGTTCATTTGGGGTGCAGTGGGATAAATACACGATGTGCTTGTAGGCAACGCACCGGCTTGTGCTTTGTCTAGTTGTTCAGTGGTAATGTAGGGGCCTGGTCCGTCCAGGATCTATTGTTATCTAAGACAATGTTCTGATGCTGTGGTGTTCATTGTGTTGGTGTTTCCGGATTATAACAGATGCTGTATCTGTGTTTTCTCACCAGTTTTACCTTGTCACAATCAATAAATGACGATTGGAGTTGGACGTTCATCCTGGCTCCGAGGGTTTATTGAACGCAAGGTTATCTACTCGACTAGCGGTGCAACGCAGCGCACAGCGAGGCCGAGATAAAAGACAAAGCGTTGTTTCAGTCTTGGGAGCTGCACAGTGCAGGCAACAGCCCCATCACCAATTTACCCACTCACCCACTCACCCACCTACCCACCTACTCACCCACTCACCCACCTACGCACCCACCAACTCATTCACCCACTCACCCACTCACGCACCCACCCACTCACGCACCCACTCACCCACCCACTCACCTACCTCCACTCACCCACCTCCACTCACCCACCTCCACTCACCCACCTCCACTCACCCACCCACCCACTCGATCACCACACGAACAGAGCCTTGACCTCGGAGTTCTTAGAAGGAAGCGACCCGTGGGCCTCAGGGGTCTCGTGGTTTACGAGTGGAGATCGGTCCCTGTAGACAGTGGTTCTTAACCTGGCGTGCACGCAGCCCCTGGGGGTGCGAGATGCCCTTTCTGGGGGCTGTGAGACGTGGCCAGACTTTTTTAGAAGGTAAACCATCGAAACACAAATTAAGCACGGGCACGTAAGTACAACTCCTTTGTTTATCAAACCCCTAGGTATTTATTAACATTATTAATCAATGTTTATCGATTGAGAACCAAAGGGGTGCTAGGCTGCAGTAAAGGTTAAGAACCACTGCTGTCAGTATTGCGGGGGCCATCCCATTGCGTGTCTTGTACAGGGGTGGTCCAGATGTCTGGTGAGCCGTGTTGAAAATACTGTATTGTGATTTTAAAAAACTAAATGTAAAAAAAATATTTTAAATGTTGATAAAATAATTACAAAAATTTTAGTAAAATATGTTAACGTGTGCAAGTTATTGTGATTAACTAAAACTGTGTGCTAAGTGTAATAAAGAATGCGTGTTTTAAACAAATGTATGATTAATGTGTGTGTGTGTATGTGATTGTGTTGTCTAGGGGTATGTACGTGTGATTATGTTTGTGTGTCTAGGGGTTTGTTTCACCAATGGTGATAATATCAATGATTCTCTCTCTGATTTTATGATTCTTGCTTTAACAATGACGTGTGTAATTGTCAGGTATCGGGATTCAGATCTCACCGCAGGAGACAGTTCGTCATTACGACAATGATGCATGAGTTTAGGAAAGAAGCACTCGGAAACCTGTTTTTAATCTAAGCAACTTTAATATCAACTTACTCTAATATCCAGAACTGTTATCAGCAGGAATTAATAGCAATGACTGTAACCATGCAAATATTCCTACTCATCAATTCGTATTGAATGACAAAAAAACAAGCATTTGCTAATATTCACGATCACGTGATAAAAACAATAGGCAGACCCTAAATCACAATATTCGTACGGATTGCGTGTCCGAAAATACGTGTATTAAATGGTTAGAAGCATCAACAATCGGATCTCATGATCACGTGATTAAAATAAAACAATCGGCTGTCTCATGGTAACGCGACCATACACAATTCCCCTGTTGTGGTGTGTGAGGCATGCAAGCTGAGATTCTTCTTGGCCTACAACCTGTACAAGTATATATTATTGTTTTTTTCGGTAAAGTCACGTAGATATAAAATATAATTACAATGAAAAAATTAATTAAATAAAAAAGCAAAAAAACCACGACGTTTCGATCGCAACACAAGCAGTCTTCATCAGTCTTCATCAGGCCTGATGAAGACCGCTTCTGTTGCAATCGAAACGTCGTTGTATTTTGCTTAAATTTTTTATTTTAATTATTTTTATTTAATTTTATTTTTATTTTCTATCTACGAGACTTTACCGAAAGAACCAAAAATATGAATTCCTGCAGTCACGAAAGTTTTAAATCAAAATGTTACCTGTACAAGGTACAGTTACAAATAGTGAGTGAGTGTCAAGTTAATGTTTCTCCTTATTTCTGAACAACACCTCAAGTCCCACAACGAAGTTGCAGTACGGCAGGCTTGGTCCACAGTTGCAGTGCGCTCGCGGCCCTGCTGCTCGCCGCCCCTTCGCACCGTTGTCTGTGCATCGTGCTCGCTCCACGCTGGAGGGTGCTTGGGGCTCGCGAGTCGGCACGCTCGTGGTCAGCCGCTAGCTGCTGCGCTGCACGGCTTGCAGGTGATCTGCACGCCAGGCTCCATCGGCAGTTGCAGTGCTCTGTGGCCATGCTGCTTCTCATTCCTTGTCAGCAGCTGCCTGCTTCGCGCGAGCACCCTTGGTGCCCCCCTCCCCTCCTTCCCCTCCCCTCCCTCGGGAGGTCTCCTGCTGTGCGCCGTTTTCTCACTGCTCCTCGCTCTCTCCAGAACTCATCAAGACTTTTATCATCAGAGTATCAGTCACTTGGTCAACATAACTTGTCCAGCCTATAGCTTGGACAACATTTCATGCACACTCGAAATTGGTGTATCACTCAAATCTCCAATTAACTTCTCACACGTCTTAGCTGATCACAGTATTATATGAAAATGCAGTCGCACACCTGTTAGCTTCTCATACCTCTTAGCTTAGTACAGTACAACTTCTCCAAGTCGTTGACTCTGCAAGTGACTCAAAACATAATGAAAAACGTAGAATACATCTTTCAGCGATATTCTGTGAACGCTGAACTCAACACTTAGCAACACAGAGCCTTTGCCTCTGCAAGACTGCCTTCTATGATTTTCGTATGTTGTTATTTAGGGACTTCTTCCATTAGACATCAAATGCCCAAAGCTCCTCCTCCTATCACGCCCCTTGCATTGGTCTGGTCAGTCTAGTTTCCCCTTTGTACTGGCTGCCTGGACATCCTGATAGCTGATGTCATAACCCCTCTAAATCTCCCATCCCTCCCTCCAGAGTTCATCCCAAGATTGTGTGAGTGCAGATGCTCTTAATTGCCCCTGGTGTGGTGTCTGTCTGTAGCCTTGTTTATTGTGAAACGGCCTTCCCCTTCTTTAGGTCGACTCATCCTTAATTTGAATTCCTGCTAAAGCATGCAATGACAGCCACTGGGAAGACAAAGGCGGTTGGGCAGGCTCTGCTTATACCCCTGGGATACATATTATTCTGGTCGTGGAGAATTTGCATAATTCGTATTATGCGTTTCTTTTTAGAATGCGCTAAATCCAGACATATGGAGATAAAATGTTTCATGTTAAAAATAGCCAATATCACTCTTAACATAGATTTTTTTAAACGGTATATATACAACACAGACGGGACACAGAGGACTTTTTATAGAGATATACAGATTAAAGACACAGACTAGAGACACACAGATTCATGTACGGTAGTATACAGACGGGACATAGACAGCTTTATACAAGCGGTGAGTGAGAAAGAGAGAGACAGACCATAGGCCCGTGTGTGAGTGTGTATGAGTGAGTGAGAGTGTGAGTGTGTTAGTTAGTGTGAGTGTGTTAGTGAGTGAGAGTGTGAGTGAGTGAGAGTGTGAGTGAGTGTGAGTGAGTGAGAGTGAGTGAGTGAGTGAGAGTGAGTGAGTGAGTGTGAGTGAGTGTGTGAGTGAGTGTGAGAGTGTAACTTAATGCGTAGCCGGGTGTGGGCTGCGTGGCACCCGAGGGGTGCTGAGCTGTCACCTAACCGGCTCTCCCGGGAAGCTACGAGGATTTTTTGTCTGCAAAACCCGCGGCGGATTCAGCTGCCTGCCTGGCCTGGAGCCACTGCGCCCCACTGAGCACTGAGCCGTCTCTGCAACTGCTGCACCGAGGAATGAGCCGTGGACATCATGGGAACCCCCTTCACTCGCATTGGTGACCTTGTAGAAGAACGCTTTCAAACGTAGTGCCGCGTTTTTATCCGTTAGTAAGCAAAGCGGATGAATCCAGGCCGTGTTCAGAGGAATCCAGCTCGCGTTTTCCCACGAGTCTGACTGGGGTGTAGAGTCCAGGGCATTCGTTATCTGCTGTGAACAACACGCAGAGCCCAAGAGAGCGTCTCCGGGTTCAAGCAGCGTTTAGAGTGCAGTATTTAGATTATTTGGCTGCTATGCATATACAACATGACGAGACACTCTGTTGAGCTATCATTTGAGCATTACACCTGGTGAAATAAAAATAGTTAAGTTTTATTTGCATTTTCTTCTTTACCATCATGGTGAACGCCGATGGGCATCGTGTTGCTGCGTGTGCATGCGTGTTGAGTAGCCGTGCGTGTGAATGGGAAACAATGCAGGTGAAGTAAACGGTGGGTGCGGCTGTGAATGGACGGCACGGGGATCTGCAGTCTCGGACAAGGTGAGAGTGAGAGACGTTGACATCGCCAGCAGTGGGTGATGGAGGCAGGTAGAGTTGGTGATAAATTCACACTGCTAGCAAAAGGCTCAATATTCCAAGATCTGTCACGGGAGGCTACGCGCAAATTTTGTTTCTGATGCCACGATGACATTCAAGCAACTCGTCAAGTTGGGGTAATTACACGGAGACGGAGTTACAGGACATTATGAGATATCTACAACTATGCCTACTATATATTTGTAGAGGTGGTACGTGCTGGGGGGGAGGATCGTGAGACAGCGCGTAGTGGGTGGCTACATCACGGTCCGCAGGCAGGTGCCCACATCGAGGTCCGCATAGGCCCCGCCCCCTGGCGCGGAGGGCTATGTAAGGCGATGCGCAGCAGCGCTCGGGAGTCATCAACCAGTGAAGAAAGAAGACGGAGGAAGAGATAGGGCCCTGAGACCCCTAGCCCCGCTGCCCTATTAAGGGCCGGGACTCTGTGCGGCTCAGTGGCGAGATCTTGGGGATCACGGCCTGACGTCCTTGTAAGGGCCGGGCTGTGTGACCCAGGGATCGAGACCCGTACCCTGGCTAGGACGGGTCAAAGAGCCTCCCCTAGGAAGCACGTAGCTGGAGGGCCTGAGAGCGTAGCCGAGTTAGGCACGCGTAGCGTAGGCTGTATCTCGGCTGTATCTCGGCTGCATCTGTTACTGTGTTAATCGTGTTAATAAATAAGTGCTGCCCCGTCAACTCGTCTCCCGCCGTATTCAAGATATTACAACTGGCGTCAGAAGTGAAACTGTCTTCAAAGTATGGATACTAGGAAGACTAATCGTACTCACGAGCGAGGCCGGGAAGACCACGAAGTGTCAGGCCAGCAAGCTTCGGGAGGAGGAGGAGCTGCCGACACCATAGCACCTTTCGGGGATGCCCGACGCTCCGTTCGGGTCCGACACCGGACTCCAGGATGCGCACTCTCGCCTGGTGGAGCTGCTACTCGCCGCGGCTTCCATTTTGGCGGAGATCATGGCATCTGGAGGAGGGAGGATGACGGCGAGCGTGGAGGAGGGAGACCGGGCGCAGGCTCGCCCCAGCACCGCGCCGCACGCCGAAGATTCCCGCCAAACTACGCTTCGCGCCTCGAATATTGAAAATGGCGCCATTTTTACAGATCGTCCGTCGATTGGCGGGAACCGCGACCACCATGTGACCGAGGGACTCCACTCTTCGCCGCCCGCGTCATCGGCGCGCGCCAAAAGTCGCCACGAACAACCCATGGACGGGGCTGCCATTTCTCACAGCGACGGCGCAGCGCGGGAAAATCATCTATCGGAAGACGATCTGGTGTTTCAACAACGACTTCCTACGTTGACGGCCTTCAAAGCTGAAGGGGGGGACTGGGGAGCCTACCAGCGGAGATTCCTCGCCCATCAGGAAATGTCCGGGTGGTCTGACGCAACGGCGCTGTGTGCGTTACCAGCGAAGCTGGACGACGACGCGCTCGCCGCCTTCAGATCCACCCCAAGATCGGGCCGCTCCACTCTCCAAGCCGCGCTAGGCCTCATGGCCAGGGTCTATGGGCCACCCTCGGCCTGCCGCCACCAATTCTACAATCGACGGAAAGGTGACACGGAAACTCCACTCGCCTACCGCACAGCGCTGCTTGCCCTCGCGGACGCCGCCTTTCCCCGCATGGATGAAGAGGGGAAGGACGCGATGGTGACGGAACAACTGCTGGCGTTGGCGCAGGACCTGGGGGTCCCTATCAACGCGGCGGACGAGGTAGACATTTGTTCCTTGCGGGTTGCCACGAGTATCCATGCACACGAGGTCCTGAAACGGAAGCAGACGGTCGTCTGTGCTTCAGCCGCGGTTTCAACACCTACCTCGGCGGACGGCGACCCCCAAGTCGTTCTACCTCGGGAAGAGGCCTTCGCCACGGTGAGACCGGGGGACTGGAGGTCTGGAGGTCGTTCGCCCCTGCGATCGGGCCGCAAGCTGGAGCAACCGAAACCTGCGACGTCTCTCGTCATGTGTTACAACTGCGGCTTTCGCGGCCACGTTGCAGCCGGGTGCCGGGCTCCACGTCAGCGCGCCACGGGACCTCGTCTGGACGACGACTAAGGCCTAAAGTCATCCCAGCTACCCCCGGCAAGTCGCGGCACTACACATGCTCGGTCCACATGCACGTCGCACACGGGTCGCCGCTTCGTGGCGGAGGGAACGCGCATGGGGGCCGCGGGTTCGGTTCGGCGAGGGGGGTTCGTACAGAGGCTGGGAGCGGTCCGAGCTGGCCCACAGGGTAGTGGCTGCGTCGGCCGGGTCGTCCGTAGTTACGGGGTTTATAGACGGAGTTGAGGTCCGGGTGCTGGTTGACACGGGCGCGTCGGCTACTATCATTTCCGACCTTATTTATAACATTCTCCCCGTCCAATGTCGACCCCTGCTCCCGGTAGACGTGCCATGTTGTGCAGCGAACGGGGGCTCCTTGGGTATTGTCGGGCAGATTCGGGCGACCATTTGCATCGGGGATATTAAATTGTCGGGACCTGTTTTGGTCTCTTATTCCCTGGCGGTTCCATGTTAATTGGGCACAGACTTTTTGGCTAAAATGCCGATTAAAATTCTCATCGATCAAGGGTGTATCGAGCTCCCATCGGGTCGCTGCATAACATTTTTATCGAGCCCTACCAAACTACGCACGGTTTGTGCGACGGTCCAAGCGCTAGCAACCCAGACAGTGCGCGTACCCCCGGGATCGCAGATGCTGGTACCCCTTCGGTTACGGAAACCCTTGGGGGGGGATACGGCGGGGCAGGGCGTGCTGTTGGGACCGTCGAACAAAGCTGTTGGGGGTTTGAACTTGGCGGTGGCTCAGACGATGGTACAGGCGGACAGGGACGCATTCGTCATGGTTTTGAACGCGGGGTCGCGGCCAGCCGTCATTCCACAGGGCACCGTGCTTGCTCACGCGGCGCCGGTGCCCGTGGATGAGCAGCTCATTGCGCACGTTGATTCCACTCCGGGTCCGCATCTTCAATCGGGGGAAGATCAACAGTGGTTGGACTCATTGTGTGCGGGTTCCAGCAACTTGTCCAGTGTGCAATTGGGGGCGCTGTGCGCCCTGCTACTCGAATTTTCTGACGTATTCAGCAAACATAAATATGATATTGGGTGCACTGACCTGTTACGCCACCACATTGAGACGGGTGATGCGGCCCCAATTCGGCAAAATCCTTTCCGGTTAAGCCCAGCCGAAACGGAACATGTGCAATCGGCCGTTAATGACATGCTGTCCGCCGACATCATTTCGTCCTCATCCAGTCCTTGGGGAGCGCCCATCGTGCTTGTTAAGAAACACGACGGATCCTTGCGGTTTTGTGTTGATTTCTGCCGCCTTAATAAGATCTCGGTGGCTGACGCGTATCCGCTCCCCAGAATGGACGAATCCCTGGATGCCTTAGCAGGGGCACTTTTTTTTCGACGTTAGACCTGCTATCGGGATTCTGGCAATTGCCCCTCGATGAGGAGTCGAAACCTAAGACCGCCTTCCGAACACCGGTGGGCCTATTTCAGTTTAACCGGTTGCCCATGGGACTTCATTCCGTTCCCGCGACGTTCCAGAGGCTAATGGAATTGGTTTTGTCGGGCCTCCAATGGGATACCTGCTTAATTTACCTTGATGACGTCATCGTTTTCAGTCGAACCTTCGAGGAGCACCTCCAACGGTTGAGGGCGGTGTTCCTCAGAATGCGATCTGCTAAATTAAAGTTTAAACCGGGTAAATGCCACCTACTTCGGGAATCGGTTCGGTACTTGGGGCACATGGTGGGCCGTTCGGGGATCTCCACCGATCCCGCTAAGACACACTGTGTCAGTTCATGGCCGACGCCTACTTCAGTTTCTGAGGTCCGCAGTTTCATTGGATTTGCCTCCTACCACCGCCGCTTCGTTGAGCACTTTGCCACCATTGCCAAAACCCTGCATGCTTTGACAGCGAAAGGGGTGAGGTTTCGCTGGGGGCCGGAGGAGGAGGCCGCGTTTTGCTCCCTTCGGGATGCCTTGGTGAGTACTCCACCCTTGTGTTACCCTGATTTCACCAAACCATTCCTGCTTGACACGGATGCCAGTAACACGGGTATTGGGGGGGTGCTCTCACAGGTGATCGGGGGAGTCGAACGTGTGGTCGCCTACGGTAGCAGGGTTTTGTCGCCGGCGGAACAGCGCTACTGTGTGACCCGTCGCGAGTTACTAGCTATCGTTTTTTTTATCCAGCAATTCAGACCGTATCTTTACGGCCGTCATTTTACTGTCCGTACGGACCACGCGCGCTGCAATACGCGTTGCGTGTCGCCCAACCATCGGGTCAGTTGTCCCGATGGTTGGAGGTCCTCCAGGACTACCAATTCACGACCACTTACCGTAAGGGATTGCGCCACACCAACGCGGATGCCCTGTCGCGGTTGTCGCCTCGCTCGGAATGTGCATGTCTTTTGGGATCGAGGCGTTGTAAACCCCCTGTCGCCGTCCCCACGGGAAATTTGTTCGCCGCCGTCGTTGCGCCACGGGTCGATGTTCCCGCTGCTCCGACGGGCGGGGACTCGTTACTCGCTTTGCCTCTTATTGAGTGGGGCCGACTCCAAATAGCCGACAGCTCCCTTCTCACGTTGCTTCGTAAGGCAAAGGGTCCCGAGGGAGGGGAGACGGGGGTCGGTTCCTCGGTGGTCAAACAGGGCCTCCTTATGAGGTGGGACGGTATGTCCCGGCGACATGCGCTTGTCGTGCCGTCTGCTATGCGGGGTAGGGTCATTCTGGCCGCTCACGAACGGCTCTTGCATTTGGGGGTCCATAAGACGCTTGCCCTGCTCCAGCGGGACTACTATTGGCCGGGTATGGGGAGTGATGTGGCTAACACACTCAAGGGGTGTGTGGGGTGCGCCCAACGGAAACCGCCGCCCATTGCGGCTAATCCACCGCTACAGTCTATTCAAGTCTCGCGCATAAACGAACTCGTTGCACTGGATACCTTGGGGCCCTTTCCGGTATCGCCTAGGGGTAACAAGTACCTGCTGGTTGGCGTGGAATACTTCACTCGATGGCCCATGGCGTGGTCGCTCGCCAACCAGTCGGCGGCGGCCGTGGCGGACGCCTTTGTCCAGGACTATGTCCTGGACAAGGGTGCCCCTGAACGCTTGCTGACCGACCAGGGAAATAATTTTTCGGGCGTTTTGTTACGAGAGGTGTGCGACCTTTTGGGTATCAAAAAGGTGCGTACCTCCCCGTACCACCCACAGACTGATGGGATGGTGGAGCGGCTCCACAGAACGATTACTTCCATGTTATGCCAACAGGTGTGCGAGGCTCAGGTTGATTGGTACTTGCAGGTCACTGGTGTCCTCGCCGCGTACCAGATGGCCCCCCATGCGGCGACAGGGTTTTCCCCATTTTTTCTCATGTACGGTCGGGAGGCCGATCCGCCCATGGATGCCCAGCTGGGGAATTCCGAACCCCGTGCTAAATCTAAATTGGCCGACCATATCAAATTTAACATTCGAGGTCTCGCCAGATTGCTAACGAGCGGTTGCGTGCACGAAAGGTGTACGTGCACGAATGGAAACCGGGCGATAAGGCCTGGCTGCACTGCCCGCATGCGCCGTTGGCTACGTCCCCGAAACTGCTGAGGCCATGGCAGGGACCCGTTGAAGTCGTGCGTGTTGCACGAACCCAGTGCATTCAGATAAAGTGGGGAAAACGCCGTTGGTACGTTCACCCCTCCCGGCTGAAACCTTTCGCGGCGCCACATGGCCTTCCTTCATGTCGTAATGACCGAGCATGTGATGTGGCCGTCGATTCGGGGAGGGAAATGTCACCCCCTGATCCTCACATGTCTCCGCCTGATCCGCTCCCAGGTGTCTCGGAACTGACGGCTGCTGACCGTCGGCAACCGGATCTCCGAGGCACACGCGGATCTCCGAAGCCTGCTCCGTGCCTTCCTGGACTGCCGGAGCCGCCTGACGGTCAAACGCGTCCTGTGCCGTACGACGGGCCGGCCAGGCGGACCCGTGCTAAGTCGCACCGCTTTTCCTGACTGGGGGGGGGGGGCGGAGGCAGTCCCGCCGGGTCACCTCGTCACAGCGTTCCCCTTCCGTCCGTTCTAATGTTCCACGTCAAGGGATCAAGGGGACGCTGTACAGGTCGTTCTTGTATATAATTTATTGGTTTTACTCGTCGGTGTGTACATATATTCTTGTTATTACAGTTAAGGGTTCGGTTATTTATTGCGGGGTTCGCGGGATTCTCATTGTGTTGTGTTTGTTAGTTTTGCTGTTACAGGGCGCACACGCGGAGAGTTTTTTTGCAGCCGAGCCGGCTGCGAGCTATGTGGAAGGGGGTGATGTAGAGGTGGTACGTGCTGGGGGGGAGGATCGTGAGACAGCGCGTATTGGGTGTCTACATCACGGTCCACAGGCAGGTGTCCACATCGAGGTCCGCATAGGCTCCGCCCCCTGGCGCGGAGGGCTATGTAAGGCGATGCGCAGCAACGCTCGGGAGTCATCAATCAGTGAAGAAAGAAGACGGAGGAAGAGATAGGGCCCTGAGACCCCTAGCCCCGCTGCCCTTGTAAGGGCCGGGACTCTGTGCGGCTCAGTGGCGAGATCTTGGGGATCACGGCCTGACGTCCTTGTAAGGGCCGGGCTGTGTGACCCAGGGATCGAGACCCGTACCCTGGCTAGGACGGGTCAGAGAGCCTCCCCTAGGAAGCACGTAGCTGGAGGGCCTGAGAGCGTAGCCGAGTTAGGCACGCGTAGCGTAGGCTGTATCTCGGCTGTATCTCGGCTGCATCTGTTACTGTGTTAATCGTGTTAATAAATAAGTGCTGCCCCGTCAACTCGTCTCCCGCCGTATTCAAGATATTACATATTTTTAATTTTAGCAGGTAAGGCTCACTGAGCTGTGTATATATTTTTCGGAAACGACCGGGCCACAAATTATGGCTTATCACGTGGAAATGTATTGCAGCCAGCTATTTTAAACGCATGATGTTGATTGTAAATGTGGAGGGAAAAACCGGAGGGCCGGAAGAAAAATTCACGCGACCACGGAGAAGAGAGAGAGACGCAAACTTTAAATATAATGCAGGCGTCAGGATTGGGATCAAACCCACCACCTCCTGTACACCGAGCGAGGGAGATAACATCTTGACACCAACTTGTTGTAGAAGGATGAGTTTATCGCTCGACACTCATCTCACGAATGAGCCACCGCAACTGAGCCTCACCGATTTATGTTAACAACAGCACTCATATCTTCAAATGTCAAGGTGTGTACAGTATTCGTGTTCACCTTGAGGCTGCTGTTTGCACACCAGGGGGCACGGGTTCACATTCCAGGCAGTGTCTCGTGCTGTCAGTGACGACAATGAAAATAATTTAAGTATTTTACTTCCTTCACCGTCGCTATAAGAGAGAGGTCCTGGGTCAGCGTCTCTCTGAGCCACACAGCGAGCGATCTCAGCGAAGCCCATAGGTCATGGCGAGCGCGACTCCCAGTGAGAGTGTGGATAGTGAGCTGCGCTGCTCCATTTGCCTGGGCACGTTCGTCTGTCCCTCCACGCTGAGCTGTGGACACTCGTTCTGCCTGCGGTGCCTCGAGGCCGCCTGGGAGACGGCGAGCAGCTTCGGCTGCCCGCAGTGCCGAGCGACCTTCCCTGTGCGACCCCAGCTGAGGAGGAAAGTGGCCCTCGCCAACCTGGCGGAGCAGCTCAGAGTTCGAGACGAGATGGCCGCGGCCGTCGTGTGTGACAACTGCGGTGATGGCCAAACTCCTGCAGTGAAGACCTGCCTGAGATGCGAGATGTCCTTCTGTGCGAGGCACGCGAGGCCTCACTTGGAGAATCCCAGGTTTAGTGACCACGTCCTGGTGGCTCCCATCGCGAACCTGGAGGAGCGACGGTGCCGGGAGCACAGCAAGAAGCTGAAATTCTACTGCACAGTAGACAGCAGGCTGGTTTGCTCAACTTGCACAATCGCAGGTGAACACAAAGGACATGATGTTATCACCATAAAGAACGAGCATGAGACACGGAAGGTGAGGCCCTCAGAGTGAGACACCGCAACACGATCTCACCAATTCTGTCACTGGGCTTCACAACATCTGATTCAAAAAAGTATGTATGTGTTCATGCTCTCTCTCTTCTAGAAATCTCTGTCTCTGCATGTACAGCTCATCTCTTAGGATGTATTTCATGCCAGGCTCTCACTAAACATAATTCCCTTGTAAATGAATGAAGTGAATAGAGATGGGAGACTGATATCACAGCCACCTGATAGACAATTCTATTAAATGTGTAATAAAGGACTCGATCACTGTGTCTGTCTTCGTTGTCCTTTATTTGGGTTCTTTACACTTGTCCCACACGGCTCTCTCTCAGAGACTCCCCCGCTTGGCAGCTCGATGCTGCCGTCGCTCCCGTAGCCTCTCACTCCACTCTGATGCAGCTCCGCTGCTGATCTCCTCGTGCAGGCCTCCGGCTGCCCTCACTGCAGCCTCAACCGGCTCCCCGTTCCTCCGTGCTCGGTCAACACTGGCCGACGGTGCCGAGTCTTCTCCTGGGTGTGTGGCGATCTCGCCACCCTCCAACCTCCGCCCTGCATGGCCTCACTCTATAGCTCTCTCCAACTCTCCCCCTGCTCTTCCGGTTTCTCCCCCTTAAGACTTGAACCCTCTCTCCCACGTGACCTAACTCCTCCCCCCGTGACGTCACATCCGCGAGGCCATTTACGCCCGCATTACACCACCCTCCCCCGTAGAGAAAAATCCAGCCGACCTCGGCTGAACAATAACGACAACAAGTAATGCGAGCGAACACGGCCGAGACATCAAAGGACAACGAAGCATACAATAAATATAACAGTAAGAACAAGAACACAACAATAAAATTCAACGAAATGTAAGGGATTTCGAGCGTGTGCGGGTCGCCGGCCCGTCCCGGACGGTCGGCAGCCCTCCCGCAGACCGGGAACGTGACGGGGTTTTAGGAGCGACAGGATGAAGTCCTCCTGTCGCTATTGGAGGCCCGCCAACGTCCCGGTCCCGTATCCCCGAAGGCTCCGCGTCGGAGGTGTCCCGCACTCGTGTCCGCAGCGGGGTCGGAAGGGCTGCGGGGCTCGGAGTTCCCGCAACCGTGGCAGGCACCCCCCGAGCAGAGCCCCTCGTCCCCTGCGGTGTCACGGCCGGCTTGTCTGTAACAGGCACGACAGGCGCTCTTGCAAGATCAACAGGCACAGGCAAGGGTGAGTCGGCAGCAACAGACCCCGGCAAGGCAACATCAGGAGATGACGCATCAGGTAGAGGGGCCACATATGGCTTCAAGCGCGACGTGTGAACGAACCAACGCCGAGATCCAACCCGAACACGCGCCGACTGTGGGTTGGGAACCTCGATGAGGCGAACCGGCCCTTGCCATGGTTTATGTAATTTAGGAGAGGTACCTGGCCGCACCTGTGGGCAATGGAGCCAGGCCAGGTCCCCAACCTTCCAGGGGCACTCCCCCTTAAAGCGTCGAGCACACCGCTCGTTCCGGGCCTGGGCTTTGGCCGTAGCCAAGCGGGCCCCCTCCCGCGCCTCAGTAACACGGCGAACGGTGTCCTGAATGTAATCAGGAAGAGGCTTAGCAGGTCTCCTCACTCCAGTTCCCAACTGCACATCCATCGGCGGCACGTTTTCACGACCGTACATAAGGAAAAACGGCGAATATCCTGTAGCCGCATGCGGCGTCATCCGGTACGCCGAAAGTACCCCAGGGATATGCAAATCCCAATCAGATTGTTGTTCACTCACCGTGTGGCACAACATGGCGGACAAAGTCCGATTAAGCCGTTCGACCATACCATCCGTTTGCGGGTGGTAGGGAGATGTCCGTATTTTCTTAGTCCCAATAGCCGCACACACTTCCCCCAACAATTTAGAAGAAAAATTTCGGCCTTGGTCTGTGAGGAGCCTCTCCGGCGCACCCTTGTCCATAAAGTACCCAAATAGAAAGGCGTCTGTAATAGACGCCGCCGACTGGTCGGGCAACGGCCAGGCCATCGGCCAACGGGAGAGGTACTCCACCCCAACCAGCAAGTATTTATTACCCTTCGCGGATGGCGGGAAGGGTCCCAGAATGTCTAGCGCCACCAATTCATTAACTCGAGACACCTGAATAGACTGTATCGGCGGCACATATGGATGTTTAGGTGGTTTTCGCCGGGCACAATAGGGACACGCGCGAACGTGCCCGACGACATCTGTCGCCATGCCGTGCCAAAAGTAATTTCGCTGCAACGTCAGTAGGGTTTTCTGCACTCCCAGATGTAAGAGCGTATCGCAATGCAGAGTCCTAATCAACTCGTACCGCAAGGACGCCGGTACAACCAGACGCCAGCTTTCCTGTAATCCCTCCCTCCACATGAGCAGACCATCGCGGAGAGCGGTTTCCGGCCCACCGCCCGTACCCGGACCCCCACTCTCCTTCGCAGGCCGCTTCCGTAAGGACACCAATGAATCGTCCAACATTTGTTCCAGAATCCACACAGCCCTTGGAAGATTCAAAACCCCATCAGCCGGTCCCGGCTCCATTGGAGCATCAGGCACCTCGACGGCCAACGCAACCGGCTGAGGGGGAGGCTGAATCGGCGCACACCTATGCGTCCCAGACGCACACGCGCAAGGGGATCGCTGCGGCAACCTAGAAAGCGCGTCCGCATTGGCGTGACGCACCCCCTTCCGATGGTGAATTTGGAAGGAAAATTCTTGCAGCGTGTCCAACCAACGCGCCAACTGGCCGGATGGTTGGTCCATCTTAAGAGCATACTGCAAGGCCGCATGATCAGTGCGCACAATAAACAATCGACCGTAGAGATACGGTCGAAATTGGCGGAGAAAAAAAACAACAGCCAAAAGTTCCCTGCGAGTGACGCAGTAACGGGTTTCTGCAGCAGACAAAACCCGGCTACCGTACGCCACCACGCGCTCCACACCCCCTTGGACTGAGACAACACCACCCCAATGCCCGTGTCACTCGCGTCCGTATCCAGAATGAAGGGATGATCAAAATCCGGATAATCCAACGTCGGCGCCATAGCCAATAGATCGCGCAGGCCCTGAAAAGCCGCCTCTTCCGGCGGTCCCCAACCAAATTTGCGTCCTTTACCCGTAAGGAGGTGCAAGGGCCTCTCGATCGTCACAAAATTCGGAACAAATCTCCGATAATATGAGGCAAACCCCAAAAACCGACGCACATCCCCCACCGTGGTCGGGGTTGGCCAGTCACGGACGCACGCTGTTTTGTCCGGATCCGTGGCCACCCCGTCCGCACTTACGATATGCCCCAAGTAACGCATGGACCGTTGCAGTAGGTGACATTTCTTAGGCTTAAATTTCAAATTAGCGGAACGCATCCTGGCGAACACAGCCTCCAACCGCAGTAAATGTTCATCAAATGTGCGGCTGAAGACGATAATATCGTCTAAATATATCAGACATGTCTCCCACTGCAACCCCGTTAATACCAGCTCCATCAACCTTTGAAATGTGGCAGGGGCAGCATTAAACCCCATCGGAAGACAATTGAATTGGAATAACCCCTGCGGCGTACGGAAAGCAGTTTTCTCCCGCGAGGGCTCGTCAAGGGGAAGCTGCCAGAATCCCAAAGAGAGATCTAGCGTAGAAAAGAACTTCGCCCCAACAAGGCATCGAGGGAGTCGTCCATGCGCAGCAGGGGGTACGCATCTGCCACAGATATCTTATTTAATTTCCGGAAATCTACACAAAATCGCAACTTGCCGTCCTTCTTCTTAACCAAAACAACAGGCACGCCCCATGGGCTGTTAGATGGAGATATTATGTCCGCAGCCAACATGTCATCCACTGCCCCTCGAACGTGTTCTTGCTCGGCCGGACTCATCCGATGTGAGTTTAACCGAATAGGGGCAGCGTCCCCTGTGTCAATATGATGGTAAAGCAACGAGGTGCGTCCCAAATCCAAATCGTCGGAGCTAAACACATCCGAATAACTCAATAACAATTTACGAATCGCACAACGTTGTTCCCCGGAAAGGGAAGGATTTTCCCCACACAATTCGGCGATCCAGCGATTATCCGCAGCTCCCGGCTCTGAAACCCCAGCAACCACGCCCTGGCTGCCCAGATAATCTTGTGCCGTAAACGCCGTAGTGGCATGTGCCACAACCGTACCAGCCGGAACACATACATTTTCGGTACTCGGATTAAGCACCTGCAAAAATGGCTGCTGGTCCGGCCGGACAATAGTCTGCGCCCCAACCAGCGCCGATCCGCCCGTTATGGTGGCGGACGGCGACAACAAAACCCCAATTGCACCTTGCCGACCAGGCACAGGCTTCCGATATCGCAAGGGGATAAGCATCTGGGAGCCAGGTGGAATGTCAACAGATACCTCGGACAGCGCCTGCACCTGGGCGACCGGAGCAGGTCGCCTCCAGGGCGACGGCAGAAACGAAATCTTACGGCCACCCGGCAATTCAATGCAGTTATCATTAATTCTAATCAGAATGGGCATCTTGGCCAGAAAATCGGTTCCCAACAAACAAGGGACTGCCAGAGACCTCGAAATTAACACAATTCCCGAGGCCGACACTCCCCCGATAGATATTTTAGCGTCCACCTGGCCCACAATGCCCATGCTACCCCCATTCGCAGCAACGCACGACCCGTAAACCGGACGCACGGCCTCTGGTGGGATGCCCAACAGATGGAAAATGACATCCGATATAATGGTCGTGGACGCTCCGGAATCCACCAAAATACGCACGTCCACCCCTTGTATAGAACCAGGTACAGTGGACGAACCCGTAGCGGCCGCGACGACCCGCCGTGCCAATTTACGCCACTGCGTTACCGAGCGACATGGCCCAGTCGATGGCCTCCCGTTGTTAACAACACCCGGATCGCACGACAACGGTGATGAGTGAGGTGTCAAGCCTTGCCGGGTGTCTGGTGCGCACCGACTTGCCTGTCCTGGAGGATCCTTCCGCGGCGCGTCCGTTGACGAGGCCTCCTGCTGGGGTGGCCCTTACGCCCGCAGCGGAAGCAGTCGATGTCGTTGCGCAGCGCCGCAGGCCCCCCGTCCCGACGTGCCCGTGTCGGCGGCGCAGCTCGCGGCCCCGGCCCACTGCGGCCCGACCACGGAGCAGAGGCGGCTGTCAGCTCCTGCGGGCCCCCCCCCGTCAGGCACGTACACCGCCTTTTTGGGATCCCAGCCCACGGCACCTCCTTCGACGATGGGCCCCCCCGTCCACGCCGTGACTTGCCTCCAACGGCGCAGGTTGAACTGGGCATCCAGACACTTAGCGGCCGCCCGGGATGTCAGCTTTTCGTGGCCACACACCGGCATAGGAATCCCCAAATCCCGGGACAGCTCGAGCATCTTACCCAAGATGAGAGGTTCGAGCAGGTCAGGCTCCATCTCCGGGTATGCGGCCATAGCCAACTCCAATACCGCACCCCTGTATGCCACCGGCAACTCCTCGGGTGCTCGCTGTCGTTGAACAAACCGGCGATGAGCGTTATCCGGTGGCTCGTATGCATCTGCCATCTCGTCGAAAACTCCTCTCAATGTTTTCTTCTTCTCGGCCTTTATAGAACGAAAGAATCTCACCGACTCGTCGTCGAGAAGAGTCGGCAGAACTTTCAATGCCTCAGCGTCAGTCCACCTTGCAGAGCGTACCGCCGCCAAAAATCTGCAGGCGAAAGCACTCCAATCGCCACCGATGGAGAATTCCTTAACAGTTGTAAGATGACGACTGCGACTCCTTGGCGCGCCGTCCTCAGCCGATGACTCATCAGGCAGCATATTCAAAATGGCGTCGCATCGCAACGTGTTCAAGATGGCGGCCTCCCACCGCGGAGAGCACAAAATGGCGGCTTCCCGCCGTTCTTCTCCTGCCACGCCCAAGATAGCGTCTTCGTGCCGCGTGGCCGATGGCGCCGACAGCGAAGGCAAGGCGGCGGCCCGCGGACCACCATCGGCTCTCCCCAGCGCCGTCCTCGGCGTGAAAAGCTCACACAATTGCGCCAGCACGATTTTTAGTGTCTCCAGCTGCGCCGCCATCTGTCCCCATCGCAAGTCCGCGTCCTCCGGTGCAGACGAGTCCACCGACGCGGCGACATCTTGGACTCCCGGACCCGCACTCGTTCCAGCACGGATCTCCTCCTCCATCGCAGGCAGGTCCACCGCCTGAGGAAGGTCGTCGTCGTCGGATGATGTAGCAGATGATGGCGCAGGAATATTCTTTTTTTTCAGTTGTTTTGACATGCCGTTTCACTTCTGACACCAGTGTAATAAAGGACTCGATCACTGTGTCTGTCTTCGTTGTCCTTTATTCGGGTTCTTTACACTTGTCCCACACGGCTCTCTCTCAGAGACTCCCCCGCTTGGCAGCTCGATGCTGCCGTCGCTCCCGTAGCCTCTCACTCCACTCTGATGCAGCTCCGCTGCTGATCTCCTCGTGCAGGCCTCCAGCTGCCCTCACTGCAGCCTCAACCGGCTCCCCGTTCCTCCGTACTCGGTCACCGCTGGCCGACGGTGCCGAGTCTTCTCCTGGGTGTGTGGCGATCTCGCCACCCTCCAACCTCCGCCCTGCGTGGCCTCACTCTATATCTCTCTCCAACTCTCCCCCTGCTCTTCCGGTTTCTCCCCCTTAAGACTTGAACCCTCTCTCCCACGTGACCTAACTCCTCCCCCCGTGACGTCACATCCGCGAGGCCGTTTACGCCCGCATTACAAATGTATCTTCTAAACTAGACAGCTGTGGGCACATGGGCTCTTGGGTCTGAGTCGGTACGGACACCAAGCCAGCACGGGTTCCACCGGCTGCTGCTACAACGAGGCATCAGCTTGCCCACTCCCCGTTCCCCCCTCTCAGTCGCCGTAGAGAGGCAGCCTGGAGATGAGGGCATTCACTGTGGAGGGGTCGGTGTGGAGGGAAGGGTGGTGTGAGGGGTGGCTCAAGGGCCTGGAGTCTCCCTCTGGTGACGTCTCGTCTCTCACTACAGACGCGCGTAGCGGAGGAGACACGAGCATTGGAGGAGAAGAGGAAGGAGGCGGAGGAGTCCATGAAGCGGATGGAGGCCGCTTGCAAGGAGGCGCAGGTACCGTGTCTGGGTCTTGCTCTTTGCCCCTGTGACCTCCACCCAGTGTGGAAGTCGTGGAGGTCAAAATGCATTCAAGCGAATTTAGTGCAGCTTCATAACATTGATGCCTCTTACTATAACTATATCATTAACTTTCAAACTCAACATTAACTACGAGGGGGTTGCACGTTTACGGCATTCGATAGCCGCGTCAGTGAATCTGCTGCAAGGTCGGGTTACTCGACATTGCGTCTTCCACTCCTGTGGAAAAAAATAAAAGTAGAGAGTGCCACCGGATTGTCTTGGTGGAGCTGTGATGCAGCTGTTGCACTGCACTGGAGGTCGCGCACTGGCACGGACGCAGAGGCTTGAACATCGCACAGCTAAACCTCATGCCGTCCCTAATTGCGTCACCGGAGTCTATTTAAACTACAACTATTTATTTTACCAAGTAAGGCCCCACTGAGCTGTGTAGATTTTTTCAGAAACTACCCTGGCTGTCACAAATGGTAGCAGCTAAACAAAGTGGCTGACATTATCATCACGTGGATATATATATCAGCAGGCCCATAGAGATGCATAGAGACCCATGGAGATACATAGGGACAAATAGTGATACATAGGGACAAATAGAGATGCATGGAGACCCATAGACTAAACAATTTTTATTTTACCAGGTAAGGCTCAACTGAGCCTTGTAGCTATTTTTCAGAAGGAACCTGAATATCACAAATGATAGCTCAAAAATGGCTTATCAGGTGGAAACTGATAGCAGCATCATACTCTAAATACGGTACTCTAAACGCTTGCTTGAACCCAGAGACGCTCTCTTGGGCCCTGTGGGTTGTTCACAACATATAACGAATGCCTTGGATTATAAACCCGAGTCGGACTTATGGGAAAACCTGACCTGAATTACACTGATTCTAAATGTGGTGTGAAAAGCCGGAGGACTCGGAGAAAAATCCACGCAGGCATCAGGGTCGTGGTCGAACCCACGACCCCCTGTACACCAGGCGAGGTAGTTACTATCTCGCCACACCTCGTCGGACCCACGAGGGGGCCCCCACCGGACCCCGAGTGCCCGAGTCTCAACATCCACGACCCCAGCGCCTTCCTAGGGGAGGAACAAGAAAAGAGCGGCACCCCTCTTGCCCCATTGGCATGGTTTCACTCAGTCCCATGGGCGCCTCGTCACTGGGGCATGATTCACCACTAGGGAATATTTTTTTTTCAGGTAAGGCCCACTGAGCTGTGATGCTCTATTTCAGAAGTGACCTGGCAATCACGAATGATAGATCAACCAAATGACTGCCATAATCATCACATGGAAATTTATAGCAGCAGCCAACTAATCCAAACGCCTTTAGATACATAGGGACCCATAGAGACCCATAGAGATACATAGGGACACATAGAGATACAAAGAGACTCATAGGATTTGAAGCTTTCGTGACTGCAGGAATCAGTACTCTTTGGTTCTTTCGGTATAGTCACGTATGTTGAAAAATAATTGATCACGACGTTTCGATCGCAACACAAGCGACCGTCATCAGGTGGAACAGATAAGCAGGTTAACATCAGTTATCCTGCTGATGACGGTCGCTTGTGTTGCGATCGAAACGTCGTGATCTACTATTTTTCAACATACGTGACTTTACCGAAAGAACCAAAGAGTATAGACTCATACGATAGAGAAAGATCCTTAGAGACCGATGGAGATCCATAGCTATATAAAGGGACACATAGATAGATAGATAAAGACCCAGAGACAATTTTTTTTTATCAGGTAAGGCCCCACTGAGCTATGTATTTTTTTTTCAGAAGCGACCTGGACACCACAAATGATAGCTCAACCAAGTGGCTGATATAATCATTTTCACGTGGAAATGTATAGCTGAAGCAAAATATGCATAGAGACCCATATCGATACATAGATACCAATATACATACCAGACCCCTAGAGATACCTACACCCATAGAGACACATAGAGATAAATAGAGATACAGAGACCCCGAGAGACACATAGAGATACATACTCTTAGGTTTTTTCGGTAAAGTCACGTGACTTTACCGAAAAAACCTAAGAGTATGAATCCTTGCAGTCACGAAAGCTTCAAATCTAGAATTAAAACATAGAGATACATAGAGACCCATAGACTAAACTATGTTTTATTTTATCAGGAAAGGCCCCACTGAGCTATGTAGTTATTTTTCAGAAGCAACCTGGCTACTACAAATACTAGCTCAATAAAGTGGCTGATTGTAATATTGAAAGTGATAGCAGCCAAATACTCTGAACGCGCGACATTGATTCTAAATCTGGAGAGAAAACCCAGATGACCCAGAGAAAAATACATACGACTACAGAGAGAACAAACTCCAAATATACAGGCGTCAGCGTCAGGGTCGAAACCCCGACCTACTGTATAACAGGCGAGGGAGTCAACATCTTCTAGCCACCGCGGCGCCCACACGCACACACAGAGTGGCTCATGGCTCAGGGGGGCAACCGTGGTCCCCGCGTCTCCACAGGAATCGGTGGCAGGGATCAGGGGTCGGATCACTGGCAAGTTCGCCCGCCTAAAGAAGGCTCTGGAGGAGGACGAGAGGGAGGCTCTACATCGCGTGGCCGTGAAGGAGCGCGAGCTGCTGTCCCGGATCGAGGAGGACATCGCTCGTCACAAGCGGGAGATCGGCGAGCTCCAGGCGGCGGCCGCTCGCCTGTGCGCCCTGCAGCATGAGAGGGACTCGCTCGCCTTCCTGCAGGTGGGGAGCTCCTCTGTCGAGACGCCGTTTGGGTGTCCAGAACAACAGAGCGGGCAGTGGCAGGGGGGCTCGTGGTCTAAGGGTAGAGACTTCACTCATGATCGCTCTCTCTCTTTCTTCCACAGGGGCACCTGGAGGAGACGCGCAGGTACATATCCTCAGTGTCTCATGATTAAACACACAGTACTGTGCTGTGTGTGGTAACCACACGGGCTGTGTATGTGTGTCTTAGACACAGGCTGTGTATGTGTTAGACATAGTCTGTGTATTTGTGTGTGTTAAACAATTAATTACCACAAAACCGCGTTTAAAAAATCTAATTAAAAAGCTTGTGCCGGAGGCCCCGGGAGGACAGCCGTCTATGATGTCTCCTGGCCAAACCCCATTTGGGGTTTGAGACACGGGCTGTGTATGAGACACGGGCTTTGTGTGTGACACTGACTGTGTGTGAGACACGGGCTGTGTGTGAGACACGGGCTGTGTGTGAGCCACTGGCTGTGTGTGAGACACGGGCTGTGTGTGAGACACTGACTGTGTGTGAGACACGGGCTGTGTGTGAGACACTGACTGTGTGTGAGACACGGGCTGTGTGTGAGACACTGGCTGTGTGTGAGACAATGACTGTGTGTGAGACACTGGCTGTTTGAGAAACACTGGCTATGTGTGAGACACTGACTGTGTGAGACACTGGCTGTGTGTGAGACACTGGCTGTGTGTGAGACACGGGCTGTGTGTGAGATACTGACTGTGTGAGACACGGCTGTGTGTGAGACACGGGCTGTGTGTGAGACACGGGCTGTGTGAGATACGGGCTGTTTGTGAGACACTGACTGTGTTTGAGACACTGGCTGTGTGTGAGACACTGTGTGTGAGACATGGGCTGAGTGTGAGACACTGGCTGTGTGTGAGACACTGACTGTGTGTGCGACACTGGCTGTGTGTGAGACACTGACTGTGTGTGAGACACGGGCTGTGCGTGAGAGACGGGCTGTGTGGGAGACACGGGCTGTGTGGGAGACACGGGCTGTATGTGAGACACGGGCTGTGTGGGAGACATTGACTGTGTGTGAGACACGGTCTGTGCGTGAGACACGGGCTGTATGTGAGACACGGGCTGTGTGTGAGACACGGGCTGTGTGTGAGACACTGACCGTGCGTGAGACACGGGCTGTATGTGAGACACGGGCTGTATTTGAGACACGGGCTGTGTGTGAGACACTGACTGTGTGTGAGACACGGGTTGTGTGTGAGACACGAGCTGTGTATGATACACTGGCTGTGTGAGACACGGGCTGTGTGTTAGACACGGTCTGTGTGTTAGACACGGTCTGTGTGTGAGACACGGACTGTGTGTGAGACACTGGCTGTGTGTGAGACACGGGCTGTGTGTGAGACACGGGCTGTGTGTGAGACACTGCCTGTGTGTGAGACACGGGCTGTGTGAGACACGGGCTGTGTGTGAGACACGGACTGTGTGTGAGACACGGGCTGTGTGTGAGACACGGGCTGTGAGTGAGATACTGACTGTGTGTGAGACACTGGCTGTGTGTGAGACACTGGCTGTGTGTGAGACACTGGCTGTGTGTGAGACACGGGCTGTGTGTGAGACACTGCCTGTGTGTGAGACACGAGCTGTGTGAGACGCGGGCTGTGTGTGAGACACGTGCTGCGTGTGCTATGGATGCTGAGTGTTCCAATGCTGTGGTTAAACGAGGCTGTGTGTAATGTTGTTGGTGGTTGTCCCAGGAGAGAGATCCCAACGGAATCTGCACCCCCACCTCCCACTTCACTGGACGTCACCACGATCCGCTCCCTTGAAAGGGCCATGCGCAGACTCCTGCCTCTTGTCTGTGAGTTCCTCAGTCTTGCACCCGCGTGTCCCGCTGTGTTGCACTGCACTTCTGTGCTCCCCACCATCATCTTTTTATTTTACTAGGTAAGGAGCCCACTGAACCATGTCGCTCTTTTTTCGGAAGCGACCTGACTTTCACAAATGAGAGCTCTTTTGAATTAGCTCATCACGTGGATATTTATAGCAGCAGTGGTGGGAAAAACGCGAGGAGCCAGGGAAAAATCCACGCTACCACCGGGAGATAGACTCAGACTCTGAAAGAGAGCGACATGGATCAGTGGGCTCTACCTGGTGACATAAAATTAGTTTTTAACAATTTACATATTCTACTAAACCCTACTGTTGGGTACTGGGGCAAGTGCTGTTAGCGAGCAGCAGCACCTATGAAGGCCGGCACGGCACACGAGGGGGTGGGTGGTCAGCACCACGCCCGGCTGCCTTTGTCTCCCTCGTGCCGAATGTTTACACATCACACCAGCAGAGGGCAGCGCAGCATGAACCATTGTTGTACTGCACCTCTACGCTTCTACGTTCACGATTCCCACCATCGCCAACGCGCACCGACGAGAGCGGTGGAGTATGGTCAAATAACCACTCCCCCCAGGATGCGCAGTGCGGGGAGGCGCTCATCCAGCAGCGGAGTGACACACAATGTATGTGCGTGGATGTGAGAGTGTGCGAGGCTGTGACACACAATGTCTGTGCGTGGATGTGAGAGTTTGCGAGGCTGTGGTGGCTGTGGTACAGGCGTCGTGTTTGTAGAGAGACGCTGTGAGAGTTGCGTTAACATCGTGGTGCTGGCATCATCACTACTGGTCACTGCCACTGCCACACACAAATGGTCAAGTTAGCGTAGTACTATTGTTATTATTTATTATTATTATTATTATTCACGGGTGATTATATAATTATATGTCCACTAATACTAACGAATATAAGTGTGTGAACACTAATACTAACGAATATTAGTGTGTACTCTAATACTAACGAATATTAGTATGTGTACACTAATACTAACGAATATTAGTATGTGTACACTAATACTAACGAATATTAGTGTGTGTACACTAATACTAACGAATATTAGTATGTGTACACTAATACTAACGAATATTAGTATGTGTACACTAATACTAACTAATATTAGTGCGGGCGTCGTCGCTGTCCTCACCACAGATGGACGCTCGCCGACTTTGGACACAAACTCAGCCAGCGACCGCCTCCAGATTTCCTCGGATCTCAGGACGGTGACGCTGAGCAATTTTCCCCAGCGTCGCCTCCATCACCCACACCGCTTTGATGTCTATCCACAAGCCCTGTGCTCTGAGAGCTTCTCGTCGGGTCAGCACTACTGGGAGGTGGACGTGGGGAGCGCGAGGTGGTGTGGGGTTGGAGTCGCGTACGGGACAATCCCACGGAGAGGGAGTGGTGCTGAGTGCAGCCTAGGAGGGAGTGACGTCTCCTGGTGTCTACTGAAACGTGGCGACAGCTTCTCAGTGGAGCATGGCGGGGGAGAGACCTCACTGTCGGTGCCGGAGCCTCCGCGGAGAGTCGGGGTCCATCTGGACTGGGACGTGGGGCTGCTGTCGATTTACAGCGCCGACTCCATGGCGCTGTTGCACTCATTTTACCAAACATTCTCTCAGCCCCTACACCCTGGGATGCTGGTGTGGGGTGATAATGGTGCCTCAGTAAGGATTGTGGATCTGAGTGGTGCGTCCTGAGAGAGGTGAACGTGAACAGCTTAGAGAGCAGACGCCACGACGCACGGCGCTCGCCACCGTCGTCACCGTCACGCGCAGTGCCACGCCCGTGAGTGGCTGGTGGCTGTCGGTGGCTAGGGGCTGCGTGGCTCTCCATCACAACGGAGGGGTTGAGTGTAAACAATCCTCACAACCTTCATAGTTGATAAAAATAAGTACTGCTCTGTGTGTGTGAAGCCAACATGGATGTATTCACCCTGCCAGAGGAGTATGACTGTAGTGTAGGGGTGCAGTGCTTAGCAATTGGGATGTGTTTATACACCGGTGGTGTCATGGATTGTGGAAAAGATACAGCAAGAACAACAATAATATAAAAAAATGCTTATGAGAGTTGCGTTGTAACGCTTGTATCGTTTATTTTACAGTAAAAATACAGAACACAAACAACAACAACAATATAGTTGTGTACAGCGACATTCGTGCTCACTGCATCCCGCAACGCTGCTCATTAAATAAACACGAGGACCAAATCCTCTACACAGCCACTGCCAAGCAAATTAAATCTACAAATTAATAAACAAATAAAGAGATAGCGACAAACACAGTGTCCGAGCTGTTCAAGTTATCTGCTGCGTCATGGACGTGGTGACGTCACCACGCACGCTCGCCCAACGCGGTGACGTCACCACGTCACCCCTCCCCCATCCCCCCACGCGCTTCCCCCAAGCCCTCCCCTCACCACTGCACCATCTGTGAACACAAAGAGCTTCACAGCTCATCGTATTCCTCCTGCACAACAAACACAGATTCTGACGTTTTGGATTCCCGCCACGTTGGCGACAACAAAAACAAACAAGCACTGAGGGGTAACCTGCAGCCTCACCACCACAACAACCACCACCACAACAAGAACCACCACCACAATTACCACCACAACAACCACCACAACAACCACCACCAAACTCACCACCACAACAACAACCACCACCACAACAACCACCAAACTCACCACCACAACAACAATCACCACAACAACCATTACCACAATCACCACCACAACCACGAGAACCACAACCACCACCACCAGAACCACCAACACCACAACCACCACAACAACAACCACCACCACAACCACCACAACCACCACCACAACCACAACGCGGGAACGTCACCGAATGACAGGGACCGGGAACTTAAAAGAAATCGTCCCCAGGCTTTTTGTCAATACGCCGCACACAAATTTCGGCTATGGGCAAGAATGATGAATATATTTATACACTAATACATATGTAGTGTTCCTCACGGAGGCACACTTTTGAACTTGGAGGCAATACGTTTATCACTACACGCCAACACATAACGATATAGGTGGTTATTTCAACGGTTAACTCAGACCCAAACGGGATAACTACTCATCTGAGCCAGGTCAGTAACGTACTGCCTTACGATACCGAGCATGATGACCGAAGACGGAAGAGCGAGGAGACGTAACACCGCGGGTTGATTCCTGAAGACAGCCCGGATCGGCGCTTGGGACTTCCCTTTTATGCCCCTGAGCGTGGCCTGGCTCCGCCCTAGGCCACGCCACCATCTAGATCTTACTAGAAGGTTCTGGGACTTATGTCACGTGTCCCTCTCGCCACCCCTTGGCCCCGCTCGCTACCTTCTCCTGATCACGTGCCGTCTCGGGTTCACCCAGACTGGAATGTCCTGAAGTGCCCTCTCTCTGGCCGTCACCAGAAGCATGCCCCCTAGGGCCCACTTCTATGCCATACACACTCTGGTGCTAGAGAGACGCTAACATGCACAGTAGCACCCTTCTTCCAATAGCAGGTGCTTGATGCAATAGTGACTCAATATATGTCACTACACATTTGTATATTTGTACATATTCACTGTATATTGTGCTTATATTTTTTTATAAATGTTAATTTATATATAAATATATTTATATAAAAAATATAACAAAATATGAACTTGTTTAAATATTTATCTAAATTATTAATACATGTGTATACATCATGGGACCTCCTTTGCCAGTACCAAAATATACTAATAGGGGTTTTCCCCTTTTTTCTGGAAACAAAACTGATACATGTTGCAAGGAATCATGCTTACATTAACCACAATACTTGCAGTCAAATGCAAAAAAAAAAAAACAATACTCTGATAATTTATGCATTGTCTTTGAAACTGAATGGTCCACACCAGAGACAGCTTTCTATGGAGCCTCGTCTCATATGGTGTTCAACCAGATGACGCCAAAAGGCGCACAGTTCCAAGACAACGCACTACCAGAGTAATGAGGGCTCGGGGTGAGCAGCTACATCATGGGACCTCCTTTGCCAGTACCAAAATATACTTATAGGGGTTTTCCCCTTTTTTCTGGCAACAAAACTGATACCTTTTGCAAGGAATCATGCTTACATTAACCACAATACTTGCAGTCAAATGCAAACAAAAAAAAACTATACTCTGATAATTTATGCATTGTCTTTGAAACTGAATGGTCCACACCAGAGACAGCTTTCTTTGGAGCCTCGTCTCATATGGTGTTCGACCAGATGACGCCAAAAGGCGCACAGTTCCAAGACAACGCACTACCAGAGTAATGAGGGCTCGGGGTGAGCAGCTACATCATGGGACCTCCTTTGCCAGTACCAAAATATACTAATAGGGGTTTTCCCCTTTTTTCTGGCAACAAAACTGATACCTTTTGCAAGGAATCATGTTTACATTAACCACAATACTTGCAGTCAAATGCAAAAAAAAAAAACAATACTCTGATAATTTATGCATTGTCTTTGAAACTGAATGGTCCACACCAGAGATAGCTTTCTTTGGAGCCTCGTCTCATATGGTGTTCGACCAGATGACGCCAAAAGGCGCACAGTTCCAAGACAACGCACTACCAGAGTAATGAGGGCTCGGGGTGAGCAGCTACATCATGGGACCTCCTTTGCCAGTACCAAAATATACTAATAGGGGTTTTCCCCTTTTTTCTGGCAACAAAACTGATACCTTTTGCAAGGAATCATGCTTACATTAACCACAATACTTGCAGTCAAATGCAAAAAAAAAAAAAACCTCTGATAATTTATGCATTGTCTTTGAAACTGAATGGTCCACACCAGAGACAGCTTTCTTTGGAGCCTCGTCTCATATGGTGTTCGACCAGATGACGCCAAAAAGCGCACAGTTCCAAGACAACGCACTACCAGAGTAATGAGGGCTCGGGGTGAGCAGCTACATCATGGGACCTCCTTTGCCATTACCAAAATATACTAATTGGGGTTTTTCCATTTTTTCTGGCAACAAAACTGATACCTTTTGCAAGGAATCATGCTTACATTAACCACAATACTTGCAGTCAAATGCAAATGCAAAACAAAAAAAAAATACTCTGATAATTTATGCATTGTCTTTGAAACTGAATGGTCCACACCAGAGACAGATTTCTTTGGAGCCTCGTCTCATATGGTGTTCGACCAGATGACGCCAAAAGGCGCACAGTTCCAAGACAACGCACTACCAGAGAAATGAGGGCTCGGGGTGAGCAGCTACATCATGGGACCTCCTTTGCCAGTACCAAAATATACTAATAGGGGTTTTCCCCTTTTTTCTGGCAACAAAACTGATACCTTTTGCAAGGAATCATGCTTACATTAACCACAATACTTGCAGTCAAATGCAAACAAAAAAAAACAATACTCTGATAATTTATGCATTGTCTTTGAAACTGAATGATCCACACCAGAGACAGCTTTCTTTGGAGCCTCGTCTCATATGGTGTTCGACCAGATGACGCCAAAAGGCGCACAGTTCCAAGACAACGCACTACCAGAGTAATGAGGGCTCGGGGTGAGCAGCTACATCATGGGACCTCCTTTGCCAGTACCAAAATATACTAATAGGGGTTTTCCCATTTTTTCTGGCAACAAAACTGATACCTTTTGCAAGGAATCATGCTTACATTAACCACAATACTTGCAGTCAAATGCAAACAAACAAAAAACAATACTCTAATAATTTATGCATTGTCTTTGAAACTGAATGGTCCACACCAGAGACAGCTTTCTTTGGAGCCTCGTCTCATATGATGTTCGACCAGATGACGCCAAAAGGCGCACAGTTCCAAGACAACGCACTACCAGAGTAATGAGGGCTCGGGGTGAGCAGCTACATCATGGGACCTCCTTTGCCAGTACCAAAATATACTAATAGGGGTTTTCCCCTTTTTTCTGGCAACAAAACTGATACCTTTTGCAAGGAATCATGCTTACATTAACCACAATACTTGCAGTCAAATGCAAAAAAAAAATATTAATAAAAAAAAAATACTCTGATAGTTTATGCATTGTCTTTGAAACTGAATGGTCCACACCAGAGACAGCTTTCTTTGGAGCCTCGTCTTATATGGTGTTCGACCAGATGACGCCAAAAGGCGTACAGTTCCAAGACAACGCACTACCAGAGTAATTAGGGCTCGGGGTGAGCAGCTACATCATGGGACCTCCTTTGCCAGTACCAAAATATACTAATAGGGGTTTTCCCCTTTTTTCTGGCAACAAAACTGATACCTTTTGCAAGAAATCATGCTTACATTAACCACAATACTTGCAGTCAAATGCAAACAAAAAAAAAACAATACTCTGATAATTTATGCTATGTCTTTGAAACTGAATGGTCCACACCAGAGACAGCTTTCTTTGGAGCCTCGTCTCATATGGTGTTCGACCAGATGACGCCAAAAGGCGCACAGTTCCAAGACAACGCACTACCAGAGTCATGAGGGCTCAGGGTGAGCAGCTACATCATGGGACCTCCTTTGTCAATACCAAAATATACTAATAGGGGTTTTCCCCTTTTTTCTGGCAACAAAACTGATACCTTTTGCAAGGAATCATGCTTACATTAACCACAATACTTGCAGTCAAATGCAAAAAAAACATTTGACTGCAAGTATTGTGGTTAATGTAAACATGATTCCTTGCAAAAGGTATCAGTTTTGTTGCCAGAAAAAAGGGGAAAACCCCTATTATTATATTTTGGTACTGGCAAAGGAGGTCCCATGATGTAGCTGCTCACCCCGAGCCCTCATTACTCTGGTAGTGCGTTGTCTTGGAACTGTGCGCCTTTTGGCGTCATCTGGTCGAACACCATATGAGACGAGGCTCCAAAGAAAGCTGTCTCTGGTGTGGACCATTCAGTTTCAAAGACAATGCATACATTATCAGAGTATTGTTTTTTTTGCATTTGACTGCAAGTATTGTGGTTAATGTAAGCATGATTCCTTGCAAAAGGTATCAGTTTTGTTGCCAGAAAAAGGGGAAAACCCCTATTAGTATATTTTGGTACTGGCAAAGGAGGTCCCATGATGTAGCTGCTCACCCCGAGCCCTCATTACTCTGGTAGTGCGTTGTCTTGGAACTGTGCGCCTTTTGGCGTCATCTGGTCGAACACCATATGAGACGAGGCTCCAAAGAAAGCTGTCTCTGGTGTGGACCATTCAGTTTCAAAGACAATGCATACATTATCAGAGTATTGTTTTTTTTGCATTTGACTGCAAGTATTGTGGTTAATGTAAGCATGATTCCTTGCAAAATGTATCAGTTTTGTTGCCAGAAAAAGGGGAAAACCCCTATTAGTATATTTTGGTACTGGCAAAGGAGGTCCCATGATGTAGCTGCTCACCCTGAGCCCTCATTACTCTGGTAGTGCGTTGTCTTGGAACTGTGCGCCTTTTGGCGTCATCTGGTCGAACACCATATGAGACGAGGCTCCAAAGAAAGCTGTCTCTGGTGTGGACCATTCAGTTTCAAAGACAATGCATAAATTATCAGAGTATTGTTTTTTTTTGTTTGCATTTGACTGCAAGTATTGTGGTTAATGTAAGCATGATTCCTTGCAAAAGGTATCAGTTTTGTTGCCAGAAAAAAGGGGAAAACCCCTATTCGTATATTTTGGTACTGGCAAAGGAGGTCCCATGATGTAGCTGCTCACCCCGAGCCCTCATTACTCTGGTAGTGCGTTGTCTTGGAACTGTGCGCCTTTTGGCGTCATCTGGTCGAACACCATATGAGACGAGGCTCCAAAGAAAGCTGTCTCTGGTGTGGACCATTCAGTTTCAAAGACAATGCATAAATTATCAGAGTTTTTTTTTGCATTTGACTGCAAGTATTGTGGTTAATGTAAACATGATTCCTTGCAAAAGGTATCAGTTTTGTTGCCAGAAAAAGAAGAAAACCCCTATTAGTATTTGTATACATGATAATTGGTTCTTTACCCTTCTATCTGGCAACAAAACTGACACCTCTTTACAAGGAGTCATGTTTGCATAGACCGCAATACCTGCAGTCATAAATACAAACAAAAGACATAACTCTGATAATGTGCACTGTCCTTGAAGTTGATTGGTCCACACCCGAGACAGCTTTCCTTAGAGCCTAGTCTCACATGGGTTGGACCAGAAGACGCCAAAAGGCGCACAACTCAAAGACAATGCACCATCAGAGTATGAGAGCTCGGGGCAAACATCTACACTATGGGGACCTCATTTGCCAGTAAAAATATGATAATTGGTTCTTTACCCTTCTATCTGGCAACAAAACTGACACCTTTTTACAAGGAGTCATGTTTGCATAGACCGCAATACCTGCAGTCATAAATACAAACAAAAGACATAACTCTGATAATGTGCACTGTCCTTGAAGTTGATTGGTCCACACCCGAGACAGCTTTCCTTAGAGCCTAGTCTCACATGGGTTGGACCAGAAGACGCCAAAAGGCGCACAACTCAAAGACAATGCACCATCAGAGTATGAGAGCTCGGGGCAAACATCTACACTATGGGGACCTCATTTGCCAGTAAAAATATGATAATTGGTTCTTTACCCTTCTATCTGGCAACAAAACTGACACCTTTTTACAAGGAGTCATGTTTGCATAGACCGCAATACCTGCAGTCATAAATACAAACAAAAGACATAACTCTGATAATGTGCACTGTCCTTGAAGTTGATTGGTCCACACCCGAGACAGCTTTCCTTAGAGCCTAGTCTCACATGGGTTGGACCAGAAGACGCCAAAAGGCGCACAACTCAAAGACAATGCACCATCAGAGTATGAGAGCTCGGGGCAAACATCTACACTATGGGGACCTCATTTGCCAGTAAAAATATGATAATTGGTTCTTTACCCTTCTATCTGGCAACAAAACTGACACCTTTTTAAAAGGAGTCATGTTTGCATAGACCGCAATACCTGCAGTCATAAATACAAACAAAAGACATAACTCTGATAATGTGCACTGTCCTTGAAGTTGATTGGTCCACACCCGAGACAGCTTTCCTTAGAGCCTAGTCTCACATGGGTTGGACCAGAAGACGCCAAAAGGCGCACAACTCAAAGACAATGCACCATCAGAGTATGAGAGCTCGGGGCAAACATCTACACTATGGGGACCTCATTTGCCAGTAAAAATATGATAATTGGTTCTTTACCCTTCTATCTGGCAACAAAACTGACACCTTTTTACAAGGAGTCATGTTTGCATAGACCGCAATACCTGCAGTCATAAATACAAACAAAAGACATAACTCTGATAATGTGCACTGTCCTTGAAGTTGATTGGTCCACACCCGAGACAGCTTTCCTTAGAGCCTAGTCTCACATGGGTTGGACCAGAAGACGCCAAAAGGTGCACAACTCAAAGACAATGAACCATCAGAGTATGAGAGCTCGGGGCAAACATCTACACTATGGGGACCTCATTTCAGAAGGGTAAAGAACCAATTATCATATTTTTACTGGCAAATCCCAGTGTGATACAACCATAAGACAATTTAGATTAAAGTTATCAGGCCAACTCCGCACTTCCGCAAGAAACATGGCTTAACCATATGTTTTCGAAATCACCAAAATAAAACTATAAAAACAATGTAACAACAGTAATCAGAGATTTGTTCATGAAGCCATCCAGATATATAAACACAGACACAACTTCAACCGACATGATGGGTACTAACTGAGCAACCATTGGAAGGACATTATTAACCAGGTAAAGTCTTAACTAACTGTGAAGTTTCCATCCTACCTGCCTATATCAGCTGTTATTTCATGCTATTCTCTCACTTTAACATAGCCACTTCCATGCCCAGTTACATGCTAATTACTTACATTAACATCATGCTAATCTCTCACATTATCATAGCTACTTCCGTGCCCAGTTACATGCTAATTTCTCACTTTAACATCATGCTAATCTCTCACATTATCATAGCTTCTTCCGTGCCTAGTTACATGCTAATTTCTCAATTTAACACACATGCTCATCTCTTACATTAACATAGCCACTTCCGTACCCAGTTACATGCTAATTTCTCACATTAACATCAATAGACCCAGCCACTCCTCTATAACCCTTGGGCTACACCCATCAGCAGCAGGCCATGCTTTCCCACCTGATGACGGACGCTTGTGTTGCGCTCGAAACGTCGTGATTTATTTTATTTTATACCTACATGACTTTACCGAAAGAACCAAAGAGTATAGTAATCATAGGAATTGTGATTAAAATTTAACAATAAACGATATACATAACATGTACGACCAAACTTGCAGCATGACACTCCCAGTGAATGATGTGTGAGTGAGTCAGTGGTAGTGTGAGTTAGTGTTTGATGTGTGAGTTAGCGTATGATGAGTGAGTTAGTGTATGATGTGTGAGTGAGTCAGTGGTAGTGTGAGTGAGTGTATGATGTGTGAGTGAGTCAGCGTATGATGAGTGAGTCAGTGTATGATGTGTGAGTGAGTCAGTGTATTATGTGTGAGTGAGTCATTGTAGGATGAGTGAGTGTATCACGGCATCCTCCCCACCATCACGGCCTCCTCCCCGCCATCACGGCCTCCTCCACGCCATCATGGCCTCTTCCCCGCCATCTCGTCTCCTCCCCGCCATCACTGCCTCTTTCACGCCATCACGGCCTCCTCCCCACCATCACGACCTCCTCCACATCATCACTGCCTCCTCCACGACATCACGGCCTCCTCCATGCCATCACGGCCTCCTCCCCGCGATCATGGCCTCCTTCACGCCATCACGGGAAAAACCGTCCCGAGTTGACGCAGAAAAAAAACCCGCGCAGGCGATGGACGCGGCGCGAGGTCGATCGGTTAAATACATAAACAAAATAGTTGAAAATATATATAAATATACATGTATATATTTAGAAATAAATGTGTCGTAGTGCGATGACCAGCGGTATGGTAGACGGTGCCACGTGATGCACCGTGGTGCTGGTGCGATGTTGCTGCGTGATCCTCCATTGGCACCGCTTGGGGCCGGGTCCAAAAAAAAAAACACAAATGGGAGGGAGCGGTGAAGCAGAATCTTTGGGTGATGCCAAATTTATGAATGGGGATTTCGTGGCAACTGAGAGCGTTAAAAGGCAAAGGAGATTGCAATTTGGAGGTGATGAAATATTTTAATTAAGAGATAATTTACAATATATTTACATATTTTACTCTGATCACTGAACACATTTGCAATATCCCCACACAAGACCGGCCCACCGGCCCCTCAGAATGGAGATCTATTCTGTCTGTGTGGGATAGAGTCCCCCCTACCCCCCTCCCCACCTCTTTTTTGTTACGATCAGAAGATACAGAAAAATGCTTGATTTTTCGTCACTTTGCTTCGTTCATCATGTCGTTTTTTGGTCTTTTTTGTTTGCTTATGTGCCCCCTTTTTTAATCAAAGATATAACGCGGTTTTCCCGTGTAACATAAATCCAATTGTTTGCTACTGTGTTCATAGACACCAACCAGAAAAAATCACCCTCAAAAACCCATCACCAGATCCCCTGCTTTCGTCACATTACACAACGCACCCTCGGTAGCCCAACGCGTCAAGAAAGATGCGAAACCCCCCGTCAACTGAGCGTACCGAAATTCTGGCAGAAACCAGGGCCTTAAAGATGCGGCAGTGGCTGGGGAAGCCGCTTCTTTCAATTGCGCATTTTCTAGCCCTATAGATAGCCAGTTTTGCGTTGTTCATGATGAAATTCGTCAAGCCCCTTATATCCTTGGTACCCTCGTTCCCCTATATCCGAAAATAAGAATTGTGGGGGATACATGAAGATTGAATTTCAGTAGAATATTCCATAACAGCTTATTGAGTGAGTCTAGGCTTTTGCAATGTACATATTGATGCGCCACTGTTTCGAGCTCACCACAGAATATGCATTCCGGAATTGTGTATGTTAAAAGTGCCACAAATTAGTTAGAGGTTACAGTCCCATGGGCAATGCTCCAGCTCAGATCACCGTGGCGCTTGTATGATGGATTTGAGTAAAACAGCTCCCAATGAGGTCACAAGCGATCACTGCAGGGCATCGTGTCCCTCCAAGCGTAGTCTTTGCGTGACGTTATTATTTGTTGATGGTGGAAATTGACCATTTCGGCGTACTGTTTTGTTCGGTCTACATCTGAGAAGCACACCTCCTGGTCATTCACCGAGGTGTGCCCCAGTGCTGCTGTGAAGAAGAAAGTTGAGTGTGCTTCCTTGCTTGGACGACATTCAGTGTTGGTTGCACTGGGCCACCGCCGACTGACTCATCACCAACACTCACAGCAGGCGCGCTCCCCACTGCTGTTTAGAAAGACCTTCGTACTTCATTCACAAGTTTTGTGGCGAGTCTCACTGAGTGCATTCCGGCCATTGCAGCTATCTCGGTAGGGAGAAGCCACTGCCCCTCCATGCCTGGTTTCACCAAATCGCCCACCCTCGTGAGACGTGCGTCTACCATGCTTTTCTCCATGGCAGGGCCCAAAAGATAGGGTAGTCCCATGTTGGGGATTCGTAACAGAGGCTCGTGAGCGAATTTTGATGCTGACCGGGGTTTATTCAGTCAGGCAGTGAAAAGGAAACCCCAGGTATGTAGGATACTCCTGTAGATGTGGGGATTATGTGCGAGTGGAATGCCCGTAATGTTCATATAGAAGAGCTGCTTGCTGCACTGAAGGCCCCCGAGGTTATTTAGAAAAAAAGATCCTGTGGAACACTACATGGGTGATGAGGTCGTGTAGAAAAACCTCTGTACGGCTTGTAGACGAAATGTAGAGAGTTGGCTCCGTACACACACCAGATATTGCCTGTCCTCCCGCAGTGGCAAGGCCAATATACCAGCAGCCACACGGTGCTTCCTATGTGACCAGAAGAAGGCAGCTATCAGTCACTGAAGTTTTGCTATCAGGTATGCGGGTGGAGTGAGGGAAAAGAAGCGGTGCCACAAGGTCGATGCAATCAACTGGTTTACCTCTAAACGTGAGAGATTTGCGCAGGTACCCCTAAGGCTCCAGTCGTTTCCTCACCTTCTCTTCCATAAAATCCCAATTTTTCTGCAATGGTTTTTCTCCAGGTCCCAGGAGCACGCCAAGATGGCTGAGACTCTCACTCTTTGCTCCACGTTATTGTTTTAGCCAACTCAGGGAACTGGGCCTCGCCCCACTTCCCAACAAGCTGCCCACTGCACTTCTCCCAGTTCATCCTGGAGGAGGATGCACGGGAGTAAACCTCTTGGCACTCATGCAGCCGTTCGATGTCGTCAAAACTTAGTAAAAAGAGGAGAATATCATCGGCATACGCTGTGAGGGTCACTCTCATACTGGGCTCTTTAGAGTTAGTCCGGTGAGTCGGCGTCGGAGTAGATGCAGAAAAGGTTCCACGACGAGGGTGTATATTTGTCCTGACAAAGGACAGCCTTGCCTGATACCTCTTCTGAAATCTAAAGGAGCAATTAGTCAACCATTAACTTTAACCAGACAATGGGCCATGTTGTACAGCAATGAATTAATCCTACAAAGCGAGTCCCAAAACGAAAAGCTTTAAGAGTGCGAAGAAGATACTGGTGATCAATCCTGTCAAAGGCTTTCTCTTGATCATGGGAAAATCCCATCAATGATGGTCCTCCCTCGAACAGTGTATGCCTGGTCATCGGCAATAATCTGAGCCAACACCCTATTAAGCATTGCAGACGCAGCTTTCGCGAGAATCTTATAGTCTGTGCTCAGTACTGATACTGGACGCCAATTTTTGAAGTGTCTGAGGTCGCCCTTTTTGGAATCAGTGTGAGCACGGCTCTCCTCCAGGACTGAGGCATCATGTTGGTCTCCACTGCTTCATATAGAACGGCTTTGTAGTCTTTACGTATGGAGTGCCAAAAATGGTGATAAAACTCCCCGTCAGCCCATCAATCCCTGGGGATTTGTTCCTGGCCAGGGCACTCACTGCCATGTCCAGGTCACTTTGTTTGACCTCTTCTTCTAGAAGGTCCCTGTCCTCTTCACCCAAAGTAGGCAGGTTCTTCTCTATTTCATTCAGGGCCACTGTGGATATATGCTCTGGAGAGAAGAAATTTCCATAATACTGTGCTATTGTTGTAGCTATTTGATTATTGTTTGAAACAAAGACCCCCTTGTCATCAAATAAATGCTCCATGGCTTTGCGTCTACCATTCTGCTTCCCTAATGAGAAGAAAAGTGTCGAGCTAGAGTCCATATCAAGGGCTATCTTTAAGTAATCAGAGATTTGTTCATGAAGCCATCCAGATATATAAACACAGACACAACTTCAACCGACATGATGGGTACTAACTGAGCAACCATTGGAAGGACGTTATTAACCAGGTAAAGTCTTAACTAACTGTGATGTTTCCATCCTACCTGCCTATATCAGCTGTTATTTCATGCTATTCTCTCACTTTAACATAGCCACTTCCATGCCCAGTTACATGCTAATTACTCACATTAACATCATGCTAATCTCTCACATTATCATAGCTACTTCCGTGCCCAGTTACATGCTAATTTCTCACTGTAACATCATGCTAATCTCTCACATTATCATAGCTTCTTCCGTGCCTAGTTACATGCTAATTTCTCAATTTAACACACATGCTCATCTCTTACATTAACATAGCCACTTCCGTACCCAGTTACATGCTAATTTCTCACATTAACATCAATAGACCCAGCCACTCCTCTATAACCCTTGGGCTACACCCATCAGCAGCAGGCCATGCTTTCCCACCTGATGACGGACGCTTGTGTTGCGCCCGAAACGTCGTGATTTATTTTATTTTTTACCTACATGACTTTACCGAAAGAACCAAAGAGTATAGTAATCATAGGAATTGTGATTCAAATTTAACAATAAACGATATACATAACATGTACGACCAAACTTGCAGCATGACACTCCCAGTGAATGATGTGTGAGTGAGTCAGTGGTAGTGTGAGTGAGTGTATGATGTGTGAGTGAGTCAGCGTATGATGAGTGAGTCAGTGTATGATGTGTGAGTGAGTCAGTGTATTATGTGTGAGTGAGTCATTGTAAGATGAGTGAGTGTATCACGGCATCCTCCCCACCATCACGGCCTCCTCCCCGCCATCACGGCCTCCTCCACGCCATCATGGCCTCTTCCCAGCCATCTCGCCTCCTCCCCGCCATCACGGCCTCTTTCACGCCATCACGGCCTCCTCCCCACCATCACGACCTCCTCCACGTCATCACTGCCTCCTCCCCGACATCACGGCCTCCTCCATGCCATCACGGCCTCCTCCCCGCGATCATGGCCTCCTTCACGCCATCACGGGAAAAACCGTCCCGAGTTGACGCAGAAAAAAAACCCGCGCAGGCGATGGACGCGGCGCGAGGTCGATCGGTTAAATACATAAACAAAATATTTGAAAATATATATAAATATACATGTATATATTTAGAAATAAATGTGTCGTAGTGCGATGACCAGTGGTATGGTAGTCGGTGCCACGTGATGCACCGTGGTGCTGGTGCGATGTTGCTGCGTGATCCTCCATTGGCACCGCTTGGGGCCGGGTCCAAAAAAAAAAAACACAAATGGGAGGGAGCGGTGAAGCAGAATCTTTGGGTGATGCCAAATTTATGAATGGGGATTTCGTGGCAACTGAGAGCGTTAATAAGCAATGGAGCTTGCAATTTGGAGGTGATGAAATATTTTAATTAAGAGATAATTTACAATATATTTACATATTTTACTCTGATCACTGAACAAATTTGCAATATCCCCACACAAGACCGGCCCACCGGCCCCTCGGAATGGAGATCTATTCTGTCTGTGTGGGATAGAGTCCTCCCCTACCCCCCTCCCCCCCCTCTTTTTTGTTACGATCAGAAGATACAGAAAAATGCTTGATTTTTCGTCACTTTGCTTCGTTCATCATGTCGTTTTTTGGTTTTTTTTGTTTGCTTATGTGCCCCCTTTTTTAATCAAAGATATAACGCGGTTTTCCCGTGTAACATAAATCCAATTGTTTGCTACTGTGTTCATAGACACCAACCAGAAAAAATCACCCTCAAAAACCCATCACCAGATCCCCTGCTTTCGTCACATTACACAACGCACCCTCGGTAGCCCAACGCGTCAAGAAAGATGCGAAACCCCCCGTCAACTGAGCATACCGAAATTCTGGCAGAAACCAGGGCCTTAAAGATGCAGCAGTGGCTGGGGAAGCCGCTTCTTTCAATTGCGCATTTTCTAGCCCTATAGATAGCCAGTTGTTCATGATGAAGTTCGTCAAGCCCTCTATATCCTTGGTACCCTCGTTCCCCTATATCCGAAAATAAGAATTGTGGGGGATAAATGAAGATTTAATTTCAGTAGAATATTCCGTAACAGCTTATTGAGTGAGTCTAGGCTTTTGCAATGTACATATTGATGCGCCACTGTTTCGAGCTCACCACAGAATATGCATTCCGGAATTGTGTATGTTAAAAGTGCCACAAATTAGTTAGAGGTTACAGTCCCATGGGCAATGCTCCAGCTCAGATCACCGTGGCGCTTGTATGATGGATTTGAGTAAAACAGCTCCCAATGAGGTCTCAAGCGATCACTGCAGGGCATCGTGTCCCTCCAAGCGTAGTCTTTGCGTGACGTTATTATTTGTTGATGGTGGAAATTGACCATTTCGGCGTACTGTTTTTTTCGGTCTACATCTGAGAAGCACCCCTCCCGGTCATTCCCTGAGGTGTGCCCCAGTGCTGCTGTGAAGAAGAAAGTTGAGTGTGCTTCCTTGCTTGGACGACTTTCAGTGTTGGTGGCACTGGGCTACCGCCGACTGACTCATCACCAACACTCACAGCAGGCGCGCTCCCCACTGCTGTTTAGAAAGACCTTCGTACTTCATTCACAAGTTTTGTGGCGAGTCTCACTGAGTGCATTCCGGCCATTGCAGCTATCTCGGTAGGGAGAAGCCACTGCCCCTCCATGCCTGGTTTCACCAAATCGCCTACCCTCGTGAGACGTGCGTCTACCATGCTTTTCTCCATGGCAGGGCCCAAAAGATAGGGTAGTCCCATGTTGGGGTTTCGTAACAGAGGCTCTTGAGCGAATTTTGATGCTGACCGGGGTTTATTCAGTCAGGCAGTGAAAAGGAAACCCCAGGTATGTAGGATACTCCTGTAGATGTGGGGATTATGTGCGAGCGGAATTCCCGTAATGTTCATAAAGAAGAGCTGCTTGCTGCACTGAAGGCCCCCGAGGTTATTTAGAAAAAAAGATCCTGTGGAACACTACATGGGTGATGAGGTCGTGTAGAAAACCTCTGTACGGCTTGTAGACGAAATGTAGAGAGTTGGCTCCGTACACACACCAGATATTGCCTGTCCTCCCGCAGTGGCAAGGCCAATATACCAGCAGCCACACGGTGCTTCCAATGTGACCAGAAGAAGGCAGCTATCAGTCACTGAAGTTTTGCTATCAGTTATGCGGGTGGAGTGAGGGAAAAGAAGCGGTGCCACAAGGTCGATGCAATCAACTGGTTTGCCTCTAAACGTGAGAGATTTGCGCAGGTACCCCCAAGGCTCCAGTCGTTTCCTCACCTTCTCTTCCATGAAATCCCAATTTTTCTGCAATGGTTTATCTCCAGGTCCCAGGAGCACGCCAAGATGGCTGAGACTCTCACTCTTTGCTCCACGTTATTGTTTTAGCCAACTCAGGGAACTGGGCCTCGCCCCACTTCCCAACAAGCAGCCCACTGCACTTTCCCCAGTTCATCCTGGAGGAGGATGCACGGGAGTAAACCTCTTGGCACTCGTGCAGCCGTTCGATGTCGTCAAAACTTAGTAAAAAGAGGAGAATATCATCGGCATACGCTGTGAGGGTCACTCTCATACTGGGCTCTTTAGAGTTAGTCCGGTGAGTCGGCGTCGGAGTAGATGCAGAAAAGGTTCCACGACGAGGGTGTATATTTGTCCTGACATAGGACAGCCTTGCCTGATACCTCTTCTGAAATCTAAAGGAGCAATTAGTTCACCATTAACTTTAACCAGACAATGGGCCATGTTGTACAGCAATGAATTAATCCTACAAAGCGAGTCCCAAAACGAAAAGCTTTAAGAGTGCGAAGAAGATACTGGTGATCAACCCTGTCAAAGGCTTTCTCTTGATCAAGGGAAAATCCCATCAATGATGGTCCTCCCTGGAACAGTGTATGCCTGGTCATCGGCAACAATCTGAGCCAACACCCTATTAAGCATTGCAGACGCAGCTTTCGCGAGAATCTTATAGTCTGTGCTCAGTACTGATACTGGACGCCAATTTTTGAAGTGTCTGAGGTCGCCCTTTTTTGGAATCAGTGTGAGCACGGCTCTCCTCCAGGACTGAGGCATCATGTTGGTCTCCACTGCTTCATATAGAACGGCTTTGTAGTCTTTACGTATGGAGTGCCAAAAATGGTGATAAAACTCCCCGTCAGCCCATCAATCCCTGGGGATTTGTTCCTGGCCAGGGCACTCACTGCCATGTCCAGGTCACTTTGTTTGACCTCTTCTTCTAGAAGGTCCCTGTCCTCTTCACCCAAAGTAGGCAGGTTCTTCTCTATTTCATTCAGGGCCACTGTGGATATATGCTCTGGAGAGAATAAATTTCCATAATACTGTGCTATTGTTGTAGCTATTTGATTATTGTTTGAAACAAAGACCCCCTTGTCATCAAATAAATGCTCCATGGCTTTGCGTCTACCATTCTGCTTCCCTAATGAGAAGAAAAGTGTCGAGCTAGAGTCCATATCAAGGGCTATCTTTAAAACGAGAGTGTACAAATGCCCTATTTGCCTTTTCTTTTTGCAACCCTTTTAGACATTCTAGGGTCTCCACATATTCCTGCGGTAGGCTTAGATCATCCCCAATCTTCCGCCTTTGCTCTAAATTATGGACCCTGTTCTCTAGCTCACAAATTTCTTGGTCAATATTTTTTGTGTTTCCCGAGGCTTGCAACTGACAGTTTTTTACGTCTACTTTCCCTATGTCCCACCATTGTGCTAGGATATTAAACCAATCTTTTTTTCCTGCAACTCCACCCAGAAGACGCCAAAAAAAAATCAGTGAAGGTGGTGTCTTGCAAAAGGGCATTATTGAAATGCCAGTATGCCGATCCCCTTGGGACTCCTCGTATTTTCATTTGAAGTAGTATAGGTGATGATCGGCCAGTGGTGCTGCCTGAATACTGGATGACACTGCACTATTTTCAAGGTTTTTTTAGATGTAAAAACGGTCAATCCTTGTCTGCGACAGTGTCCTGTCAGCTCGAGTTCTTGTAAAGGTGAAACCTTGCTGCTTTGGATGTTGTGTCCGCCACACATCTAAGAGACTATATGTGCGGAGCACATGCGGCAATGTGTTCAGGACACCGTTTTTGCACTGCTCAGTGCCAGTGCAGTCGAGGATATCGAGTGTCCAGTTTAAATCTCCTCCCAAATTCAAACACTCGTCATTTGGGATGTTTTTGAGATAGTCCTGTAACGCATTGAAAAAATTATGTTTTTCCGCATCATTGATGGGTGTATAGATGTTTATGAGGTGGACAGAAATGTCTTTTAAGTTTGATCGTTATGTCGAGGGCTCTTCCCGGTGGGTGTAAATCCTGGTGCAAATAACGTTGCCACCCCTGAAGAATAATGAGAAAGGTGACTGAAAAACAAATCACCTTTCCATTCTGTTTCCCATCCATTTTCCTCGCTGGTTGTAAGATGCGTCCCCTGCACAAAGAGCACTGAGGCTTTGTGTTTTTGGCGAGAGACAGCACAAAGTGTATCTTGAGTAGACCTCTACACCCATTCATATTAATTGCAGCTATCCACAGCATTATGTGTCAGTGAAGTTGTCGCCAGGTGTGTTTTTTTTTCCACGTAGTTATTTGGCTCAGGAAGTACCTGAGCCTTTCCCTTTCCTTTCCAGATGATGGCTTTCCCTGTCTCTTGAAGTCCTGCTCAACATGGAGTACGGAGGCTATAATTGCCTCCACATTTCGCCACCTTGACAGAGCTGCGGTCACTCTTTCTTCTGAGCCATGCACTTCATCTAAAAAGTTCCATAGCTCTGACTGTGAGAATATTGGTGCCACTTCAGTCAGCTCAGCAGATGTCAGGCTCACCCCACTTCCTGTGCTGAGGGTTTCTTCCACCTTTTCTTGGCTTCTCTCCTCAGCCCTGAGGCTTTTAGGATTTTCAGTCGTCGTGGTATCCTCTGTCGGTGCTTTATTGGGTGATGCCGCTTGCCCCTCCATTGACGGCCTTCCATTGTCCTCATCTTGGTCACCGCCCGCAGTTTGGTAAGTGGGGTCCCGTTTGGGCTCCTCCATGCTCTTGGCTGCTCGCGTTTCCTGGGAGCCCTCGGCCACCTCACTGGGTACGTCATCGAGGTTTGAAGTGCGACCTTCTTCACTTATTTCCTTTGCCACTTCATAGATTGCGTTTTCCTCCACTTCTATTTCAGACTATAGATTTTCTGCAGTTGTCCTGCGCTTGATCTTGGTTCCTGCACGGGGCTTCTTCCCTGTGGGTGTCCCACCTCGAGGGGCATCTGGCATGGCGAAGACCCTATCTTTGCCACCAGTGCTCTCCGTATCTCCCCCAGGCGTGGGTGTGATGTCCGACTTCAACTCTGGGAGATCTTTAAAAGGACCGACCTCATCCCCACTTGACTCTGGAGATAATGAAGATGAATCCTCCATACATTTTCTCTTCAGAGGTCCTGCTGTCAATGATGGCTGGGTGGCTGGCTGAGCCTCAGTCTCCATGGCAGTAGCTGGATTTGGAGTGGGGTCTAATGCCATCTCGCGTGATCTGTGGTGAGGGACTCTCTCCTGAGTCACTTTTTGGGTGTGTTTCTTTATCACCCTTTTCCACAGTTCCCTCGCTATTGGATTGGGCATTTGCCGTCTGTGGGCAGTGTTTTTTAACATGCCCCTTTGCTTTGCATAGGTTGCTTTTTAGTATGTCCCTGCAGTAAAACCACCTATGGGCCCTTCTTCCATTCATGACCACAAAGGAGCCCTCCTCAAGCTGCCCATTGGGCACCAGCATGTAGACCTGCCTTCTCAAAGACAAGGCATGCCTCAAGGCGGGATTTTTGCAGCCCAAAGGCACACACTGTAGGATGGAGGTCAGTTTTCCCAACATAGTAAGGTTGTCTTGGATGTCTTTATAGGGAATATAGGGGGGGACGTTGTATACGATTACGCGTACCGATGGCGATGACAGTGGATCCAAGGTGAGGTGCTAATCGTTAACCATCAGCCCCTTCTCAATGGCAGCATTTGCCATCTTTTCGGACTCTATGAAGAAAACCACCTTTCCGCTCACCTTGGAGACATACTTTATCGAAGCTCCAGGCACGACGGCACCCAGCGCTTCCACGTAGACTTCGAGTGGGACATCGGTGGAAGCCGGGCAGCGGATTCCAGCCTCGCGTGAAGGTCCCAGCTGCTGCTGCTGCGGGCACCTTGCAGGCCCCAGAAACTGGCCTTGCGTAGGTGCGGTAGCTTTTGCGTACATTGTTGCGGGTCGGGTGAACATTTTCACGTGTGTGAGATATGTCACACACAACTACTAAAACAAACCTCTGTATTTTCTAAAGCCAGGAAGAAATTAACCCAAATTACATGAAAATGATTGAAAAAAAGGGGGTCAATCCTGTGTTACGACCACCTTCTCTTAATTACTATTATTGCTGTTCACTCAACGCTCCCCTGGAGAGAGGGTAAAATTATTTAAAGTCGTTGGTATTTTACAAAAAGATAAAAAAAACTGAAAATGTAGAATAAGCACAACAAAAATAAAATAACGTAAACACGCTCAAAGCACAAAACAAGGGGGGTCTAAAGGAGATGCACTGCACTCACACCGACTCGTGTGGTACAGTGCTAACACCAGTGTTTAACACATGTGTAGTAGGTTCGAATTAGGTGCACACACACGCAGCTTGGAGGCAACACTATTTATTAAACGGTAAGTAATATAACACTGTACATGAGGTGGTGACCACCTTCCTCAACTCACTAACACTCTGGAACGCGACACAGACTGGACCAGGCAGGCAACGGCCTGCCTGGCCCAGGACGACGACTCGGGACTTGACGACCGATGATGTCTTCACTTCGGAGTACAGTACAACAGCCTCGCTCTGCGTTCACACCACGCTTATATCTGCTTTGGCGTGGCCGGCTCCGCCCAGGCGTGGCTGGCTCTCTCCAGGCCACGCCTCCCTTCCCAGGACACGCCTCACTTCCCCCACCTCTGGGAAGGTCCGGATCTCTCTACCACGTGACTCCCCAGGCACCCCCTTGGGGCCCCCAGCCCTCGTACGGGCCGACACAGTAGTGACCGTTCTATGTCACTACATCACCCCCCCCTGTATAAACACACAGCCGTCCCCGGCTGTAACACAACTGTGAAACATCGAAAAGGTGTGCCTCCGAACCAGCAACATCAATAAATGACCGGCGACCGATAAGAAATACAATCACGTAATATATACAGAATCGACGAGGGTAAAAGGGAACCGCATAGAAAACGGGGAATTAACAACAAATATACATGAAAACTGGCTAACCCACTTACGCTCCAGCACAGCCCCCCCCGTGAGAATCACGCATGCACTGACATGTGAGTGTGGCCATTGGAACGACGGCGTAGGCAATGAGCAAGGAGCCTGAGAGGCATGTAGAGCAGCCAGTCTTCAACGAGTCCATGTGGCCGGGCCTGGGGAACCAGAAGCGGCCCAAAGGGCACGGCCCCTCCCGCCAGGAGTCAGAACAGGAGGAGCAGGAGTAGCTGACGCATGCTCCACTCCCCCCCCCCAGTTCATAGCCGGTCGGCATAACCGGCGACTCCAAGGTGCCAGGTAGATACTGCCTCCTGTGACGAGAACCAAACCCTCCTGAGGCATCACTCAACGAACACTCGCCTCCGCTCTTCGGACATGACAGTAACCCGTTAGCACCCCCCCGCCTTTCCGACGTGGCGTCACAACCAGTAGCACGCGTCGGCCATATCGGGGGGAGGGAATTTCCATGTTACCACCCCACCGCCTTTCCAACGCGGCGTCACAACCAGTAGCACGCGTCGGCCATATCGGGGGGATTTTAACCCAGTCTCTCTCCAAGACTCGCATCGCAGCATATAGCTGTACCGACCGAGCTGAGACCCAGTCTCTCTCCAAGACTCGCATCGCAGCATATAGCTGTACCGACCGAGCTGAGACGACCCAGTCTCTCTCCAAGACTCACATCGCAGCATATAGCTGTACCGACCGAGCTGAGACGACCCGTCATTCACTCACTGCACAACATGCACCCTAGCAACTGAGGGATACAGTCCCAACGTAACAGGACAACTCCACCTGAACCTTACGAATCTCCAGCCCACTGTTTCAACGCGACTCGGAGGGTCTCAACCTCCGAGCCGTCAGGTCAAGCTGTCAGCCATAGCATGACGGGACCACACTCCCTGAGCCATGTGAGCGCACAGCCCACTAGCCAAGACAAGCCACAGAGTGTCTCGATCTCCGGGCTGTCAGGTCAAGCCGTCAGACACAGCATGACGGGACCACACTCTCTGAGCCATGTGAGCGCACAGCCCACTAGGCTAGACATGCCACGGAGTGTTTCAATCTCCGGGCTGTCAGGTCAAGCCGTCAGCCATTGCATGACGGGACCACACTCTCTGAGCCATGTGAGCGCACAGCCCGCTAGGCTAGACATGCCACGGAGTGTTTCAATCTCCGGGCTGTCAGGTCAAGCCATCAGCCATTGCATGACGGGACCACACTCTCCGAGCCATGTGAGCGCACAGCTCACTAGGCTAGACATGCCACGGAGTGTTTCAATCTCCGGGCTGTCAGGTCAAGCCGTCAGCCATAGCATGACGGGACCACAATGTTCGTGTTAGACACGCAACACTCACTGGGCCATCCTGGTCAGGATCTGCGCCCCAAGATAAGTGACAGCCAGCACCAAAATTCCAAATCCCTGGCAGTTTGTCACCATCGCAATTTAACACCATCACACCACATACAATTTGAATTATGATCCCCCACAGAACTGATCCAATGCCGAACAGGTACGCACAATTTGTGACGATCCCGAATATTCAATGGTCACAACAATACACCTCACATCCCGTATCCGTACACATCATCTCCGAGACTCGCATTGCAGCATGCAGCTGTACCAACCGAGTGGAGAGAGCAACGCAATTTGACGGCAATTAACGGAAACGCACCCCCGATTCATGTAGAACACAAGGGGCATTCCCGCACAAAAAACATCATCCGTGCAACAACGGACAGGAACCAACCAGTGAGTTTGAAACAAACTCAACCTGTCATTTCAAAATCCCCTTCAACATTAACCATGGGACTCAGGGCATTCGAATTTTGAGAGCAAAAAAACTAGACACAACCCCCAAGAATCGCCGAATTGATTAATACAGTATATGCAGTATACGAAGTTCGTACAGTCAATCATATGGAGCAATGCTCCATCCAGTCCCCGCATGGCAACACACACAATCAATACTCCAGACAATCCGTACATAGTAAATAATTACAAGCAAGTACCCAACAGTCCATACACTGTTAACAATTTCAAGCAAAGCTCCATACGGTCTGTACCTTGGCAACAATGACGATCAAAGTTTCTGACAGTTACACGTGACAATCACGAGCGAAACTCCATACAGTATACACAATAACAATGGCGATTTCGCAACAAAACGATGTAACAACACGAGTCATTAACACGGCAACCTACAGGATATCAACGGAGCTAGGGACACCCAACAACGAATTAATCATTAACTACACCCTGAAGATATCGATCTCGACGCCGTAATTAACAACAACACTGTTACAAGCAGACACCCGCATGGACGCCGCGTCAATTTATCACGCACACAAGCGGACGAACACGCTCCGCAAACCAGCGAGTTAAAAAAACACACGCGATCGCAACCCGGCGCACGTAAGATGGGTGAAAATATTATTATTTTTCTTAGGGCCGGGTGTGTGATGCCGCCGCCACAAAGCCGTTCGGCAGGCGCCCAAATCCCCGACCTCGCCACCACCAAGCAACGGAGCCAACCCCGCGTCCCCCTCACCTCACCTCACACGAACACACCCGCACGCATTTCCCCCCCCCCCCATAGAGCTCCGAGGGGAGGTCACCTGGCCGACCGGTTTTTATCCGAGAAACCCTTATCGGGGTTAACTCTCACGGTTTCCGGCGATCAGGGAATTGGACGACCTCCCCCGTGCTACGTTGCGCCGCGGCGCTGCGACCAGCCTTAATATGGTGTGGTCGCGGCATGGGGCATTCGGCCACCGCGGTTGAGGCGCATGTCCCCCCACACACACCCCCACGGGTCGACGGGGCAAGCAGGGGACGGACGGGACAGCATGAATAGCGGGACCGCAGGAGCTGTTGCGCATAGTCATGGAGGGTTGGGATAATTACGCTTGAGCGCGCAGGCCCCATTGTTAGGAAGGGTAAGGGAGTAATTAGGATGTACGCCGCCAACGCAGCTCACTGATTAGCAGATCAAAAGCGCCCAGAACCGCCGTGCGCGGGCTCGAGGTGCACGAGCCCATTGTTCAGCGCAGCATCCCCTTTGAGGTAGGGAGGATAAATAGAGGGGCGCAGAGGGGAAATCGCTCTCTTACTCCAGCGCCGGGCGACCAGACGCAGCTCCAGCCAGCGACCCGGACGTCCGTGTGATGCACCGAGGCACGCGGTTAGCACAAGGATCAGCGGACCGCCGTGGACACTGAACAGTGAGTAAGAAGGTGAATTAGAATCATAGCAGATAAATCGGGAATAGGTATAGAGGTATCAGCGTAGGCCAGCCTCGTCGACTCACTGATTTAACATCTAGTTCCAGGTAGCAGATAATAAATCATTAATAGCTGATTGTGGCCTCGTGTGATCTCGTGTTATAAGTGTGAACGCGTGTGGTACGGTGTATGCGTAAGCTCTCGGCGTGCGTAATCGGCGTACCCCAGGTGCGCGATCATAACGTGAGCGGCCAGCGCGGCGCAGAGCGGCGCAAGAGTGGGTATCGCGTGTGGAGCTGTATGTGTGTGCGCGCACGTTCACGACGTGTATAATACAGGTGCGCGATCCTAACGCGAGTGGTCAGTGTTGAGTGAGTGCCGCGCAGAGCTGTGTGTGGGAGTGCGCATACGTTCGTTACGTGTCGGATATGGATGCGCATTGGTAACGTGCCGCACAGGGCTATACTGCGAGCACGGCGTTTGATTGATGATGATGTGCGCACGTATGCTCGCAGCGTGGGAGCGCGGCGCGAGGCTGTAATAGTAGGGGTGTCGCGTTCGAATGCCGGCGAAACCGTAGCGGGTAATAGGGAGGTGGGGTAACGTAAACGGAATAGGGGATGCAGGCGGGAGGGACCCCGGGGGCCAACGGCCCCCACAAATTGGTGTCAGAAGTGGGATGGACCCCCGCGTTACCTCACGCTAAATTAAGACTAATATTTACCGGCCTGGGGGCCCCTACGTGGAAGGCATTCGCCCGCAATCTCTTAGGGGCCAAGGAAATTAATGGATGGACGGACGCGCAGGCAGTACGTCAACTTAATTTGAATCTTGATGGGCGGGCAGCCGATTTTGTAGAAGCGTTACCCGCGAGCGCACAGACACAGCTAGAGGAGCTGATGCGCCGACTCGATCAGCGCTTTGGCACGCGTGACGAGGAGGAAGCAAAATCGGCCTTAGAGGTGCGCCGTCGCCAACCTGGCGAGGATTTACGTGATTACGCCGAGGATGTGCGCGAGTTAACAAAGATCGCACGCCCGGGGTACGCATCTGATGTTATTGAGGAACTGGCAGCCGAGAAAATCCAGCGGTACCTGTCTCGCACGGCGTGGTGGCAGCCAGACATGAGCTGCCCACGTCTTCCCTTTAACGCCCTTGTCGAGCGCGCACGTAAGTGTGAAAGAATTCACAGCGAACGCGCGCAGCTCCGGGGGCTGGGACGAGAGCGCGCCATTGCGAGCCTGCTCTCGGAAGACGAGGAGGAGGAACAGGAGCTCGCGAGGACGGTAAGGGGCCGGGAAAGAGAGCCACAGAGACCCAGCGAGACGACCCCGGGGTGGGTAGCCGGGTTACAGACCGGCATTGGAGATATTGCTGGCCGGGTAGACCGAATGGACGGTAAGGTAACCCACGTAGGTGAGAGGGTAACCCAGGTACGCGAGGAAACGAATAAAAATATGACCAAACTGCAATCCTCCGTTGAGACCATCCGATCCGAGATGGGGGAACTAGACTCCACGGTAGGAGGGCTAACTGGAAGGATAGCGCGACTAGAAGCAGAGTATGAGCAGCAGCGCACTGGGGGAGGAGGGAGTGGGCAGAGAGCCCACTACGGAGCCGCCACCCCTCCCCGGGCATGTTATATGTGCGATCGCCGAGGGCATCTAGTGAGGGACTGTCCTCAGGTCGCCCGAGCTAGACAAGAGCTAAGGTCAAACACTAAGGCCCCCCTAGAGAGGGGACCACCGGGGGGTGAAATCGACGTAGCCCCGACACAAACAAGCTGTGAGAATAATGGCGAGCGAGTGATCTCCACACAGGTTCCAGCAACAACGCCCACAGAAACGGTGACTCCTGGCGACTGGCTGCGGGAGCTCGTGGCGGGGATCACGGGGGCCACGTCGCTGGTGGAAGGGGAGGTAAACGGAGTGCGTACCCGAATCCTGCTGGACACGGGGGTGGTGGCCTCGCTCGTGAGCGCAGCGCACTGCAGCGCGATCGGGGTCGACGTGCGTCACCTGCAGGCCCCGGACCGCGCGCTGCACACTGCGAGCGGAGCCGGAATGGGGCTGCTGGGGAGAGCCACCCTAGAGGTCCGCATAGGCAGCCAGGTGTGCACGCAGGAGTTCTACGTGTCGAGTGCGTTGTGTCACGAGTGTATCGCAGGCACCGACCTCCTAGAACGGTTGGGACTCAACGTGCAACCCCGCCAGCGATGCGCCACCATGGAGAGCAACGGCGAGCGGATACCGTTCCTGGGACGAGAACCAACGCGCCGCCGCTTTGCAACTGTGGCCGCTATCCTGGCGACGGCAGTCACCATCGGCCCGCTCACCGAGATGCTGGTGCCGGTGGCAACATCCCCCACCGACCCCGTGCTCCGACCATCAGGGGAGGTAATGCTAACTCCTCACCCGGAGTTGGCAAAACGGTATGGGGTTGTGGGATCCGCCACGTTGGTAAACGCAGATGGGGACTGATTGTTTATGCGGATGTTTAACCCCCACAATACCCCAGCGATACTGCGACGGCGCACCCCGATAGCCACAGTACACCCCCTGCACGCACGCCACTCTAACGACTCGGTGTTCGCACTCTGGGCTGAGGACCCCGGTCGTCCTGAGGGTGAGCAGGACCTGGCCTGGTTAGTCGGCCCGACTCCCCGAGCCGAGGTCGTTCCCCTGCTCGACGCGTTACATGTACCATGGGCGGACTTACCTAAGGGAGAGGCCGATCGGCTGCGCGAGTTACTGCGGGAGTATGCCGACGTGTTCAGCGAACACGACTCGGACGTGGGTCGGACCGACCTTGTTAAGCACCAAATTGACACCGGTGCAGCCCGACCCATCAAACTCCCTGCGTACCGAGTGGGCGCACCCGAACGCACCCAGATCAAAGAGGCGGTTGGGGACATGCTTCGCGATAACATAATTCAGCCCTCGGCGAGCCCCTGGTCAGCCCCAGTGGTACTAGTAACGAAAAAGGATGGGTCAACCCGGTTCTGCGTCGATTACAGTAAACTAAATGCAGTCACGCTCGGCGATGCCTTCCCCATACCCCGCATCGACGACACCTTCGACAGCCTCGCCGGAGCGCGATATTTTTCCACCCTCGATCTCGCGTCCGGGTACTGGCAGGTGGAGATGGCGGAGGAGGATCGGCCGAAAACCGCATTCACCACCCCGATGGGGCTATTCGAGTTTCGAGTACTCCCGTTTGGACTCACCAATGCGCCTGCGACGTTCCAGCGGCTGATGGAGTTGGTGATGCGGGGCTTGCAATCGGAACAGTGCCTGATTTACTTGGACGATGTGATAGTGTTCAGTAGATCTTTGTCTGAGCATTGGTCCAGGCTTCGAGAGGTGTTCCAGCGACTGCGAGTGGCTCATCTCAAGCTCAAGCCACGTAAGTGTTACATCGCACAACGCGAGGTGGGGTAACTCGGGCATCGCGTCAGCGAGGCAGGCGTGCACACCGATCCGGAGAAGGTACGCGCCGTAGTGGAGTGGCCACGGCCAAGGAATCTGACTGAGATCAGATCATTTTTGGGGCTCGCCACCTATTATCGTCGATTTGTAAAGGGATTCAGCGAGATTGCACGCCCCCTCACCCAACTCACTTCCCCTAAGCACCCCTATCAGTGGACGGGGGCCTGCCAGACAGCCTTCACCACTCTCAAAGACCACCTCACCCACGCCCCCACCCTCGCTTTCCCCGATTTTACCACCGATTTTATTTTGGACACCGACGCCTGCAGCAGTGGGCTGGGCGCGGTGTTGTCACAGGTACAGGATGGGACGGAACGAGTCATCGCGTACGCCAGCCGGACCCTGAGTGGGGCCGAGCTGAACTATTGCGTGACCCGCCAAGAATTGTACGCGGTGATTTTCGCATGTAAGCAGTTCCGGCCGTATTTGTACGGCAGGAGATGTCGCGTACGCACTGACCATTATGCTCTTCAGTTCCTTCTTACATTCAAGGAGCCGCGGGGGCAGATGGCCCGTTGGTTGGCGCAGTTGCAGGAGTACAACCTGCAAATCGAGTATCGGGCTGGCCGGACGCATGCAAACGCGGACGCCTTGTCGAGGCGGCCCACGGTGTACGCCGAGACAAGGGCGGAGGAGGCCTGCCCGTGTTTCACGGGGGGACGCTGCCGGCAGGCAACGGACCCCCGAGAGGCCGCGGCCACTGACCCCCCCCCAGCGAGAGAGAGTGCTGTGTGCGCCACAGAGACCCTCACAGGTGGCACCGAGGATCCCGTCGACCGCCCGGCAAGCGCGGGACCCGCAGCCCGGGACCCGATCGGACGGATCCAGGAGGACGTCGGTTGCGCCTTCCCGGGCCTAAACGACGAGCAGCTGAGACAGACCCAGCAGCGAGATCCAGATCTGGCGGCAGTGGAGGCGGCACTGCGGGAGGAAAAGAGCGCCCTACCAGGACCCTGGAGCGGTTTGTATGCCCGGTTGTGTGTGCAGAACGGAGTGGTACGGGAGTTAACCGAGGCCGGCCAGCCGGGGTGCATCTGTGTTCCTGCCCAGGTGCGACCCCAGCTGCTACGGCTGGTGCATGACCACCCACTCGGGGGCCACGATGGGGAACGACGTACTCGAGAGACCCTGCGTCGCCAGTATCTCTGGCCCAAATTGGCACAAGACGTGGCGGCCTGGGTACAGGGCTGCCGCGCCTGTCAGCAGTGCGGGCCGAAACCGGCACGATACCAGGTACCCCTAAGGCCGTTCCGCGTCAGCCGCACGAATCAGCTGGTCGGGATTGACCTACAGGGGCCATTCCCGCGATCCCATCGAGGCAACCGATATATCCTAGTCGCAGTAGAGTATTTCACCCGCTACCCCGTGGCAGTGGCCATCCCTGATAAAACGGCCTTGGTGGTGGCCCGGGCATTTGTGGAACACTACGTACTTAAGCACGGGATCCCAGAACGAGTCCTCACCGACCAGGGTAGCGAGTTCGAGGCCGAGTTGTTCCAGGCACTGTGCCGAGAGTTCGGAATCCAGAAGGACCGAACCACAGCGTACCACCCCCAGGCGAACGGTATGGTGGAGCGCATGAATCAGACCTTAGCGGGGAAACTCAAACGTATGGCGGCCGCAAATCAACAGGATTGGGATGAACACCTCCCCTACGCCCTTTTCGCCTACGCCACCACCGTACACACGTCGACGGGACAAACCCCGTTTTTAATGATGTTCGGCCGTGAGTCTCGTTTACCCGCAGATCTGCTATTCGGCGTCCCTTCCCCCCAGCCGGAGGAGGGAAGCCGCCCCGTGGAACACCTGTTGGAGACCCTACGAGAAGCCCGAGGCCGAGCATACCCGCAAGGGGAAGCCGCGCATCGGCGGCAGGAACAGGGCACCCGACCCCGCATGGAACCCCCCTTATTCCTGACAGGCGCTAAGGTGTGGCTACACACCCCTCGCGTCGGGGCCGGGCAGGTGGGGAAACTGACGACCTACTGGCGGGGACCCTGGACCGTGGTGCGACAGATCTCCCCCTGGACGGTACTAATTGATGGCGGGGAGAGGGCTCGAGAGACGGTGGTCAATGTCCGCCGCTTAAAACCGTGGAAAGTGGCCCCGGCGAGAGAGAACCCCGTCACCCGAAGGCCCCGAAATCCCGGAGTACCCGCACCCCTCGTGTTGGGGGGCCTCGCACACTACATGGGCCCCGCCGGACCCCCGAGACGCCCCGATCAAGTCCGGAGACGGCGCGGACGACGGCCACTAAACCCTTCCGCTGCTGAGTTTGTGCCCCAGCCCACAGGTGCCGGAGGACGGGGAGAGCCGCTGGAGTGGAGGAGGAGACCGCCGCAGGAGCTACAGAGGATGGAACCACCCGCCCCGAGGCCAGCCACCAGGTCCGGACGGATCCCCCGGACCCCGCAACGTTTCCTCGTGGGCGCGGCCTAAGCGAGGTGCTCCAGTCAACCCGGGACGGGGACTGGCATCTCGGGGGGCTATGTGATGCCCCTGCCACGAAGCCGTTCGGCAGGCGCCCAAATCCCCGACCTCGCCACCACCAAGCAACGGAGCCAACCCCGCGTCCCCCTCACCTCACCTCACACGAACACACCCGCACGCATTCCCCCCCCCCCCCCCCATAGAGCTCCGAGGGGAGGTCACCTGGCCGACCGGTTTTTATCCGAGAAACCCTTATCGGGGTTAACTCTCACGGTTTCCGGCGATCAGGGAATTGGACGACCTTCCCCGTGCTACGTTGCGCCGCGGCGCTGCGACCAGCCTTAATATGGTGTGGTCGCGGCATGGGGCATTCGGCCACCGCGGTTGAGGCGCATGTCCCCCCACACACACCCCCACGGGTCGATGGGGCAAGCAGGGGAGGGACGGGACAGCATGAATAGCAGGACCGCAGGAGCTGTTGCGCATAGTCATGGAGGGTTGGGATAATTACGCTTGAGCGCGCAGGCCCCATTGTTAGGAAGGGTAAGGGAGTAATTAGGATGTACGCCGCCAACGCAGCTCACTGATTAGCAGATCAAAAGCGCCCGGAACCGCCGTGCGCGGGCTCGAGGTGCACGAGCCCATTGTTCAGCGCAGCATCCCCTTTGAGGTAGGGAGGATAAATTAAGGGGCGCAGAGGGGAAATCGCTCTCTTACTCCAGCGCCGGGCGACCAGACGCAGCTCCAGCCAGCGACCCGGACGTCCGTGTGACGCACCGAGGCACGCGGTTAGCACAAGGATCAGCGGACCGCCGTGGACCCTGAACAGTGAGTAAGAATGTGAATTAGAATCATAGCAGATAAATCGGGAATAGGTATAGAGGTATCAGCGTAGGCCAGCCTCGTCGACTCACTGATTTAACATCTAGTTCCAGGTAGCGGACAATAAATCATTAATAGCTGATCGTGGCCTCGTGTGATCTCGTGTTATAAGTGTGAACGCGTGTGGTACGGTGTATGCGTAAGCTCTCGGCGTGCGTAATCGGCGTACCCCAGGTGCGCGATCATAACGTGAGCGGCCAGCGCGGCGCAGAGCGGCACAAGAGTGGGTATCGCGTGTGGAGCTGTATGTGTGTGCGCGCACGTTCACGACGTGTATAATACAGGTGCGCAATCCTAACGCGAGTGGTCAGTGTTGAGTGAGTGCCGCGCAGAGCTGTGTGTGGGAGTGCGCATACGTTCGTTACGTGTCGGATACGGATGCGCATTGGTAACGTGCCGCACAGGGCTATACTGCGAGCACGGCGTTTGATTGATGATGATGTGCGCACGTATGCTCGCAGCGTGGGAGCGCGGCGCGAGGCTGTAATAGTAGGGGTGTCGCGTTCGAATGCCGGCGAAACCGTAGCGGGTAATAGGGAGGTGGGGTAACGTAAACGGAATAGGGGATGCAGGCGGGAGGGACCCCGGGGGCCAACGGCCCCCACAGGTGCTTGTCATGTCACGACTCGCCTGGCAAACTGTGAATAGCGGAGGGCGGCAAGGTGGAGCACTGGGACGGCCCGAAGAATCTTTCATGGTGAACACGGCCTGCTCTTGCGAACCCATCCACCTCTCACGCTCGAGCAGAAGACTGGAACTCCACCTCTGCAGGCGTTGATGTCGGCGGGAGAGGCATTTCGGCAGCAGGAGCGGCGTTTTGGCGGGAACCGCGCCCCGACCAGCCCTCGAGTTGGCGGGAGCGGCGTTTTGGCGGGAACCGCGCCCCGACCAGCCGCCAAGTTGGCGGCCCCATCGCGTGGCCCGCATGCCCGGGCCTCCCCCGCCAGCCCCCGCAGAGACGACGGTGTCCTCTCCCCGCGGCTCCGTCGCTCCGTTCCCGATGGCGGCGAAGCAGCGGTGCGATGCCAGTCCCGCCGCTCCGCGTGCAGCGCCATCTCTCTCTCTCTGTCACCGGGGCTGCCATCCCCGGGGCTGTCCGAAGGACGGTCGTCACACCATCCTCGTCGTACGAAGGCGTCCAGGTGAGTTTTGTATTTGTTTTTCGTGTGACCATTTTACTTCCCTAGGATAACACCTAGCAATATTTATATTTCCACAACTTCTGACACCAAATGTAGTAGGTTCGAATTAGGTGCACACACACGCAGCTTGGAGACAACACTATTTATTAAACGGTAAGTAATATAACACTGTACATGAGGTGGTGACCACCTTCCTCAACTCACTAACACTCTGGAACGCGACACAGACTGGACCAGGCAGGCAACGGCCTGCCTGGCCCAGGACGACGACTCGGGACTTGACGACCGATGATGTCTTCACTTCGGAGTACATTACAACAGCCTCGCTCTGCGTTGACACCACGCTTATATCTGCTTTGGCGTGGCCGGCTCCGCCCAGGCGTGGCTGGCTCTCTCCAGGCCACGCCTCCCTTCCCAGGACACGCCTCACTTCCCCCACCTCTGGGAAGGTCCGGATCCCTCCACCACGTGACCCCCCAGGCACCCCCTTGGGGTCCCCAGCCCTCGTACGGGCCGACACAGTAGTGACCGTTCTATGTCACTACACATGGAAGCACACCGGACAAAGGGACGAAAAAAAACAATATCACGAAAAAATCACAAAACTCAAAAGTTGCTTGAGAAACAGAGTAACTCAAAATCGAAATGAAAATAAAGAATATATTAATTATGAAATCAACTATCAAATTAAAGTGGGGGATTGTGTGGAAAACAAAGACACAAATACACTGCAGAGAACGCAGCCGCGCCCTGAACAGTGCAAAACAACAGAAAAGAAGAAAGAAAGAAAAAAGAAGTCTAAATAAACAAACAAACTGATCACAAATGTGTAAAAGCAAGACAGTTCCTGTTGGTGAAAATAAATCCCGAAAAAATGGTGAGAAAAATAAAGTTGTAGAGGTGTAGAGGAGTAGTGGGTGACGTCACGTCACGCTTGCCCTCGGAGAGAGTGGAGTCGCAGAACGTGACATCAGGCGGACTATTGGGAACGGTGACGTCATGCCCCCGGGGGGTATTTAAAGGGGGACCCGGGATGTAACCGGGGTTCGTCGAGGGTAGGAGTGGGGACTTTGGGTAGTTGATCCTCACACGAGGCTAGGGGAGGCTACTCCGCCCGACCGGCCGAGGTTGGGGTAGTCCCGGCCTGGGGCAGGGAGGAGAGCCGAGTTAGCCGGGGTTGTAGGGATCACAGTACCCTGTCCCCTGAGGAGTTATAGGCTAGGGGGGTTTTTGTTCGGCGTAAGCCCTTAATAAACTTGGCGTGAGCCCCTAAACGCAACTTGCCTCGGAGTCGTACATTGCGCCGCAATTGAGGTAAGGCCAGGAGCTCCCCTACCACCCTCACCACGCCCACGTCACTGGTGTGCAGTGAGGTCACTACGCACGTCTCCATCCAATGCAACCGAATTGCGTGCATGTCCATAGCAACCAGCCGCTGTATTAATCAGCTGTTTGTATTTAAAGCGGTAAAAAAACGTAGATTGATCATTTTTGTATCAATCGATGATAGCACATCCCTGACTAGCAGAGCCAGCGACAAAGATCCCCCGTGTAGCCTTAACAGACCTGGGTAAAGTGCTGTTAGCAAGTAGCAGCACCTGGGAAGGCCACCACAGTGCCACACGAGGGCGTGGATAGCCAGCACCACGCCCGGCTGCCTATGTCTCCCTAGTGGCGATGTTTACTACACACCACACCAGGTAGATATTTGAGGCCGAGTCGACCTAGGGGAGGCCCAGGACCGTGAGCGGGAATCGAACTCGGTTGGCCCGGGTTCGTAGCACAGCACGCCGCTAACCGCTGCGCCACCACTCCCCACGCTGGGTGGCAGCACAGCCCTGCGCAGCAGAGACACGGACACCGTGGCACTCCCATCACGAGGAGACCCCACGTGGAGAAGTCTCAACGTTAACTCGTGCTGCTGACGTTGCTCCTTCACACCATTGCCGTAGTCTAGGATGTATCACACTAAACAAATAGAATCAAAAGTCCTTCACCTCCTGGTCTGTAGGGGTCACAGGGACGTTCCTTTCCCCACACCTCCGATTAGCACTGTATGCTATGTACGGTGTGAAAGAAGTTGAACCGTACATCAAAAACAGAATCTGTATATATACTGTAGGAGGAATCCGATGAGCTATGAAGCTCTTTTGTCACAGATGGTCCAGTAGCGGCACGGGGGTCAGAACGTTACACAACAAACACAAAACACAAACATGACAGGAGTGCAAAATATTGGAAAAGTAAACAAATAAATTTGAAAAAAATACAAATAAAACTTAACTATATTTTGTATCTTAACAGGTAAAGCCCACTGAGATATTAGCTTATTGTTCAGAAGCGACCTGGTTATCACAACTAAGTGGCTTACCACGTGGAAATTCTTACCAGACAAATACTGTAAATGCATGATGTTGATTCTAAATGTGGGGGGAAATCATATGACCCGGAAAAAAGTCCACGCGACCACGGGAAAGCAACATATAAACCACAAATATACAATAGAAGTCAGGGTTGGGATGAAACCCACGATCTCCTGTATACCAGGTGAGGAAGTTAACATCTCCTAGCCACCGAGGCGCGGGGCAAGTGCTGTAAGCAAGCAGAGGACCTATGAAGGCCGGTGAGGGACACTGCAAGGTGTTGGGTCTTCCCAGTACTCATGCTTACACACTGCACCAGGTGTCGTTTTTATGGTTAATTTGACCTCGGCGATGTTCAGGACCAGTTTAAATATTTGTAAAATATTTAAAACTAAGATATTACTTGCTTTGAATGTGAGCCATCGAAGGGATTTGAACTAATTTCATCTCAATCTTGATTTGAAGCTATCGTGACTGCAGGAATCCATACAATTTGGTTCTTTCGGTAAAGTCACGTATTTTATACCTACTGTACGTGACTTTACCGAAAGAACCAAAGAGTAGAATTTCATCTCGGTTGTATTGCAGTGCAAAATCCACCGCATATTACACTTGAACACCCGGTCTATACAGACACGCAGCTTACTCTCTACACTGTATACACACGATACACAGAGTCTACTCCATACACTTTGTATACACACACAGCCTACTCCCAAACACATTCTAGAAACGCATATAAACATATACATTACTATACCAAGACTAGAGAGACACACACTGCACCGAGATACACATGGACTAGAGACACAGATACACATCCTACACAGAGACTCACAGACTCGCAGAATCATGTACATGACTAGACACAGAGGCTGTACATATACAGAGAGACTTATATGCAAACAGATTACGCAAAATCTTGATTTGAAGCTTTCGTGACTTCAGGAATCCATACTCTTTGGTTCTTTCGGTAAAATCACGTAGGTAGAAAAATAATAGATCACGACGTTTCGATCGCAACACAAGCGATCGTGATCAGGTGGGACAACCACAGCAAGAAAAAACTGCTGAAGTAGGCGAGAGTTCTGCCGTGGCACGAGGTTATATTGGCCTCAGCAGTAGGGGGGGAGAGAGAAGGGGGGGGCGGAGGCGGGGCAGAAAGTGGACCCCGTGGCAGCACCCGGGTCACTGGAGAAAAGTAGACCTCCGCGGTTGCGTTGGAGAGATCGGCTGCAGGGAGGGAGAGAGAAGGGGGGGGCAGAAAGTGGACCCCGCGGTGGTCCACTTTACTCCAGTGACCCGGGTGCTTTGCCTCTGCCCAGTAGAGTTGTTCACTTCACACCGCACCAGGTAGGATGCATTTGATGTTGAGTCGAACTAGGGGAGGCCCAGGGCCGGTTCAGGTCATTGCCAACACTGCTGCTGGTGGTGGTGGTGGCCGTGTACAGTGGTCGTGTACAGACAGGACACAGAGGGCTTTATACAGAGACACAGAAGCATATATATAGTGTACAGTACTACTCAGAGACACACAAACTAGAGACACACAAAAGCATACATATAGTGTACAGTACTACACAGAGACACACAGACTAGAGACACACAAAAGCATATACAGTACTACACACAGAGACACACACTCGAGACTCACAGAATCGTGGACAGTGGTATACAGACAGGACACAGAGGGCTTCATACAGACTCACAGAAGTATACATATAGTGTACAGTATTACACAGAGACACGCAGACTAGAGACACACATAAGCATATACAGTACTACACACAGAGACACACAGACTAGAGACACACAGAAGTATATATGTAGTGTACAGTACTACACAGAGACACACAGACTAGAGACACAGAAGTTGTGGTGCCAGAGCAACGGAACAACTTTGCCAGTGCTGCTATCCCCTCGCAACCCCCCACACGAACGAACGTACACCTGGTACCCTGGGTTTTTACCCGATGGGCCCCTCGTGGGGACGTCCCACGGTTTCTCAGTGCCAGGAGATTGGCTGCCCCCCCCCCACCCCCAGGCTGAATTGCACTGTGGCCCCGTGAATTAACTTAAAATGGTATGTACACGACGAGCTCACCGAGCAAACCGCAGTGAGAGCACACTCAGCACAGGGGAATAGGACATTGGGGGAGCAGGGCTCCCAGCGAGCAACGCGTGAGAGCAGGTGGGAGGGAAAAACCTGAACTGACTAAAAAAGAAAAGGAGCTAAACAGCAACGCGCGAGAGCAGGTGGGAGGAAAATTCCTGAACTGACTAAAAAAAAGAAAAGGAGCGAAACCGCCACCGGAGTACGGGAGGGAGGACGGGCGCATAGACAATTTATAAGGGTGCAATGGAGAGCCACACGCCAGGTAGGGGCAGGGCATCGGTTGAAAATCGAAAGGTAGGCGCCCTGATTGGCCGCGCAGGGAATGGACGTGACCCTGGATTTTTTTAATTCGGAGGGGATAAAGGGAGGGAGGGGAAAAACGTTAGGGCAGTTCTCCTCCAGTCGTCCAGCTACCCGGTCGGACTCCCAGCCGCTCGGAGCATCCGAGGGACACTGGCGAGTGCAGCTACAGCTCGATCCCAGGCAGGGACCATGAGACACCGTGAGTACGTCTGCGAGGTGAGAAGTAGCGTAAGGGTCCACCTAGGGATTGAATAGGAATATACTGGGCGCTGCTCGCTGAGAATTTTGCTCCGGGCCACGCAGGGTTTATTCTTCAGGCGCACCATTAATAAAACTTTAGCACAGAGCAACGATGCTGCGTGATTTATGTGTGTGTGGGAGGGTGTCGGCGCGGTGCGTAATTCGAGAGTGTGTGTGGGAGGCACGCGGGCAGTAATTCATTAAGGGCCCCCGCGTCTGTGCCCGCGTGCTTGCGCTCGCCGTGCGTGTTTGCACAGCGGATTAAGGCCGAATATTATCATCAATACGATCGTCGTTGTGCCCGGTGCATGCGCTCGCGTGCGTGTTTACATAGCGCGTTTTACACAGTGTGTTTACATAGCGACGATCGCATTAAGGGTGTCGGCGTGGTGTGTAATTTGAGTGTGTGTGTGTGAGGCTGCACGACGTAGTAACTAATTGACTGCGCCCGCGTCCATGCCGCAGCCGCGCCATTTTCAGCGCGAGGCGTGGTGAGCAGCGTGCACCAGCACGGGCACGCATGTGCAAGTAGCCACCTCGGCATTAGTGGTGGTGTACGGGGGGAGTATGTGGGTAACCCGAGGCGGTGGGGAGCCAGCCACTAGCCATGCTTCACAAAGAGGACGTTGGTGCGGGGAGGCCGATCACCCGATCGGCAGCAGCCCGACGAGAAGGGGCGGAGGAGGAGGGGGGAGAGGAGGAGGGGGGCATCAGCCCCCACATAATGGTGTCAGAGGTGGTACGACCCCCCACACCTCCAAGGGAGAGAGGCGCCCCACCTCAAGCTAAGGAAATATACGTATTCACCGGGCGAGGGATACCGTCATGGAAATCGTTTGCCCGCAACCTCATGTATGCAAAAGATATTAATGGTTGGACGGACGCGCAAGTGCTGCAGCAGCTAAATATTAATTTGGATGAGCAGGCAGCCGACTTTGTGGAAACACTACCTGCAAGCGCATTGGGGAGAACTAATGCACTGCCTCGGCCAACGCTTCTGTGCGTATGACCGTGAGGAGGCAATGGCAGGATGAAATGCGCGCCGCCGCGAGCTCGGCGAGAACCTCCGCAACTACGCCGAGGACGTGCACTCGCTAACGCAGAGTGCATGCCCGGGGTACGCTGCGGAAATCATTGAGGACCTCGCCGCCGAGAAGGTCCAGCGATATCTGGCTTGCACCTCGTGGTGGCAGCCCGATGTAAGCTGCTCGCCTCCCAATTAATGCCCTTGTTGAGCGCGCACGCGCATGTGAGAGACTCGCTAATGAGCGTGTGCAGTTTCGAGGGCTAGGACGGGAGCGCACCATCGCGAGCCTTCGTCCAGTGGAGTAAAAGGAGGAGGAAGAGCTCGCCAGGATGGTAAGGGGGCAGGCAAGGGAGCCTCCAGGACCCCATGAGACCACCCTGGGATGGGTAGCCGGGATACAGGCTGGCATCGGAGATATAGCCGGCCATGTGACCCATTTGCACGGGGAGGTAACCCAAGTTAGCGAGGAAGTAACCCGAGTACGCGGGGAGGCGAACCGAAATATGACCAAGCTGCAGTCTACAGTTGAGACAATCCAATCCGAGATGGGAGAGCTACGCTCCACGGTAGGGGGGATAACCGGGCAGGTGTCTCAATAAGAGGCAGAGCTCGAACAAATACGCACTGGGAGGGGAAGGGGGAGTGAGCAAGGGGCCTCCTATGGAGCCACCACCCTTCCCCAGGCATGCTATATATGCGACCAACGGGGGCATCACATGAGAGACTGTCCCCAGATCGCCCGAGCTAGACAAGCGCCAAGGTTAGACACCAAGGCCTCCCTAGAGAAGGGACCACGGAGTGGTGCAATCGATGTGGTCCCAACACAAATAAACTGTAATGATAATGGCGAGCGAGTGACCCCCACACAGATTTCGGCAATAGCACCCAAGAACGCGGTGAGTTTGAGCAACTGGCTGCGGGAGCTGGTGCCAGGAATCACGGGGGCCACGTCGCGGGTGGAAAGGCAGGTGAACGGGCGGCGTCCCCGGATTCTGCTGGACACGGGGGCGGTGGTCTCACTCGTGAGCGCCACACACTGCAGCGTGGTCGGGGTTGACATGGGTGGCCTGCAGGCCCCGGATCGCGCGCTGCACACTGCAAGCAAAGCTGGGATGGGACTGTTGGGGAGGGTCACCCTTGAGGTCCATCTCGGACACCAGGTGTGTACCCAGGAGTTCTATGTCTCGAGCGTGTTATGCCATAAGTGTATTGCAGGTACCGACTTCCTGGAAAAGTTGTGGCTTAACGTGCAGCCCCGCCAGCGATGCGCCACCGTGGAAAGCAGCGGGAAGCTGAATCCATTCCTGGGACAAGAGCCGGGTCGCCCCCGCTTTGAGCCCGTGGCCGCTATCCTGGCGTCGCCCTTCACCGTCGGCCCACTCGTGGAGATGCTGGTGCCGGTGGCAACACCCTCCACCAACCCCGCACACCGACCATCGGGTGAAGTAATGCTGACTCCTCACCCGGAGTTGGCGGCACGGTACGGGGTTGTGGGGTCGGCCACGCTAGTAATTGCGGACGGGGCCGACTGTTTATGCGGGTATTTAACCCCCACAGTACCCCAGCAGCGCTGCGATGGTGCACTGCGGAAGCCACAGTTCACCCCCTGCACGCTCGCCACTCTAACAGCTCAGTGTTTGCCCTCTGGGCTGAGGACCACTGCCGCCCTGAGGACAACCAGGAACTGGCCTAGCAAGTCGGCCTGACTCCCAGAGCCGAGGTCCCCTGCTTGATGCGCTACATGTACCCTCTGTGTCCTGTTTGTATACCACTGTCTTTACCCAAGGGGGAGGCCGATCAGCTGCGCGGGTTCAGATGTGGGCCTGGAGAGACCTCGTTAAGCACCAAATTGACACGGGCGCCGCCCGACCAAATTAAACTCCCCGCATACCGAGTGGGTGCACCCAAACGGGCCCAGATTAAAGAAGCAGTCGTGGATTTGCTCCGCGATAATATAATCCAGCCCTCAGTGGGCCCCTGGTCTGCCCCGGTGGTACTGGTGACAAAAAGGATGGGTCCACCCAGTTTAGCGTTGATTATCGAAAGTTGAACGCAGTTACCCTCGGCGACGCCTTCCCCATCCCAAGCATCGATGACACCTTCGACAGCCTCGCAGGGACGCAGTATTTTTCCACCCTCGATCTAGCGTCCGGGTACTGGCAGGTGGAGATGGCAAAGGAGGATCGGCCAAAGACCGCATTTACCACCCCGATGGGACTGTTCGAGTTCCGAGTGCTTCCGTTCGGACTCACTAACGTGCCGGCCACATTCCAGCGGTTGATGGAGATGATGATGCGGGGCTTGTAATGGGAACAGTATTTAATTTACCTGGATTACGTGATAGTGTTCAGTAGGTCCCTGTCTGAGCACTGGTCCAGGTTACGGGAGGTGTTCCAACAACTGCGAGCAGCCCATCTCAAGCTCAAGCCGTGTAAGTGTTATATTGCACAGCGCGAGGTTGGGTACCTCGGACACCACGTCAGCGAGGCAGGGGTGTGCACCGACCCGGAAAAGGTACGCGCCGTAGTGGAATGGCCACGGCCGAGGAACCTGTTGGAAATCAGGTCATTTTTGGGGCTAGCCACTTATTATCGTTGATTTGTGAAGGGATTCAGCGAGAATGCAAGCCCCCTCACCCAACTCACTTCCCCTAAGAACCCCTATCAGTGGACGGAGGCCTGCCAGACGGCCTTCACCACCCTCAAGGACCACCTCACCCATACCCCTAAACTGGCTTTCCCTGACTTTTCCACCAATTTTATTATGAACACTGACGCCTGCAGCAGTGGGCTGGGCACAGTGTTGTCGCAGGTGCAGGATGGGACAGAGCGGGTCATCGCATACACCAGCCGGACACTGAGTGGGGCTGAACTTAACTATTGCGTGACCCATCAGGAACTGTATGCCTTGATTTTCGCGTGTAAACAGTTCCGGCCGTATTAGTATGGCAGGAAATGTCACGTGCGCACTGACCATTATGCTCTGCAGTTCTTTCTCACATTCAGGGAACCGCGGGGGCAGAGGGCCCGGTGGCTGATGCAGCTGCAGGAGTATAACCTGCAAATCGAGTACAGGGCTGGGCGGACGCACGCAAACGCGGACGCCTTGTCGAGGCGACCCGCGGTGTGCGCCGAGACGAGATCGGAGGAGGCCTGCCCGTGCTTCACGGGGGGACGCTGCCGACAGGCAACGGCCCACCAGGAGCGCTGAGACTAACCCCCCTCTGGTGAGAGGAAGTGCCATGTGTGCCACAGAGACCCCTGCAGAAGGAACCAAGGACCCCGTGGACCGCCCGGCGGGCGTGGAACCCACACCCCGGGGCCCGACGGGCCCCTCCGTCCCGCCCGGGCGGATTCAAGAGAACGTCGGCTGTGCATTCCCAGGCCTGGATGATGAGCAGCTGAGACAGGCCCAGCAACGGGACCCAGACCTGGTGGTGGTGGAGGCAGCCCTTCGAGAGGAAAAGGTCGCCATGCAGGGACCCTGGAGTGGTTTGTATGCCCGGTTCTGTGTAAAGAACGGGGTAGTGTGGGAACTGACCAGAGCCGGGCAGCTGGGGTGCATCTGTGTTCCCGCCCAGGTGCGGCCCCAGCTGCTGTGGTTGGTGCAAGACCACCTGCTCGGGGGTCATGATGGGGAACGGCGCACTCAGGAGACCCTGCGTTGCCAGTATCTCTGGCCCAAATTGGCACCTGGGTAAAGGGCTGCCACGCTTGTCAGCAGTGTGGGCAGAAACCGGCGCAGTATCAGGTGCCCATGAGGCTGATCCGCGTGAGCCGGGCGAACCAGCTAGTTGGGATCGATCTACAAGGGCCATTCCCACGATCCCACCGAGGCAACCGGTATATCCTCATGGTGGTGGAGTATTTCACGCGCTACCAAGTGGCGGTGGCCATCCCAGATAACACGGCCCTTGTGGTCGCCCGGGCATATGTGGAACATTACTTACTTAAACATCGGATCCCCGAACGAGTCATTACCGACCAGGGTAGTGAGTTCTAGGCTGAGCTATTTCAGGTGCTGTGCCGGGAGTTCGAAATCCAGAAGGAACGAACTATGGCATACCACCCCCAGGCGAATGGTATGGTGGAGCATATGAACCAGACCCTAGCCGGGAAGCTCAAACGTATGGCGGCCACCAATCAACAGGATTGAGACGAACACCTCCCCTATACCCTGTTCGTCTACGCCACCACGGTACACACATCTAAGGGACAGACCCTGTTCCTAATGATGTTTTGTCGTGAGTCTCGCCTCCTAGCAGATCTGTTGTTCGGCATTCCCCCGCCGCAACCAGAGGAAGGGAGCCAGCCCATAGAGCACCTGATGGGGACCCTGCCGGGCCTACCAACAGGGGGAGGCCACACATCAACGGCAAGAGCAGGGCGCCTGGCCCCGCATGGAACCCCCCCTCTACTCGGCGGGCTCTAAGGTGTAGCTGCACACCCCGCGTGTAGGGGCTGGACAGGTGGGGAAACTGACCACCTACCGGCGTGGACCCTGGTGCGGCAGATCTCCCCCTGGACGGTGCTGATCTAGGGTGGGGAGAGGGGCTGAGAGACGGTGGTCATTGTCCACCGATTAAAACCATGGAGGGCAGCCCCAGCGAGAGAGACCCCCGCCATTTGGGTACCCTGAAACCCCGAGATCCCCCCGTCCCCCATATTTAGGGGCTTCGCACCGTATATGGGCCCCGAGGGACCCCAACCCCCGGGAGGCCCCAGCCCGGCCAGGAGGCGGCGGGGGTGGCGGCCCCTAAACCCCTCTGCCCCGAGTTTGTTCCCCAGCCTGCAGATGCCGAGGGATGGGAGGAGCCTTTGGAGTGGAGAAGGAGACCGCCGCGGCAGCCCCAAATAAGGGAGCCACCACCCACGAGCCCGGCAATGAGGGCCGGGCGAGTCCCGCGGACTCCGCGGCGCTACCTCGTGGGGGCGGCCCAGGCGAGGTGCTCCAGTCAACCCGGGATGGGGACGGGCACCTGGGGGGGATATGTGGTGCCACAGCACCGGAGCAACTCGGCCGGCGCTGCTCTCCCCACGCAGACCCCACTAAACATACACATGCATCCACGTAAGGTCTCGTGGGGGGGTCACCTGGTACGATGGGTTTTTACTCGAAGGCCCCCTAGCAGGGATGTCTCATGGTTTCCCGGGACTAGGCTGGATTACATGGCGGCCCCCCTAAAAGGGGGCATAGAGCTTTACAGGCTGGCAGCGATGAAGCATACACGACACGGGGGATGGTCCCCAAGGCAGACACCCTGCGGACAGTGTAAACAGTGGGGTGGGAAAGAAAGCCTATGGGCACATAGGAAGAGGATTTAAGACCGGTGAATCAGAGATAAGGAACACAGATACGGAGACAATGGAAAGGGGGGGGGGCAGAGGGGGGGGAATGACGTGATGCCCCCCGTAACGGCCGGAGCGTTCAAAACGGCCAAAAAGCTCTCGATTAGACTTGCAGGATAACACCATGTCACCCGGGGATAAACGGGCTTTGAGAAGATAAGAGGAGAGGGAGAGAGCAAATTGGAATCAGAGTTCTCCCAGAGTCGTGGTGAATCCCAGCTGCCCTCAGCATCCGCGAGATGTAGCTGCAAACCATTGCCCAGGCAAAGTCTTCGCAGCTCAGCGTCAGCCCCAACTCCTACCGTGTCCGTGTGATGCCGTGAGTGTGCATGCAAGGTGAGTGAACGTTCGGTTGGCCGATTCAGCCTAGTTCGCCGTCAGCCCTAGCTGGAGGATAGTCGCACATTGCAAAGGGTGGGAAATAAGAGGTTAGGTGTTGTCCGGAGGGTGTACGCCAGGGGGGGCCATAAGCAAGGGTTCGCTACTCACGCCGGGAATAAAACCTTGGTACAAGATTGTTGGTTGACGCGTTGTGCGTGTGTGCGAAGAGTGGTAAAGAGTTGTGGGACAGCGATTGGCGCACTGCCGTGTGTGGGTGATATAAATTAGTGTGTGGGTGTTCCGCGAGAGCAGATTAATTAATTAATTCCGCAGCTTAATTAATTAATTCCGAACAGTTAATCAATAACCAAGGGCGCGGCCGTTCGCCGTGATGACACAACGGCTCAGCTCCCCGACGGCAAAGAGCGAGGAGCCGCCCACAGGAATCGCGCGTGGAGGGGGGGACGCCGCGAGTGCAGACGAGCGAATGGTGGGGGCGCACGCGTAATAATCACCAGGCGGTGTCTGCCAGCCACGAGCAGCGATGTCCCTCAGAGAGGACGCTGGTGCGGGGGGCCCGATCACCCAATCGGCGGGGGCCCGGAGGGCCCAGCGAGAAGCGGCCGAGGAGGGGGCCGGGGTGCAGGGGGTGGAGGGGGTGGAAGTCGCGCCCCACCTGCTCACGGGGAGCGGGGCGGGGGGCATCAGCCCCCCACACATGTACCGTACTAGACACACTGACACAGACTGGGCGACACACAGAATCATGTACAGGACTACACACAGAGGCTGTACATATACAGAGAAACTTATATGCAAACAAATTACACAAAAATCCCCGTATAGCCTCAGTAGATCGTGTGGACAAGTCCCGTTAGCGAGTGGCAGCAGTGCCTAGTGAGGCCGTGACGGCTCACGAGTTGGTGGCTATCAGCACCACAGCCGCCTGGCTTCGCTTCTGCCCAGCAGCGATGTTCACTACACAGCGCACCAGGCAGGATGCATTTGGTGTTGATTCGACCTAGGGGAGGCACAGGGCCGGCTCAGGTCATTGCCAACACTGCTGCTGGTGCAAGTGGCCGTGTACAGACAGGACACAGAGGGCTTTACACAGAGACACACAGAAGTGTATATATAGTGTGCAGTACTACACAGAGACACACATAAGTGTATATATAGTGTACAGTACTACACAGAGACACACAGAAGTGTATATATAGTGTACATTACTACACAGAGACACACAGAAGTATATATATAGTGTACAGTACTACACAGAGACACGCAGAATCGTGCACAGTGGTATACAGACAGGACACAGAGGGCTTCACACAAGCGGTGAGTAAGAGAGAGAGAGACTCAGGCCCCCGTGTGTGCTGTGTGTAGCGATCAGCGCGCTGTGCCACCCGGGTTCGATTCCTGCTCACGGCCAACACCGGCGACGATTATCTGAACCGGTCCCGGGCCTCCCCGAGGTCGACTCAGCCTCCAATGAGTACCTGGCACGGCGTGTAAACATCGCCAGCACCGGGGAGACAAAGGCGGTCGGGCGTGGTGCTGCCCACACAGCCCTCCCGTGTGTACCTCTCCGGCCTTAATAGGCGCTCGCTAACAGCACTTGCCCCCGCCACCTGTGGAGGCTACGCAGGGGATCTTTGTCTGTGCGCTGCCGCACGGAGCCGCGAGTAGCGGCGCCGCGCGCTGCTGCCGTTGAGTGGCCACTCTCACATCCACACACGCGCCACTCGCTCGTTGGTTACTTGTGTAGTAGGTTCCAGGAGACTTGGACGACGTAGTTGGAGGCACACTTATTTATTAAGCACAAAGTACATAACAGGCCGAGATGTACAATACTCGAAGGGGTATCGGCCCCTTCACCCGTCTAACAGGGAGATCAACAATCTATGTCACGGCTAGCCTACTTCTAGGTCCTTCACTACCGGGCTAGGGGAGGCTAGCTAACCCAGCCCTGGTTAAGCTGGGATTACGGCACCCTGAGTTCCCAGACCGGCTCTTACAAGAGCATCGGCTCTGGGCTCTTGGGGCCACGCCACTGGCTTGCCTTGGTCGGTCCTGAGAAGGACAGCGATCCAAGGGAGTCCCAGGGCCTATCTAGCAGATCTTCTTGCTTAACTGGTTAAGGCTGAACACTGAACCCCGACCCCTCTGGCTCACCGCCTTATATAGCAACTCCCCCACTGAGGGGTGGGGCCGTGGGGGATCCCAGCTCCGTATTAGCCCCCCAGGCTCAACGGTGCGGACGTGGATGTAAGCACCTCTCGGCGTACGGGCATAACCACGCCCAGTGTGTTTGTTCGCCCTCCGTAACACCTCTACATCACCCCCCCCTGTACAGCCCGCAGCCGTCCCGGCTGCAACGAAATTTCAATAAAGATGCATCCCCCCCAAATCCGTGTGTGCCTCGCGTAATTTAACAAGAACAATGACAACAATGAACAACAACAAGAAAAAAAAAATAAACCGACGCACCCCCCCCCCGAATAAATACCCCAACCCATAAAAAAAACAACATATATACAATTTGCAGGACACCCCCCCCACACCCCGCGACCCCCGCAAGGGCCGCCCAAGCGGCCGATCTCACAAAAGTCTGCGCGTTTTGGCGCGCGTTCTTGCAGCGGGGCCGTCACAAGGGGCAACACCGGTTGGCCCAGTGGTGGGTGTCAACAGTCCGGGTGCGAGAGTGTCTGGCTTCGCTGCTGAGCGACCCCCGACCCCCCCGGGAGGGGTTGGCGGTCGTGAGCACGTCAATCCTGGTGCACCTGGAGGTGGAACAGTCGGTGGCAAGTTAGGCGAAAGCAGCGAAGTCGGACTCTGGGAGTCGGTGGACCCCTCACATGTTTGGCCACGCGTGTGTGTGGTAGGAACATGGGGCGCAATGAACGGTTTCAACCTGGAGGGGTGCACGAACCACCGACGCTTCCCCCATCGGATACGCACACATTGCGGCCGCAAGACCTGCACCACTTCCACGGGCCCCCGCCACGGCCGCACCAGCTTAGACGAGGTCGCCAGTGGTATTTGGGGACAGTGCAACCACGCCTTGTCACCCGGTTTCCACTGGAGCACATGTGCCCGACCCAGCCTGAGCTTCTCATTCGCTCTCTGGCGTAGTTCCGAATTCTGGATGGCCGCCTCCCGCGCCTCTGTCAATTTAGCGATGTTGAATTTGACATGGTCGGTCAATTTAGATTTAGCATGCGGCGTGGAGATTTGCAGCTGAGTCGGAACAGGTGGGTTAGCCTCGCAGCCATACATTAGGAAAAAGGGCGAAAATCCGGTTGCCGCATGCGGAGCCATTCTGTAGGCCGCCAAAACCCCCGGAATATGAAGGTCCCAATCGGTCTGGGATTCAGAGACCTGTTGGGACAGCATGGACGTGATAGTCCGATGCAGACGCTCCACTATCCCGTCAGTTTGCGGATGATATGGGGAGGTACGAATTTTTTTCGTACCCAGGAGCTCGCACACTTCGTGGAGAAGTTTCCCCGAAAAATGTTTGCCCTGGTCGGTCAGCAGCCGCTCCGGAGCACCTTTGTCGAGGACGTAGCCCTGGACAAAGGCCTCCGCGATGGCTGCTGCCGACTGGTTAGCCAGGGGCCAGGCCATAGGCCATCTCGTAAAATATTCGACCCCGGTCAACAGGTATTTATTTCCCTAGGTGTAGCAGGGAATGGGCCCAGAATATCCAGCGCGACGAGCTCGTTAACCAGGGAAACTTTGATAGACTGCAACGGTGGGTTGGACCCCCTTGCTGGTGGCTTCCGTTGCACGCACTGAGTACACGACCCCAACCGATCATCCACGTCCCTTGCCATGCCCGGCCAAGAAAAATACAGCTGGAGCATGGCAAGGGTTTTGTGAGTCCCCAGGTGAAGGAGTCGTTCGTGCGCAGCCCACACCACTTTACCCCTCAATGCGGAAGGCACCACCAGCCGGTGGCGACGGGATCTCCCATCCCAATGCATCAAAAGGCCTTGAAATAACCCCCATGAGTCGACATTTTCCGGCCCCCGACCAACTCCCCCGATGCAATGGCGCAAAGCGAGGAGTGAGGTGTCCTCCATTTGGAGGCGCCCCCACTCCGCAACAGACAACCCCAGCAAAGAATCCCTTCCTTCTTGCTCGATAGGACCGGCAACGGAAGGCGCATCAGCGGCGGCCGCAAGGACCGAATCAGGGATCACATTCGAAGGTCTGCAACGCCCCGAACCCAGGAGGCAAGCGCACTCGAAGGTGGGCGGCAAACGCGACAGAGCGTCTGCGTTCGTGTGGTGAACGCCCTTACGATAGGTCGTTTCAAAATCGAAATCTTTGATAATCTCCAACCATCGAGACAATTGTCCCGATGGCTGTTGAACCCACAAGGCATACTGCAGCGCTGCATGATCTGTGTGGACAGTGAAATGTTGACCGGACAGATATGGGCGGTATTGCTGAATAAAGTAAACGATTGCCAATAGCTCCCGATGGGTAACACAGTACCTTTGTTCCGCCGGAGACAACACCCGACTGCCGTACGCAACCACATGCTCTATGCCCCCAACAACCTGCGAAAGAACACCCCCAATGCCCGTGTTGAATGCGTCTGTATCGAGCAAGAAGGGTTTTGTAAAGTCAGGGTAACTCAACGGCGGAGCCCCCACTAGGGCGTCCCGGAGGGAGTGAAAAGCAGCCTCCTCCTCCTGACCCCAATGAAACTTGACTCCCTTGGATGTCAAGGCATGCAAGGGTTTTGCAATTGTGGCGAAATCAGCGACAAACCGTCGGTAATATGATGCGAATCCAATGAAACTCCTGACCTCCCCCACCGAGGTGGGAGTCGGCCAGGAGCTGACACATTGCGTTTTGGCGGGATCTGTGGCAATACCTGAACGTCCGACAATGTGCCCCAAATACCGCACCGATTCGCGAAGCAAATGACACTTCTGGGGTTTGAATTTCAAATTAGCAGCCCGCATTTTGAGAAAAACGGCACGCAACCTTTGGAGGTGTTCATCGAATGTCTTACTAAAGACGATGACATCGTCTAAGTAAATCAGACATGAATCCCATTGCAACCCAGCCAGGACCAATTCCATTAATCGCCGAAAAGTTGCCGGCGCAGAATGTAGCCCCATCGGCAAGCGGTTAAATTGGAAAAGGCCGTGCGGAGTATGGAAAGCAGTTTTCGGTTTAGATTCCTCATCCAGAGGGAGCTGCCAGAACCCGGACAATAAATCCAACGTGGAGAAGAACCGCGCCCCCGCCAGGGCATCAAGCGATTCATCCATCCGAGGAAGCGGGTATGCGTCGGCTACAGAAATCTTGTTCAGCCAACGAAAATCTACACAAAAGCGCAATGAGCCGTTGTGTTTTTTAACTAAGACGATTGGCGCACCCCAAGGGCTGGTGGAAGGGGATATAATATCCGCAGCTAGCATGTCGTCTACAGCCGATTTGACATGATCCTTTTCGGCGGGACTTAACCGAAAAGGATTTTGGCGGATTGGCGCGCTGTCACCCATGTCAATATAGTGTCGCAGCAGTTTAGTACACCCAATATCGTATTTGTTTTGACTAAAAACGTCTGAAAACTCGCGCAGGAGGATTCGAAGCCTCTCACGCTGTGAGTCGGACAGGTCCGATGATCCCGCACAAAGCGCATCGAGCCACCCCTCATCACGGTCCGAATGCGGTCGCGACGGCGGAGCGGCGCTCACCTGACCAATGACCGGTTCCTCATAAGGTACCGGCGTCGCGTGCGCAAGCACGGTCCCTTGAGGAACCACGGCCGTTCGCGATCCCACATTGAGGACCGCAATGAAGGGGTCCCCGTCCCCTTTCACAATGGTATGGGCCGCTATCAAATCGGGTCCGTTGACCCCGGCCCTAGATGGTCCCAACAGAACCCCCCGATCCCCAATGCCCTTATCAAATGGTCTCCGCAGCCTAAGAGGCACGAGCATCTGAGCTCCCGGCGGTACGCGTACCGTCCTCGCGACCAGCGCCTGTACCGTCGCAAACGCCGTACGGACAGTAGCGGGGGATGACAAAAACATAATACGTCGGCCCGACGGGAGTTCGAAGCACCCTTGGTCGACCAAGATACGAATCGGCATTTTGGCCAAGAAATCCGTCCCCAACAGACACGGAACCGCCAGCGAGGAGGAGACCAATATCGGGCCGGATAATTTGATGTCCCCAATACAAATTTGCGCGCGGATCTGTCCAATAATGCCCAACGAGCCCCCGTTAGCAGCGTAGCATGGAACATCAACGGGGAGCAAAGGACGGCTTTGAACGGGTAGAATGTTATAAATTAAATCGGACAAAATAGTTGCCGATGCTCCCGTATCAACTAAGACCCGCACCTCAACCCCATCAATATGCCCCACAACGACCGACGACCCCGACGACGTGGCAACAACGCGATGGGCCAACTCGGACCACTGGCCCGGTTGGAACACACTCCCCACCGTGGCACGGTTCGGCGCGACGACAGGCAATTTTTGACCCCCGTTCGTTGCAGTGCGTGAGTGTGTCACGGGTGTGTGCATAGGCCAAACATGTGGGGTGCCACGACTCGCCGGAGTTTGCTGGTGAGGCTTGGGTAGAGGCGCGACGTCCGGCCGAGGCGTCACCCCACGCTGTCAAGGAGCCCGGCATCCCGAAGCCACATGGCCCCGGAGGCCAGAGTTGTAGCAGCGCGTGAGCGCCCCAGACGGCTTGGGCTGATCCTGGCGGCTCGGTCCGTCCCGAGCCGGTCGTCCCCCGGCTCTCCACTCCATCGGGCGATCCACAGCGCAGACCTCTTCCGATGGGAGGGTGGTTGCAGCCACGGTATGCCCGGCCACCGCCTTGCTGGCCTTGCGACGCTGGGACAGCAAGTTAGCGTGGATGTGCCGCGCGGCCCGCAGGGAACACATCTCTGTGTCGTCTTGCGCCAAGACGACAATGTCCAAATCGTCCGCCAATAGCAGTATCTTCTCTGCCACCATGGCATCCACCCCTTCCTCGTCCATCCAAGGGAAAGCCGCCTTCGCCAGGGCCAGGAGAGCTGTGCGGTATGCCAGAGGCGATTCCTTGGCGCCCCGCTGGCGATTGTAGAACAGCTGCCTGCAGTCCGAAGGTGGTCCATAGACCGCAGCCAGGAGTTGAAGCGCCATTTGCAGCGTGGCGCGCTTCGCTCTCGGCGCCAAGGTGAGGGTAGCGAGGGCGTCACTGTCAAGCATCGCCGGTAGCGCGCGTAGCGCCTCGTCATCCGTCCATTGTGCCATCTCTTGGTGAGCGAGGAAGCATCTTCGGAAGCCTCCCCAGTCACCGTCTTCGCCCACGCACTCTTTGAGAGGTGGTAATCGCTGCTGCAACGCGGCGTCTGTAGTCGAAGATCGCTCCCTGTCGTTCCCGCAACTCCGCACAGTTTTGGCGGGAAGGGCGGGTGCCATTGGCGGTCGCTCTTCTGGTGACACGCCGGCCGACAGTCCCTGGTCGGCGAGAGTCGGTCGCCTGACGCAGCCCGGCCCCGCCCTCAGCACCCACTGCACTGATGGCGGAAAATCCGACTTCCAGGCCCGTAGAAATTGCGGGAACCGGCGCTCCGTGTCGTCCGTCGTCGCCTCGTGCAGCTTCTCCCGCCCCCAGGCGAGTAATTTCTTCCAGCGTCGCTGCTGCCGCGTAGAGTAGCTCCGCCAGGCGGGAGTGAGCCAGCTGCAGTCCGTCAGCCGACGGTCCCCACCCGTCCTGCCGTTGCGGTGTGGGTGGACTCGGCCCCGGTTGCTCGGATCCGCCCTCCGCAATCTCGGGCTCTGAGTCGGCCGAGGTTTCCTCCTCCCCCGGTTCCCTGGTACGAGCCGTCCGTCTCGTATCCATCCTTAGAA